>NC_092441.1:5654500-5969000 GCF_036169615.1 Heliangelus exortis
ATTAAATATTGTTTGAATGATCTCTTGCTACATCATGGCAGATGATAACCCAGCTCTAGCCACCTGCCCACCCACCTGCACCCCTGCTCCCGTTGCATGGCAATGTCAGTAGCAAAGAGCCCAGTTGCATTTCTGAAATATCAAATAACCAAACAACTTGTTGTTAAATCGGCTCTTTGGACCTGCATGGGACCAAGCCAGAGTTCATTTACTGATCTGATGCCCCAGATTGTTCTATTAAATGTTTCAGGAATAAATAACTCCGAGTTATTTATTGGGAGTTGGGAGTTTTGGAGCAGCTGAAGCAAAGCAGTGGTTCAGCACTCTTTTTTATGTCATCAGCAAGTTGATTTAAATTGTGTATACAGAGTTGGCTGCGTTCCTCTCATGAGCTGCATAAAAAGTTAGCTAAATCCAAGTGCCAGGGCTGTAAAATCCTGCTGCAGGGATTGTTTCCAAAGATCAGTGAGAGGAACAGTTGAACTGGTGCCGTGGCAGTGTGCGTATGACTTTTGTCCTCTTGGC
Organism: Heliangelus exortis; assembly: GCF_036169615.1. NCBI lineage: Eukaryota > Metazoa > Chordata > Aves > Apodiformes > Trochilidae > Heliangelus > Heliangelus exortis. Next base: position 5,655,026 of record NC_092441.1, read on the forward strand.
TTTATTTTAGTGATGGTAGTAAGGAGTTTTGCCTTACAGAAGGGAAAAAGCATTAAGACCTGGGAACATAAACCACGTTCCCTTTGGCACTGTCAGTTCTCTACCTCATAGACAAAATATGATCAGTGTGCAGAACAAATAGCAGGTGTAAAATATTTTTAGAAAAACCTTGGCATATAGTGCAGACATCCCTCAACCCCCATCCTTTATTCTGGCAACTTTTGTTTGTTAAAAACTAGCTGTAGTATTGATGGCTGCAGTTTTGGTGCAATGTGCTGTGGTTTTCCTTTTGGTAATTCAGCACTTCAGAGGCCTGGAAACAGAGACCCCCTCCTTCCCTGGGACCTGGGAAACCATCACATTGAAACAGTCTGCCAGCTCCATGCCCTCATGGATCTTGGTGCCCTGCATTCCCATGTCCCCTGGGCTTCAAGATTACCCATGGCATAAACCAAAAGAGGACTTGGGGAATGCAGTGCTTTTATTATTGTTTAGTATCTTTGTGATAATTCTGATATAACATTAATGCCATTAAAAACAGATCTGTAAACCCCGGCAGAAGATATTAATTCCCTGCTGCACCTATAACCCATTCCTTTGTTTTTTCTGCCTCTCCCACAGCATTCTTGGATGGACCACCTTGTGTGTTGCTCCCTTTGCTTGCTGCCTCCTGCTCCTTGCTCTGCTGCACCAAGTTTTCATGTTGCTCTTCTTTTCACCCAGACTGATTCCCTCTGACCTCGTGTCTTAAATTGTTGAATGCCAGGAACTGCTGTGCCGTGGGAGACCTCAGCACTCAAGGCTCTCATCTCCATCAGGTACCCTCTCCCTCTGCCCCTTGTAGGCTAAGGCTTACTCCACCTCACTTTACCTCTAAAGACAGAGAGTAAAGAACTGCTGAATGTCAGAATACAGCTAAGGATTATGTTAGGTTCTCACAGTCTCATGAAACTGGGTGGATTTGCTGCTTGGGCAGCCTCATCCAGCAACGCAGCAGTGTGGGAGTTTTCAGTCACATTGATGGAAATGAGAGGTGGCAGGTTAGTGAAGAATATGGTACAAAAGATGACAGCTTGAGCACCCCACATTCCAGATCTGACTCTGGGCAAGTCAGTGCCCTTTTCTGTGTTGCTTTCCTCCTCTGTCTCCACTGGAATTCACTGTTAGCAAGTGTCAGACATTCACTGGCTATTGCTGTCTTTTGATCACTTGGTTATCATTGCCCATGGTCTATGGAGCCTGATTCATCCCCCAGAGCAGAAGGGCTCTGGAACAGTGAGGTCTCACATACCAACTATTGTGATTCCCTGAAGGAATTTCTGTGGGTGTTTCTATAGATATGAAAGTATATATTCCTCCAGTACAAATCGTGAACATTTTATACCAACCTACTCACTGAAGTTGCTGCTGGCCAAAATTAGACTTGCATACAGATTTTACAAACTAAACCAAATTCCCTTTTGATTTTCACTAGACCATAAGGTTAAGCATCCCATGTGCCAGCACAGAGACAGAGCTGCTGAGTTCTGCCACCAGCTGTGCTATGAAATGTCTGCCTGGTCTTCAACAGATTGCTTCATCCTTGTCAAGAGTAGTTTCAGTGTTTTTAAGGCCCATACTTGAACTCCCTGCTGAGTCTCAGATGTAGGTAACTGCAATGTCTTTTTGAAGCCAAGGGGTTCTCAGTCAGTCTCTGTCAGGGTTAGTCAGGTGTGAGCAGCTCCACTGTTCAGCAGTTTAGTGGGAAAAGTGCAAAATTCCTGACTACAGATCAAACTTTTAATGCCTGGGGTGGTTACCTTCCCTACAGATGTTTGTGAGTCTCATATCTGTTCACAGCTTTAAGCCATAGGTCATATCTTACTTGAGAACAATTGATATTTCATTTTCAAGTACTGCATAATGATGCTCTCCATTTATGCCTTCCAGACTGCTGCTGCTGTCCTTAAAGCTTGTTTCAGTATTGTCAGACCAAATCTCAAGAATTTGTGACTCAGACCTCCAAAAATATTTGAGAAATTAAGTAATCATAAATAATAATCAACCTCTCACCATATTAATTTTTCTTCTGGGTATAGACTTTGAATACATTTCAGAATGTTCTAGCTTTTCTCTACAAGTCCACTAGGAACTTAATTTTTAGGTAAAAACATAGATCCTTAGGAAATTACAGGTTTTCTGGGACTGGAATGTCACAGGAAACAAAATATCTAAAGGATAGTGATGAATTCATAAGTGTTGGCAATTAACCACAGCTGCTTAATGGAATCAGATTTCTGAGTACTACAGAAGGACTGAGATCTCCCACCACCCTCCTGCCCGTGCAGTTTGCATCACAGATTTGATAGTCTGGTGGCAACAACTGCAGGCAACCAACTCCAATTAACTTGTAGAAATGGATCAAGGACTGAAACACTGGGTAAGAAATCAACAACTGCATCTCTCACTCCTGACCTTCAGGGAAGGTCTCCAAACTACTTGAGAAGGCAGTCAGACTACTAAGATTCTTGACTCTAGGATATAAAAATCACACAGATATTGATTGCCTATTACATTATAATTTTTGCTACCACCATCCATCCCTAGGCAATCATTATTCCTGTCTCTTTTCCTCTCTCTTTGTGCCATAAATGACATTATCAGCTGTCCTCTGGCAGTATCCTCCCTTTGATCAACAGGAACCAATCATCCTTTTTCTCAAATTGCCTAATTCATTAATATAATGAAGTCTAACACAGAACAATTATTCTCAACCTGTATTTAGCTCTAAGGTTATTGCTTCTATTTCAGACTAAGGAAGCCTTGTGTGCCTGAAAGCATGTCTAGTTTTCCCAAGCACATCAGCTGACCTAACAAACGCTGTCCTCTCTCCCTGCCCTTGCCTCACTTACATCTTGCCCTGTCCTCACTACAACACATCTACTGTGCTTGTTCCTGCTCAGCTGAGCCTACAAATGAAGGCACAGCTTGATGAGCTGTTGTAGGAGGTGCTCTGCTAGCCCAATTAATGGGAGGAAAGCACAGGCATCATGTGGTGGAGCTGCTCAGTCTCTAAGCCACCCATTCCACTTCATCTGAGGTTGCTTTGTGGTCCCCCAATGTCCCAAGTGGCACCTGGAAGGTGAACAAAGCTGCTGGTGACACTGGAGAACTGTGCACAAGGCTGACTGTATGATCACCTCAGCAGATGGTACACATTTGGGGGTGATGGACTTCCAGAGGTCAGTAAGGTTGTCTTTCACCTTTTCTTAGCACTTCTGGTTTCAAGAGTGGAGCAGCTTCCCTGCCCAGAGTCAGGTATCAGCACATCAGCTAAATGTAGGGTCTGGATCTCACTGCTACAGATCAACCCTTTCTCCAGTGGTGTGCTCTTACCTTGCTCATTCTTTGTAATTTCTAGGTTCCCCCTTCTTAATTTTTTCCTTCTGTTTTCCTTCAAGGTCTTCCTTAAAACTTGCTTTTTTTAGTTTCTTTCCCAAACCAAACTGTTCTCCCCATTCTGAGGTCTGTGCCTCACCACGTATAATTTGCAGGGTATTATCTGATGGAGACTGTAATCTCTTCAGGGCAGGGCTGTGTCCCTCTCTGGACTCACAGTTGCCTCTTTTACTCTACAGGGTTGAATAAGAAGGACAGAAATAGAAGAGTATACAGACACTCCCAAATAAACTGTGTATTTTGTCATCCGTGTTCAAGAAACAAATACAGGAACAATTGTTATTAATAACACGGTTTACATTGTACCACTGGAGGCTTCAGAAGAAGTAGATGCTTTAGGCAAAGAAGCTTTCTTTACAAAATATTTGTGGAATGTATTTATCTAAAAATACCCATAGTTGTAGTAGAGAATGATGTTTCTCTGCTGAGCTGTAGTTAATTGTCAGTGGAAACATGGGACTCCTGAATCTTGTAAACACTTCTGCTGTAGTAATGTCATGTACTTTATCCCTTCCCTTCCTGCAGCACTGACTCTACCACTGTGGCCACAAAAGCTCAGAAGAGGATGGATGGATGGATGAGGAGGAGAATGACCCTGTTCACCTACAACAGAGGTAACTTTGAGGAGGCAAATCTTAGCTATGCAAGACAGACTTTTGCCTTTAACTATCATCGAAGTTTTTCCTCTGCTGTGGGTAATGTGTGGTTAATAATGCATTTTAAAATACATTTTGGTCTGAGATCTCCAGTGAGTTTGGCTTTCTGATGCCTGCACAAATGGACTCCACACACTTAAATGTCTGCCTGACAAAATTAGAAAATGAGCAATATGCAAGCGGAGATGGGGATCATCTGTGAGAATGACTTTGAGATGAATCTCTTCAAAAGGCAGAGTTAGGGTTTTGACTTTGCCTGTTTTCTGGAGAGATCTGAGGCCACCCAGTCTGACCCTGCTGCCGGGGGCATGGCTGGACTGGTAGCAACTGGTCCCTTCCCTCTCCTGACATTTGCATTTGCTCAAACAAAAGGCTTATTCTGTCTGGGGTGCAGTGGCTGGGGCTCACACTGTCTGGTTCCCAGTTGCTTTTTGGAATGAGTGTGCTTGAGTACTCAGTTTTCAGTCCCTTCTGTGGGAAATTGTCACCTTTGGATATTTTGGAGGTTTTTCTTTTATATATAAAGATACCTGTATTGTTTGCAAGCAGTTAGTCATCTGCTGGCCAGAGTGGGGTTGTTTTCCTTAAGGATGCTTAAGGTCATGTAGCTCTTACAGGCAGAGGGGAAATGTCTGTAGCTATTGAGGACAGTCAAAGAACTATCACACCTCCATCCAAAGCCCTTTCTTTCATTCCCTGCTAGAGCTCCTTAAATTGAGGGCTGTAAATGATCTCCAGCCTCTCACATAATGACATTTATCTGGGCAGGTGGGAAAACAAGGTGATTCTCAGGTTGAATAACCTCTAGCTAGTTATTTCTTTCTTTTCTCATTTTTGGGGGGAGTTCTTTCTTCATAACCACTTGATAAACCATACCATGGACAGCTGGGAATGGCCTGCCCACCATGCTTACCTGCTCCTGGGTGCCAGCAGCAGTTTTGATTGCTCTGGGCCTCTGTTCCTGTCACCATGAGGTTTAACCCTATTCCTGAGCCTCTCAGAGGAGGTTTCCTTCTTGCCTGAGAGTTCTGTATGACCCCAGGGTATAATACCACCAATATTTTATCTTTAGAAAAGCCCCAGGTGGTATTGCTGTCCCTGTCCTTGAAAGGGGAGGAAAGGGAGCAGAGGAGAGATGGAGGAGCCACCAGCCACCCCCTGTGAAGTTGGGGACAAGGTGAGCCATGGCTTTGGGCACCACAAAGCTTGGTCTTTTTCTCCTGTAAAATGCACAACCCCTCCCACAGCACTGGAGAAGAGAAAGTATTATTTACTTTCTATCCCTACAGGATCTTCTACCAAACTGGGATGCACTTCAGCTGGGGGCAGCTGCTCCATGGGGATGTTTTCAAGGAAGCTGATATGGAGTGTGACTGAATGGCAGTGACTGTCACTTACAGTAGGCAGGGGCACAAATCCCTTGTGCTGGAGGTGACCTGGGCTGCTCAGTGCCCACAGTGAAGGTGTTAATCAGTGCATGGCATCACATTCAACAGCATCCTAGAAGTACAGGGACAAGCCAGTTGAGAGAAAAAAAAAACAAAACAGAAAAACCCCAGGAAAATTGGAAATTGCTCACTGATATTTGTAACTCTTTGAAGTCTTCTTAGAAGCAGACCCCAAAAGAGCACCAAAACTCAACAGGTTTACTCCAATTGTCCCTCCACGATGCTTTCAGCCTGGGGTGAGGGGTTTGTGCTGGGTTTGCTGCTGTTTGCCTTTCCACAGAGGTCAGGTGCTGGGAGGCCACTTGCAGAGCAAATGCCTTTGCTGTGCACCTTACCCTCATGAACTGGAAGAACCTGAAGGACTGGTGAAACGGGGACCCTGCATCCAGCTCCTGCCAGGAGTCACTTGGGGATTTTTCTTTCCTCGGCCCTTCCAGAAATGAAGTAACATTTGCAGGGAGGTGCCTTTCATCATGGCAGTTGGCCCACAAGGCTGTGTTGAGGCACGGCCAGCTCTAGGATGCACTAAAAATATAGGTGATAAATGCAAACATTGACTTTTGTCAGGGTGGGAGTGTGTCTGCTGAGAAGCACTGGGGTGGTGAGGGCTGGGTGCTGGAGGTGGCAGAGCAGCAGGAGGGGAAATGCTTTCTTTCTCTGGATTTGTGGTTGTTTTGGTTTTGTTTTGTTTTTTTTTAAAGGAATTATTTTAAATTGTAACAGTTTCACACATTAAAATTGCAGGTTTTCTGTTATGGTAGTCAACAGGTAGGGGAAGAAAGTGGAAGGGAGGGAAATAAGGAAAGGAAGGAAGAGGAAGGATTTATCGAGGGGAGATGCCTCCACCTCCTCCCTCCTCTGCTTGGCTCTTTCATTTGTTTTTAGATTTTGCTTGAAGACGTCAAACAAAGCGAATATAAAAATTAGACAGGAGGAGGTAGGCAGAGCCCCTGCTTGCAGCTGGAGGCAAAGCTCCCTCCAGGAGCAGGGGACAGAGCAAGGTGACACAGCCGGGTGCCACATCAGCAGCTGCTCCTGCCCCTGGCTGCCAACAAAGGTGCCCACTGAGAGCCCACCCTGTGCCTGCTCTCAGAATTGTGCTGTGGAAAAGGGGCTGGAACCACCAGCTTGGTTCTGGACCAGCAGCTGATGAGCCACAGGTGTCTGTGTGTGTGTGTCTGTGTCTGTGTCTGTGTGTCTGTGTTCTCCTCTTCATCCTCCTCCCCCTCTGTGTCAGCAGAAGGTCTCCAGGGTGTCCAGGGAGTTGTGGCCTGGAGAACTGTGCTGGGGGCAACCAGGTTCCTGCAGGTGAGTGAGCAGCACCCACCCAAGCAGCCAGAAAGCAAACAAATGTGCTTTGTCCCACCCCATGGACCTTTTCTGTCAGCTGAGGATGCAACAGCAAAATAAGGGAAAAATTAGCTCTTTATTTCCCTCCCTTGCTCTCGGTACCTCCAGCCATCCTCTGTGTGCAGCACCAGAAGGGATGAATAAAATTATTTTGCTCAAGAGCAGTACATAAAGTTACTCAGCATTTGCAGGACCAGGTCTTGTAGATATTTTTATTCTGAGCCTATTTTGCTCTGCCTCCAGCTGACGTATTATGGATGATTCCAATTAGCAGTGCATGAATGTAAACAATTCTTTACTCACACATTACAAATCAAAAGAGATTTTGATTATTATTTTTTTTTAGCTATGTTTGCAAAAGCATATTCATGTTCAGATTTTCTTTATGCAAACATGAAAGCACCTGAAGGTTTGCAGCAGAGTGTAGGAGCCTGGCTACACCATCTTATACAAACAAATGGGTGGTTTTGAAAGCAGACCTAGAGGAGTTTGCACATGCATTTATTTAAGCAAGCAATCCATCTGCTCCTACCAATAATGGATTCACAGACCAATTGTGTATTTGCTCAGCTCACAGGCCAGTGAGTTTTGCATATGTTGTATGATTTGCACACATTGATTTGTAATGTAGACACACGTGCTCACATCTGGAACACACAAGCCATGAAGGCAGGGATTTGAATAGCAACCTACTTAGCACCCAGCAGGGTCTGAATCTTCAGGGCAAAAATATTATATTTCTCTTTTTTTTTTCTTTTTCTTTTCTTTTTTTTCTTCTTTGTTTTTTGTCTGTAATGAACTCTTTGATTTTCTAAGGCAGTCTGGAGCAATGCCTGTTTCTCAGGGCTGTGTGACTCCTGCAGGATGCAGCTGCCACCAGAGCAAGGTTTGGAGCTGCTTCACTTACCTGGCTGGCAAGAAAGGAAAGCTACAAATTCCAAATGAATGTAGCACAGCTGGATGGAGGATCTGCCCCCACATAAACCACTGCCAAATGCATGGAGATGCATTTTAATGTTAGCTATGGAAGTAGGGAAAAGAAAGTCTTATCCAGAAAAAGAAAACTCGTCCCTTACATGGGAAATATGGAATTTAAGCAAAACCCCAAATGTCTTACCTAGAAATATCTTTCTGAGCCCTTCAGGGTGTCAGAGGTCCCTGTTTCTCTTTACGTGTCCATCTCCACCCTCTCCTTCCCGTGAGGCTCCAGAAACCTCACTTCTTGCCAGAAACCTTTGTAGAAACAGCACTTTTTTCATCCTGCTGGGGAATGCTTGCAGAACACAATCTCAAATGGCCAGTCAAGAGCATTTGCCCTGGAGCTTGATTTAAGGAGCTGTGCTCACCCAGCAAAATCCAGGAGCTGTTTCTGTGATACGCTCCCTTGAGCAGGCTGGTGAGAAAAGGGGAGGCCAGCAACTTAAATTTTATGACCTTGTAATGCCCAGAGGCTCAAACTCGTGACAAAAGTCACTGGCCCAGGCAATTACTGAAGAAAGGAGAAAGAGAAAAAAAAACCACAACCAAATCTGTCCTCTCTCCAGATTACCAACTAAACAGCCTGTGAGCTGCAATGGTTCTGCAAAAGATGCTCTCATGGGGTGTTTTTATAGTGAAAGTAGTCATAAATAATAATTAAAAAATGCATGTGTGTCTATTTTACAAAGCAAGGAAAAAAATTTCTTCTTCTTCAAGCCCACAGTCTGTGAATAATTTGTGAACAAGAAGAGCAGCTCCATCTATCTTACACCGTATTTGTTACAAATCATTTGCTGATGTGTAAATCTTCCTGTCAGGGTGGAAGCTGCAAATCTTTCTTCAATTTTTGTGCCGTTGAAAGACTTCCAGAACTAAACATGAAAAATTGAATTGATAAGTAACAGGTGTAGAGGTGCCTCTCAGGATGGAAATGTCCCTTGAGCCCACGAGGGAGGGGATGGGACATGGGCTGGTGGCTGAGGAACAGCATTTCTGGCTGGCACATACCACTGAGCCACAAGGGCTGATAATTTTGCAGGAAAACAAAAGCCAAGCCAAAAAGCCCATCTCCAAAACCTGCTTCCATCTCAGCACACCTGCAGCCAGCAGGCAAACAGCCACTACCCTAGTGCAATGCAGCAGAGCATCCCATTGTGGAAAAAACTCCTTGTGAGAGCTCTCAGGAGGTCCCTAGATGGCAACACTGCTCCTCTGGACCCTCCTGCAAGTCTCCTTGGGGCTGATGTCAGACTCCAAAACCTCCTGCTTTGGAGATTATGTGATGAAGCAAGACCTTAAACTTCCATTCACAATTAAAAGTGAGAAAAAAGAGCACGTGTTTGGTGCTGGTGGTGGCAATGGAACACATAAACCTGTGGCTGCTGACTGGCTCTGCCATCCCAAGGCAAATTAGAAGAACAACACAAACATCCAAGAATTTATTTGCTTAAAAAGAAACAAGCAGGTTTGAAAGCCAAGTTTGTGACACTGAGGGATGTGACTCATGATCCCACGCTCTTTGGGTCGCCAGCACACTTGGATATTTTTGTAAGCAAAAGCCCAACAAGTAACAATTGCAGAAAGGTGGTTCAGCCCTTCCTGCCTCTGTGACCAGGACCAAGGATGCTCAGCTGGGCTGTGGCACTGGGGGTCACTTGCTCTGTCCTGTCACCCATCAGTTTGGACTGCAAGCTCTCTGCAAGTGAGGAGCATCTCTCCATCCCCACTGCCAGGGTGCAGCCACCTTCCAGGCAGCCCCAAAATGCAAACAGGGTAAATAACCCCAAGCTCAGATGTGGGTTGGAGAGTCAGGGAGGAAACTGCCCACCCCACCCTGCTCCTAATATTTTCAGAGTTAAAAATATCATCAGGAGCCCAACAGGTAAGGAGATTTTGGTGTAAGCTCTGCTTCTCACAGCTGTTGGATGAGTAGATCTGGGAAAGCCATTCACTTTTCCCTTTTAATCTGTGTTTGTTGGTGCCTTGGTGCACACCTGGTGTGTCTGCAGTCAGCCCTTCCAGCACTGCAGCTCTGGGCACACATTGCCTGGGACCAGCAAATCAACCAGGACAACCAACAATTTCCTTATGTCAGAAATAAGATACTTTTGCCCATCTCTTGATTAGATGACTTTTGGAGCTGGCTAGCACAGTAAACACTGTGAATTGCAAATACTGTAATCAAATAAACAATTCAAGTTTCATCCTGAGTTAATTACCTGAATAGTGTACATCTGGTGGCTAAAATAAATTACAGCAGAGATGGAGGATTTGCTTGCAATATTCACTTTTCAGACGATCTGCAGGTCAAGTATTATTCACCGAAGAGATTCATGAATAGTTGTGAATAACTGGAGCAATATATTTAGAAACTCTGCAATCTGCAAACAGCGAGAGAAAAAAGCCTCGGATAAACGATACATTGTGTCTGGCTCTGGAAATGGATTTGATTGCCTTATCACACTCTCTACAATATCTTTTTTTCCCCCAATAAGCCTAAAATGTCTCCTCCTGGACTCCTAACCAGGCATGGGTGGAATTAGTGGGAGGAGACCCAGCCGTGCAGCTCAGGGGGAGGTTTGGATGGGGGTTAATTCCCTTTAGAAAATCTAAATTATACCGGTGAGTGCCTGTGAAACAGCTCAGTTATGTTGGGCAGGGCAAATCCAACCACACCTGGAGAAGGCTTCGCTTTAAAGCAGCAAACAAAGCAGGCGGCTGGGAAGGAAGCCGGGGCCGGGTCCCCAAAGCCGGATGCCAGACGCCACCTCGTGTCGGGCTCAGGGAGCAGAATTCCGGAGGTTCCTACCCCAATTCCCGGCCCCCTGACGTCATTTCAGCCATCAGGATGTGAGGTGGGTGTTTTTTTCTTTTCTTTTTTTTTTTTTTTTTTTTTTTTTTTTTTTTCGAGTTTGCACCCTAAATATTGCCAGAATAGGAAGATGTGACCGTGTGAGGAAGACCTTGGGTCGTCCTTGCCGGGGCCATGGTGGGTGCAGTAATTTTGGGTGCTTGGGCTTAGTTTGTGGGATTAAATTCTATGTGTTGGACACCTCTGGATGGAGAACCTGGCCCTGACAGTTTATGTGGTGAGTCCTGTTGAGGACAATGAGATGTCCTCTGCCCCACAGCTGCCTCTGTAATCACCTGGCTGCTCCTTGCTTTCTGTCCTGGGATACAGTGACTTTGCCAGTCATTTCCTGATGGAGCTCTGTGATTTCCAGTGTCTTCTCCAACCACCAGAGATGTAGCAGTGGTTGGACACCTGCTAAAGACAACCAGGACTGTGGAATGGGGAGATGTGTGACTTGTGACTGTTGTCCTTCCTGCAGCATGACATGCTTGTGGGGGCAGATGGAGGGAAGGTTCTGATTTTAGCAAGATTTGGCTTTGCGGGGCTGGGATGTGGCTGAGATTTTTCTGGTGATCTTAGTTCCTCACATGAAGTGGTGTTTTCTTAGCAAGGCAGTAACCAACCCAGTCTGAGCATGATGTGCATGTGCTGCTGGTGGTTTGAGATGTCCATAGGCTTTTGTGCTTGTTAATGGGAGTGTTGCAAGTCATCATCTGCTGGTACAGGTTTGAGAGGTGTGATCTGTGGGATCTGCTCAGGGAGCTGCTTGACCACCAGAGCTGGACCAGCCACCTTGGTCACATCCATGTGAAGATCATCCAGGTCTGGAAAGGGAACAGGTTGTTTTAAGTTGTCATAGAAAGGCACAGTTAGGCCTCACTCTTCCTCTCAAGGATATTGATCAGGATTGCATTTCAGCTGCTGTTTGATCATCCTGTTGCTTGGTATTACTGTGCCCTTCACAGCTCCTCACAGGCAGCTTGTGCTTTTGCAGCCCTTGATCTCAACAACCACCTTTGTAACCCACATCTCCCATCCCTCTTCCAGATCATCAGCATCAAGGGCCCAGGTCCCCTGGGATGCTGCTGATGTCTTTCTTCCCTTCATTGTGAAAACTCCCAGTCTCACCTTGCTTCCCAAAGTTTTGGCCTCAAGAGTCTGCCTCACCTCTCCCTGCAGGGCAGCCCAGTGCCTTTAAAGCCTTTGGCTGAGGAATTTGCTCTGAGGTCTTGATCCAAATCAGCTGGACAATCTCTGCCCTTGTGACTGCTTGAAAGAAAGTGTTACAGAGCCCACTTCCCTCTGTTGAAGCCCACAGAATCTTCCTCTTTACATCATATTTATCATTCAGCTGTGACTTGTACCCTCTGTTACAGTTTCTGCCAGACTTGCTGAGTTTTCATACCCAACCCCTAAGAGCCTTTTTCTATAATTAGCCCCATGGTTGCCACCTTCCACCCTCTGGTCCTGCCGCAAACTGAAGCAAAGGTTACCCTCTGCAGTTAATGGTTAAGCAATTCTTATGTGAGTACTTTTACCCTTGAGTGAGCACCATCTGATCCTGGAGATTTATCACAGTTGTTTTTCTAGTTATTTCAAGCAGTAGAGGAAGTCGTGTCCTCTACACGTGTTGCATACAATACCCCCTTGGTTGGGTGTGTTAGGAGAGGAGCAGAGGAGGGAGAGAAGGCACAACCCCCTTGCTCTGAATGCCAGTTCATCCAGTCTAACTACCATGTTGCCATGCAGGTTTAACCCCCCAAAAATGCTTGCTCTCCTTTCCAGATGAATCTTTTCCTCATTTTTTTTCTCCAGCCTTCTTCTTTCTTCCTGCATTTTTAGCCATCTCAGGGACAACTGAGAGGGAGGAGGAATTGCCAGGTGGGACAACCCCCAGGGCTCTTTCCATCCTGTAAGCACCAGTGCCTCATGCCCCAGGAGATGGTACAAGATGTCCCAGAGTGGGATCTGGAGGAGGCCCCTTCCCACCCCAAACCCCTGAAATGCAGACATCCATGTCTGTTGGGTTTTGTGCTTGGTGATGTTTTCAAAGCTGCTGTGGCCATGGGCTTCCACAGAACATGCAGGTCCAAACCTGAGTTTGGTGGAGACCTCGCAAACGGTACCAGTTGGGCTCCTGGTTCTGGAGCTGGATGGGTAACTCCCCCAGCACAGGCACTGAGGTGGCTGGCTGAGGTGAAAGGTGGTTCCAGGGCTGTGCACAGGGTAAAACACTGAAATCAGAGTTTCCTGACTGAAACCTGAACTGCAGAGCAGCCTTGGAAGACTTTCCATTTGCTTTCTCTGCTCTCAGCCTTGAATGTCATATCATTTGCCCAGCCATAAATAGCTGTGAATTCAAGGGGCTGTGCTGCTTTTTGGCTAACAGATATGTCTGCTGGAGCTGCAGTGTCATCTTCATATCCCACTGGTGTTTGCTCTGGAGAGCAGGAGCTCAAGCTGACCTTTTTTTTCTTTTTTTTTTTCTTTTTTTTTTTTCTTTTTTTTTTTTTTTTTTTTTTTTTTTCCAAGATTTAAAGAGCTGGCAGAACATTTATTCAGTTGTGCAACCTCCATTCAGATTATTTCTCAGATCCTGGATATGGGGCTCATTTTTTTGTCCTTTGACAGCAGCTGTAAATCAATAAGGCAGTTGGAGGTCACTTGTAGTCAATCAGTAACCAGTGCTGGCGAAGGAGAAAACACTAAATATTTGGTATTAAAAACGCAGGCTCTAAACTCTAACTCCTTGCTTGGGGTGACATTTTCACAGCTGTGCCTTTGGAAACCTGGCTCCATCCAACCTCAGTGGAGTTACCCAGCCTGGTTGTGATCTGGTAATAATCTACAGGGAGAATTCCACAGCACGTGCACACCACAGGAATGGCAGCAAACCAGGGTTTGCCCAGGATGCTTCAGGAGGAGGAAGTGGGTCTTGTGGTGCAAGGTGCTAATCTGGTGCCAGCTGAATTACTCCTTCCTTTTGCCATTAGGTGTTGGCTGAAGCCTTGCGTGACCTTTGTCACAGCCACATCCCTCAGGAACTGAGACCCATGGTCAGGCAGTGATTCTTGTAGGGATCCCAGTTCCCTTTGAGACAACTGGGAACTAAGCTCTTAAATATCTTTGCTGTCTGAATCACATTTTAGTGGTGTCATCATCTCTGTTTGCTCCTAGTTCTGGAGCTTGTTGCCCATCAGAATTTCTGCCTGACCTCATCTCAAGGCCCTGCAATGAGAACACACTCAATTTCCTCTTCCCTTTGACCCCATCTGCTCTCAGCTTTGCAGTGATGGAGGATCCCATCTCTGAGTAATCATCCAGCCATCTCCCTGTGCCTGCTAACACAGGGCCCTCATGCCCTGCACCATCAGCTCTAGGATGCCTCAGCCCCTGTCTCTACTCGATGTTTTCTAGCAGTCCCCTGTGCAGAAGCTGTTCTGCTCTCACATTTTTGCTGCCATTTTGCCCTCCCTGTGAACAGAGCTGCTGGCCTGCTCAGTTTGCAGAATAACCGGTGGCTCATTTTTGGGTCCATATGCTGGGTGCTTTCCACTGAGCTCGAGCTGCAGGGTGTGCACAGCCACGTGTTGCCCTTTTCCTCTGCTCCCCAGGCTGGATGTGGATCTGCCACGCTGGCTCCAGCAGCTCTGCCCTGGCCTCCTGCCTCCCCAGAAGTGGCTTCAGATCTGTTCTGGAGCCCTGGGGAGCTCCTGCATGTCTTGGACCCAGTTAACACAGCTCTGCTCCCTTGCTGCTTCCCAGGCTGCTATCTGGGAAATCTGCTCCTCCAGTTTCCACACTGGAGAGAGCTTTGGGAGTGGCTGATGGCCATGGGTGCCTGGCTTTGGAGGTGACATCCTTGCTCCAGCTCTTTTCCAGAGCCTCAGACAGGCACTCATGCTCTGCTTTACAGGGAGAGGACCCAAGCAGGCTTCTCCCTTTCTCTCTCTCATACTCTTAAATACAAAATGTAAATATTGGCATTTCCATACAGCTTGCTGAAAACCTTGAGAGAGCAGGATGGAAAACTGAGGGCATGAGCAACTGGAAGGGGATCTTCTGATGAAGAGCTGCTCACAAGTACCCATTAGCCTGGCAAGGGCTTTAAGGACATCCTGCAGAGCCTGGCCCTGGGCGTGGGCTCTCCTCAGCCTGGCTGACTGGTCAGACTTGAATTTTAGGCTTCTTAAGGGTTGAATAAGAGGCTGAACTAAACTACAGGCTTGGAGTGGAGAGCTAAATTCTTCAAGGTCAGAAGGTGGAGAGGCTCAGGGTTGGGGTCAGTCCCATGCAGTGCTTGAGGGGTGGTTTTTCCCCTGGCAAGCAGGTGAGGGGATGCCCATGGGCACTGCTCCTTCTGCCTTGGGGCAGCCACGGGCAGCAGTGCCCAACCCTGAGTGCCCTGGGGTTCCTCATCCCACACGGGGATGGTCATGTCCAAAATGTGTGACACTTTTCTAGGTGACCTGTCACTGCAGGGCTATTTGCTGGCACTGAGCTGGTCCCAGCCAACTCACCTGCATGGCACCACAGGGGCTGAATGGATCAGCCTGGTTTGTGGCAGAGCAGGGACCATGTCCCCATGCAGGATGGCTGTGGGATGGTGTCTGGGTTGGACACTCAGCTGTGTGTCCCACAGACCCCATAGAGCAGTCCCACAGACCCTGCAGGGCTCAGCAGCAGCCAGGTCCAAAGGTTTGGGCAGGAATTTCTGGGAGCTGGGCTGCCTTTTCAGTGTCCTCTTGTGCTGCACCTCATTGGAAATCTGACCCCAAATGTCCCCCAAGATCCTCTCTGTTTGCACTCCAGGACTGCATGCCCAAAGGAGGCTGGGGGACACATTAAACCTTGCAGTGAAGTGAAGGTGGCATTGTAGACCCCAGGTTTAAACACTGCAATGTATGAGCTGGAAAAGCAAGGAAGGAATTGTGTGTTTTTTGCTCTGAGCTGCCTTTGCATCCCAGTTCTTCTGGAACAACTTGGGGTACATGTCTCCCAAGTCACTCCAATACTCCCACACTTGCAAAATCCCTTAGATTTTTGAAAAAAAAAAAAAAAAAAAGAGCCATATAAAGCCAGTCTTTATTAAACCTTCATCCTCTGATGCTTCTGTGTGTTAGAAAGTATGGCAAGAACAAGACACTTCCTACGGTTTGCTTGAGAAGTGACAGATGAGCCATCAAAACAGTGGCACCTGCCACAGCCAGGGATGATCCAACAGAGGAGGCAGCAGGGATGGCACCTCCTAGCTCCAGAAAATGGTCTTCACAAGAACAGACACAAACATTCTGGGCCTTTAATTGGAGGTTTTCTCACCTACACTTAGGAAAGGTGCAACAAAAAAACAAGCAGGTATTTTCTTGGCCAGTAAATCCAATCCAGTTTCCTCTCCCTCCCACCCAGCTCCTTCTGGAATGTTACAAAGAACCAGAGGTCTCTGTCCAGTCCTGTTGCCAGAACATTTCAGACGTGACCTAAGCCAAGCCCATGGGGAGAGAAGCCCAGTTCTCCATCATGCTGTGGAGTTCTCAGCCCATGGTGCAGGGCACTGAAAGCTTTCCTGGAAACCCCAACCTATTTAATCTCCTTCCCCCAGCCCTTATCATCCCCAGCCTGCAAAGGAAGACGTGTGGTTGGTAGAGTTAGGTTGGACTTGATGATCTTAGAGGTCTTTTCTCACCACAATGATTCTGTGACTCTGTCCTACTGCCCACCCTACAAAAAGCCCTTTAGATGGCACCATGGCCCAGCACTCCCTGCATCTCCCTTCCTCTCCCCAAATGTGTCCTGACCCCCATCCAGCCTTGGATTGGCCTTTTGTGGGAGCCTGAAAGCTCTGGCACTGCTGGGGTAACTCCCAGAGCCAAGCAAAGAGCAGTGATAAGGCTCTCCATGCCACCTTGCCCCTCTTCCCTGCAATGAGTCCTCAGCAGAGGCAGGATTTTTTTCCAGGATCAGCCTTTGCTTTATTTAAGGATTTTTTTTTTTTTTTTTTTTTTTTTGCATAGGCAAATGTTACATTTTTGGACAGACAAATGTTAAAGTGATCAATCCTATGTGTATGCACGTGCTCACACCCACAGCCTGCACTGCCTTGCTTAGGGTATTTATTGATAGGTGTAAATACAGTGGCCTGGCAGAAGATGTTTTCCATGGTTTCAAGGAGTGCTCTAGAGGAGTCAGGTTGATAAATGCCTTTTTCAGCTGTCAGCACTGCCTTGGACTTTTTGTGGCTGACAATATATTGATTAAAACAAAAATAGGGAAGTGCAATGGAATGAGGATGTTTGCTGACCTTCTTCTGATGACAGAAAAGTCATTTTGGGGTGAGACTGTGCCTTGAGCTTCTACAGGGACCTGTTGTTCCGGGCATAGGATCAAAGGAGTTTTTCTCCAGGAAGGACTGCAAGATAGGTAGTAGTTGCCATTTAAAAATGAGGTACATTCCAAAGAAAACTGCTAGGAAAATTTCAACTAAAAGAAGCAAATTCATAACGCAGGGATTAGTTACAGGTGCACAACTGTAAATCTAGACAATAATTTATGGGCTTTTCTCTCGCAATATTGGTGCTGCTATCAGGAGACAAGAGCACGACTTACACATAATGCCTTGCCATAGCATTTCCATACCGTAAATGAGACAGATTAAGTTGGCATTATATATTACTTAGCTGTGTACCAATTAGCTAAATAAATGCTATGAATTTCATCATTCACGATGGAAGCTACATAAAAATTGTATAATTACTGCAGTGAGTCAGCTAGTTAACTGGCACTCCTATATGGACGAATTTATTTCAATGCAAGATTAATAGCCTTTTGCTGCTGGTTTACGTGCTTGCCAAAGACCATCCTACAGTGTTGCTAAGCATCATTAATGGATTAAAATAAGGGTTCTGCGTAATTCCTACGGTGTATCTTCAAACAGCAGGTTTAGTTTGTGCCCTAGCCTAGCGCTTATTAGCCCTACGTAACACACGGGTCTGGGAGGCTGCCACGTGTGGAGGAGGTTAATGCAATCCCAGGAACTCTTTCAAAAGCTCACAGGTTTTCTTGTGGATGACCTCGCGGAGTTTCCGCACGCGCCGGACGCTGGAGGTGCCCACGAAGCTGTCTGGCTGCAGGACGGCCATGCCGTTGTGGACGTCCCCCATGATGATAAGCTGGCCATCCACTGTGGTCATGTTGGGACAAGGGCAGCTCCAGTCCATGTTCAAAAGAGTGATTTCCAGCGGTTCCCTCCCCAGGAATTTTAATCCCATTTTTTCGTCTTTGAGAATTTCCTCCACTGTCACCAGGGCGTGTCCCGAGTCTTGGTCTTCAGTCAGCTCCGTTATCCGGCCCAGGATAACAAAGTCACTTTTGCAGAAGCTTGTCACCAGCTTCTGGCGGGGTTTGCAAGCTTTGCAGTGCGTGTTCTTTGGGAAAGGGCACATCTCTTCACAGCCCTCCCGGCTCTCAAAGTTGTTCTCGTTGCCTCCGCACCCGCCGTAAATGAAGGACTGGCACTGCTTTGTCAAGCTGTTATAGGCCCATCTGGGCTCATAGGCTTTGCAGTGACCTTGGAGGGCTGGCAGGTTGCAGACGTTGATGGGGCCGTTCATGCAGGTTAACATGCAGCTCTCGTAGGTCTCGAAGTGGTTGAGGTTGCTGTTGCAGTTCCCGTAGATGAAAGTAAAGCAGTTGTTTTTCTTCGCATCATAGTACCACCTGGTCTGCTCCTCCCCGCAGTCTTCGCTGTCCGGTTGCTTCAGGCACTCGTCCGTTGGAAAATGTGTTTTGTTTTGGGAAGCTTCTTTGGATGTGGGTTCTCCTTTGATGACTGACAAAGGGAAATCAGCCCTGAGAAGGCCGCCGCTGTTTTTGGCAGTGCAGGTGTAGATGCCGGCGTCTTGGAGCTGGGTGTTGTAGATGACCAGCTGGGCGATGTTGGTGACCACGACGTTCCCTCTGACGTGATTTGGCTTCATAATGACTTTGTCTTTCCCATCCACCTGCTTCTCCCATGTGATTTCTGGCTTGGGTCTCCCTGTAACATCACAGAGGAAGCTGACGGTCTCTCCCACGTAGACTGATTGATGGACGGGGTTGTTCACCAGAGCAGGTGGCAGAATATCAACGACTGTTGTCTCAGAGTAGGCTGTAGTGGGGCGAGCTGTTGTTTCTGGAGGGATAGGGCTGGTGTTTGGCCAGGTGAGGTGGTACCTACAGGTGACTACGTTCAGTGTAATGCCTTTGATGCAAGCTTCTGCATCCATGTAGCACTTGTTGTAGTAGGTGAGCCCATCAGAGGCACAGGTGAAGCTCGGCTCCTTCTCACACCTGTCCTTGCACTTGCAGACAGGTTGTCCATCCCAGATGTCACACTCTGAACCTTGCTGGATGCACATGAAACGGTCACAGGTTGCCTCTTTGGGCATTCCCACGGGTCCTTTTTTCCCCTTGACATCCATGTACCGAGCTGCCACACAGCTCTTCGTTCCACAGACATTGGGGCAGCACTTCTCAAAGGTCTCACACTCCTGTGGGGAAAGAAAAGGATCCATTGTTACTGGGGACAGAGTAAAGTCCTTTTCAGCAAGAGGAGAGCCCAGAAACTTTTAAGGTATTAGCTGAGGGAATCTCTTCTGTCACAGATCTGTGGCTTGAAACTCAGCGTCCCCACTGGGAATGAGTAGAAATGTCCTGAGTGGTGCCTAAACACACATCGGGGTCTCAGAAGTGCTTCAAGAGACGACTTCTTTCTCAACAAAGAAAATGTATTTCTGTTTCTTAAACACTGACCTCATCAGAAATCTTTCCTGGAGTCACATGGACTCCCTGAGTACTGAACCAACAACCCCCCCCTTCCATGAAATGCCTGAGGACAAACCCTGAGAAACAAGAGCGGATGGAAAGTCTTATCATATGGCTGTAGGCAGTAATCCTTCTTATTCTGCACACAAGTATGTAAAGTATTATTTGAATTCCCTGAGTCTAACAGCCTACTCTTGGAGGTGAAACTGCCAAGGATTTGTAATTGTTCACATTGTAGAGGAAATAATAGAATATCTCAAAAGTAAGGAAATTCTTGCTCCAAAAATAATTTTTCTATGGTATTGAGCAAAACAAACCCAAAACAGCTCATTATGGCTCTTCTGTCCTATTTTAGTCCTCTTTTCAAATGCAGCATCGCTCTCCTAGTGATTTATTACACTCCATCACAGCTACAGTCAGCTCCAAATTGCAGTTAATTTTAGCAGAAGTCTCATCTCCTGTGCAGAAAAGGTATTTGATATGTGTGATCACAGCTTCTGTGTCGTTACTGATTACTTTCAGGGACCATGACCACTGCTTTCATGTCCCCAACGGGGCACATTTCCACCAGGTCTTAAACATCTACAACCTCCCCAAAATCTCTGGAAGTGAGAACAAAATGTTTTTTTAAGCCACCAAACTAAATAGCTTCCCCTGAGCCCAGCATCCCTTCCTTATTGGGAAAAAGATGACCTAATAACATAACTCTTTCCCCCCTTCCAGCAGCACATTACTGGGTTTCAGAAGCAAAGTTAGAAACCAGAAAAAGTAACATTGCAGCTGAGGTCAGGAGTCCTTGGCTGCTTGCAGACCACTCAGACCACACAAGGTCCCAGGACTCTGAGCCACCACCAGGCAAAAGCAAATCTTTTTACCCAGTGGATTCTGGCTTTCAGGTTTTGGCCAGTAAATTATTAAAACAACGTCCTCTGCTGCTGCTTCTGGGGTTTTGCAAGTGTGTTGTTGTTCAGTGCTGCACCTGGTAGCTGAAATAAAGGGGGCTTATTTGGGAATGGGAAAAGCAAAACCAGCACCTTCATTCAGAACACATGGGGCCCATCTGAGCAAATCTCTTTGTTTACTTCATGGCCAGCCTTTTTCTCTGTTTTTCCCACCCCCCACTCCTTTTAGCACTGCAGGAACAGCCTGACTGCAGAACATAAACCCAATGACTTTTTTTCAGCATGGTACACATTGCTGTCAGCCTGGTTTGGGCTGCAGGAGCTTTGCTGTTGGGCATGATGTAAGAGGCAAGATGAGCAGGTATTTTCAGATGCCAGTTTGAGCTGGCAGTGCTGACAGGTTGAAAAATGAGTTTTAGGGTTTTAAGCTAAGCACATTTTGAGCTGGGAGCATCACAGGGAACATCTGCCTGGTCATTTTACCCGTGCCCCTGTTTTGCACTCCAAGCACGCTTTGTGTTTCAAGTGCAGCAAAGGCTGATGATTTACATGTTAAATCAATTATTTCATACAGAATTCCTCCCAGGAATACAAAGCATTGATGGCCACCAACAACAAAGAGCATGGTGACACTGCTAGAACACTATGGATTGGCCCCAAGGCATGCTGAGTTCTGGAGTATCAAATTCAGACGTTTCTTTCGACAAAAAAGCAAAGAAAAGGAAAACAGAGCGAGCGCTGTACCCACACCAGCAAAAGTGACAGCTGCCACACACCCCCCTGCTTAACCCACAGCTCATCAAATCTTTCCTATTTGATATAGGTCACAGGTCAATTAAACACCTGTGCTGCCTGCATCAAGTCCTGCATAAAGCTGGCACCTTCCCCCCTGGACCAGCGATGCGAAGGAGCCCACCACCCAACCCCACCACCCAACCCCACCACCCACGAGAAAAATGCACATCACTCACCAGATCAGCTTCACACTCTCTCTTGCAGGTGCTCTGGGCATCAACCCAGAGGTTGGGGTTCATGTCATTGGGACATATCCCAGCGTGGGAGTACCGGATGGGAGGTAGAGCTCTCCCTTTCAGGGAGACCTCCAGAAGCAACAGGACACTGCTCTTCCCCAGCAAGATCCACATCCACCGAGTGAACAGCACCAACAACATCTCAGAACTTCTCCAGGGCAATGGCAGTGACCGAGCTGGAGGTAATTCTTGTTTGCTTGGGGTTGGCTTTTTGGGGTCTTTTTGGTAAGCCTGAAATTTTCGAGGAACTCAAATGCACCTGACTTCTGCAAAAACTTCAGCAAGCTCCTTCGCTGCCTCTGTTGAGAGTGCAGTTTGGTCCAGACCTCATTGGATTAAAGGTCCTCGGAAGTTACCCCCTTATTTTAAGCGAAATGCTGATAGTCTGAGCAGAGTTAGCTCTATTTATACCCTGCCTCTGTTAACAAGTCAGAAAAAGTAAACTTGATTTCTTTGACAGGCACACGCTTCCTATGTCCTGGTGGCAGTCAGACAGATTTGTTGCAAGAAAAAAAAGCTGGAAAGAGTTTAAAAGGCTGGAACTGGCACGGTGGGACCCCTGCATGTTTCTGAATGCAGGGAGGCCTTCTTAACCCCTTTAGACCTAAAGTACTTCCCTATGCTAAGAATGGCATTTACTTGTGAAAGAGTACTTGTCTCATAACACGGACCCGCGGTCAGGGGATTTCCCCACGGCAAGGGGCTGCACAATCACTTGCTAAAAGGAACAAGTAATAGGATTGAAGCAATTAAAGCTAGAATATCATATTTTAACAAAGGAAGCAGGGAAGAAATAACTTATTTAAACTTAAGTTCGACAAAGCTGTCTGTCTTCAGAACTTCTCCCGAAGCTCCTCCTGGCTTTTTTTTTTCCTTCTCTTTGGTGGGGAGATTTCCAGGATGCTGCTTTTCATGCTGCACTCCAGCCCCACCAGCAAGATGTTAAAAGTGTCCCTGAATTCCTCCACATTTCCTGACAGCCAGATCCCATTGTACAGTGCATTGCTGACCCCTTTAACAGCGACAACAAAAAAATAGTAGAAGTTCAACTCTATGGAAACCTGCATAAAGGAATGTACAGCATTTTTGCATTGGGGGGCGCGGGGGAAAATTCAGTCAAGCTGAGTTCCTCGTTCCCTGATTATTACAGCAAGGAGCTGATCCTGCTCATGCTGAACATGTGCCAGAATCCAGAGACAAGTGGCAGAAGTCAGTGTTGCTCAGCACCTTCCAGGATTAGAGCCTCCAGGCTGCCTTCTGGGCTGGCTGGGTTGGATCCTGCAGGGTGCTAAGAGCCTCCTGGGAGGACCAGGTGAGTTTGCATCCCACGTGGGGGTCAGCAGGGCTGGACCAGGAGCTCTGTGCTGTGGGAGGAGGGAAGGTTCATGCACCTGACAGCCCCGTGCACGATCAACCCTTAACTTCAGTGAGGTTTTTCTGTGGGGTTTATTAAACCAGGGTTGTTTTTCATGGCTGAGTTTGGGCCTAATTCTCCTCCGAGAGGTGATCGCTGCCAACCAGTGTAACCAGCAGCAAACTGGGCTGCCATGCAAGCAATGGCCCAGGCCATGGAGCTCCTGTTCCTCCCCTGGGGCAAGGCAGCAATGTGCAGTGACCTGCTGCTGGTTCACCTCCAAAAGGAAAGGAAAGCAACCAGGAGGTGATCTGTGTGCCCTTGGCTGTGGCATTTCTGTGGCAACCCAGGCTCCCAAAAGAGGCTCTGGCAGTTTTGATTTGTGTGACCACGTTACCGATAGGCACAGTATTTGCATTTCAGATGACGTGTGGAGAGAAGTTGTCCAAATTAGCTATTTATAAGGAGCGAAGTCAGCCGCCAGGCAGCAGCTTGCAGTTGATTTATTCTCTCTGAAACTTTAGAAACCTGCATGACACTTGTACAAAGTGCGGCTGTGCGCAAAATGTTTTATTCAGTACTTGTTTACAAAGACAGGCGCAGCACCCTGTGATGCCTAAAAAAGCCAACCAAAAATGACACATTCCCAAGAGGTACTTAAAATTCTTACAGCTCTATTAACAACAAAATCACATGTATTAGTGGTTCTGTTGACTAAACAAAGACACTTTATATTGTAGAACTGACTATGGCTTTGAACCCAGCTGTGGGAGGGTCTCCAGGGGTGTTGGTACCCTGGGTGCTGGAGGAGCTGCTGGGATGAGTGGGGGGGTCCCACCCCAACAGCTGCTGTACGTGTAGGGAGGTTGCCCTCAGCCCATAAATCCCTGCCATCCTCAGGGTTCTTTTGGGGCTGTTTTACCCCTTTCCCTCACTAGGCCAGAGGTGGGGAGCTGGTGCTCTGCAGCTTCTGTCCCACTCCTGGGGCCACAAAGCTACCTCCTTGAAGGCTTTGCCCATGCTGAGAGAGTGACCCACCAGTATGGGCCCATCACAGACAGGACCTCCTTCCAAGGAGGAAGGAATAACACTGTTTTGGCTTTTTCCCCCTTCTAGACCAAGGAGCTCCTTGCCCAAAGGCACATTTCAGCTGTGGGGAGTTCTGAAGCATCAGACACTGGCTTGCATCAGACAGATGGTCTCCTGCTTCCTGTGTCCTCCTCCATCCAGAGGGATATTCTCCAGGGACAGGTAAGTCCCATTTTAGATAAGTCCCCCTTTCTGATCAAGGTGTTGATCTTTTGGATGAGCTGGGATGAGCTTTCTCTGGGTTTCAGAGGGACAAACCTGAGCCCTGATGGCACAAGGCACCATCCCGAATCTGTTCCTGGCAATGGGGACACAGGGTCTCTGGCCACATTGTGCTCTATGGATGTTGTTATGATATTACAATTACATCACGACCTGAAAATCCCTCCTAGGATGCCCAGGCTCCTGCTTAGAAATGTTTAGATTTTGATCAAGAATTGCCTTAACTGTTGTTGGTTTTGTAAATTATGATTTCTTTGCCTGTTTTCTTACTCTTCCCAAACTCCTATGGGATGTCCCTGCCCTTTCCTGCCATGCCAAGTGTTGACCCAGTGTTTGGTTTGACTCCTTCTAATCAAGGAGGGAAATGGGATTCTCTGGTGCACAGAAAAGTATAAGGGTGTTGGATTTTGTGTTTATTTTTTCTGAAACCACTTTGAAAGGAACAGCAAATTATTGATCGTGTTTAATAGGCAAAATGAGCCATCCTCACCTGGAGTTCCTCAGTGGATGGTGGATTGATTTGCTGGTTTTGTTGAGGAAGGGCTCTTGGCAGGAACCCTCACCCTGAGCTGCTGAACCTCCCACCTCCCATCGATCTCTGCCTGGGCAGAGGGATCCATCCCAATTCAGCTTCTGGTGCTGTCTGGGTCTGCTGCCACCCATAGATGGTTTTGCCAACACAAGCACACACCAACCCCTCTCCAGGCAGCTCTAGGCCATCATTCTGGGCTAGTGGCTTGCTGGCTGTGGCAGGAGGAGCCCTGATGGGAGGGCTGATGGCTGGAGCACCCTTACCTGTGTTGGGTGCATCCCTTGCCGAAAGGGCAAGCCCAGGGCTTGCAGGTTGGACCTGTGTGACCCTACTGAACCTCATCTGCCTTTAAGCTTAGCTTAAAGCAAAGCCTCTGGTCCTTGAGGCCTCCCTCCTCCTCCAGGCAGGGCACAGCTCTGACTCCCTGCCTTGTCGCTTCCTCCAAACAGGGCACTAACACTGCCAGCACCAAGGATGTGTTCTTCTCCAGCCCAACCACCACCTCTCGTGTCTCCTTCTCAGTGCACAGATGAAAATATAATGCCTGAGCAGAAAAGTACTTTTAAAAAAGCTCTGTCTCATTTAGAAAGTAACGATGCTTCAGCCTGGACATAAAGCTTATTGCACTCAAAGCCAACAGGCAGACATTTGAGAGGAAACATCACTGCCAGATCCCTTTTGGACCACAGCTGCCAACCGCTTGCCTCAGGCACAGTAACGCTGCTTCCAAACCCACACTGAAATCCAGATGATGCCTCAGGACCTCAGCTTTAGCTTGCTTCAGGCTGCTGAGGGCCAAATCTTCCACTCTGAGTGATGTCCTCCTCGGCAGGACCTGTTCAGGCACCCAAGTGCCTTTCCCATCTTCTAGAAGAGTGTGTGGCTCATGCTGGCCATGAGGTTGGTCAAACAAGGAGGATTTTTGGCAGCATGTGATGCACCTCCAAACATAAAAACAAAGGCAAAGGCTGTGCTGAGCACGTGCTTTGGAAGCACATGAACAGGGGCAGACCTTGGCTGAGATATGCAATGGTAATGGTGTGCCTGGGTCCTATTTTCAGGGCCATTTCTATGCATAATTAGTGGTGGAAGCATATTTCAGTTTCCTTCTAGTTAAGCTTTTTGTCAGGCTTCCCTGTAAGCACCCAGAACTAACTAGGGCTGGGTTTGAGTTCTGAAAGAACCCATCTGAGCAGATAACAGTGTGTACAGAGGGGCCCAGGGAACCAGGGGCATACTTAGAGCAGTGATTGCTCACCGAAATGAGCTGCTGTGATGTGCATTCTGCCTGACACGCAGATGCTCAGTAAGCAGAAGTTAACGTAGTTAGACAAAAGGGCTCAGTTTGGGGGGGAAAAATCAATAATGTCAGGGAGTTTATTACAGCGTTATGGGCCACCTGCTAGAACTCAGCATTAAGGCCTGTGTTAGGTTGTGTTTCAGGGAGAGCTGATGGCTCTGCACTCAGACAAGGCCAGCGCCAGAATTATTATTTTATGTCTTGGCAGATGGCTTCTGCTCAGGGGTTTTATCTTTGAGTGCAGGCATACGACTGATCATCATTTGCTTTCTCTTTCTCTGCTAACGAAAGCTGGGCAGGAAGCAATTGCCAGTTTGATGATGGTTCATTATTGCTTGGTTTATTCTGTCTGAAACAGCACAGCAAGAGGCAAAGAGGGTACAAAGGAAGGTAATCAACCAGTTCCCAGTGAGATACAGGGAAAAGCTGGACTCACAGGCTTCTCTTTCACTGGTCCATCTATTTCAGAGACAAAGCCTTAGATATCCCATAGATAATTTGAGGAGACCATGGTATCTTTGCATCGTCAAGATTGCAAAGGTCAAACACTGGGAGTGAGTTCATCCTTACCTTGGAGCAGGAGGGACTGAGCCACTTCCCAAAGTCCCTTCCAGCCCACTGCTCCATCACCCTCAACGTGGAGTGAGACCTGATCAGTCAAGCTTTGAGCCAGGGAAAGCTGACACTTGCAATGCAACCTGGAAAGCCAGGAAACAGAAAGCAGAGCCACAGAGGCAGCATTGCAGTTATTGCAGGGCCAGCACTTCTCATTTTAGGTCCTCTCAGCTATCCAAGTGCAAGGTGTCTGGGCAAGAGAGGGGAATGGTCACTGCTGGACCTGGGGAAAGCCAGACAGCAGAGACACAGCTGCAGCAGAGAGGCTGGAGCACCTTGCTTTGTTGCAGGTTTTAGTAACTAGTGGTTAGTGTCATGGTTAGCTTGAACAGCAGCACTTCAGGCAACTCTGGCACCAAATCTCTGGTGTGCAAATGGAGATGTTCTCATGTCTTGCAGCACTGCTGTATAAGCCATAGCACAAAAACCTCAGTTGTTGTCAATCTTCATTTTTTTCTTCTTGGTTCCAGCTCAGTCTGAATGAAAGCTCAGAATACAAGTGAGATGTGGGCCTGGGGCATGCTCAGGCTGAGTGCTTGGCACATCTTTCCCCAGTGCTGGTGATGTTTCTCCAGGAACGTGAGTTAATTTAGTTCCACATGTACTGCTGTGGGAATCTAATGAATAGTGTTAAAACCATTGCACAGATTCACTTCAGTCTGCAAATGACCCTAATTTAGCCTCCCTTATTTACTTTTAGGCATTTAAAGCTGCAAGGAAATCCCTTGCTGAGGATCACAAAGCAATGGCCATGAGAGGCTGGAGCCCCAAGACTCTCCTTCCAACCCCACAGGCACCATTTGTTCATCAGAAATCTAATTCAATACAGAAATGCCACATTGCTTTTGTTTGTGATGTGCAGCTTACACAAACAGTAAGGTTTTAACCTGCTGTACTAATTTAATTTAAACCCCTCCAGCTGTCATCTTTCTTCCTTGAAACCCCAGAGTTTCTCCTAATTAGTACTCTAAGCCTTAACTCCCCACGACTTCACCAGGAAGGTACCATCTCACCATCACTCCAGGATGGTCCTTTCAGAAAGTTTATGAACTTTTCAGTGGATCTGGCCTGAGATGAGAGTTTGTGAGATAAAACTGCTGAAGATTTGCCTGCTTTTGTGCTTCACTCTGAGACTTTACCAAACAACTGAATCTGTCGAAGTTTGGAAGCCCTTTTGTGGCTGGGAGCCTCTCCAGGAGGTGCAGAGCAGCTCTCAGTGACTGGGCTTTTCAGCAGGCAACAAGCACTGGCTTCTCCAGACAACCTGCAAGTCCCAGAGCTCCTCTGAGGGTTTGGTATCCAAAACTTTACTATAAACAATAGTTAATTTTCACAAAATGGAACTATTTCCATTTCTGCAAACATCATGAAGTCCTTTCAGAGTCAATTCTGTCTCCTTGGAATTTAAATCTAAATTAGGACAAAATTCTTTCTAGCTGAAGAGTTATTGCTTTCATTTGTCTTTGCTGGCTGTGAGCAGCCCTGGCTGGTGCACAGTCTGTCCTCTAACTGTGCTCAGGGTGTGACCTCTGCCAGAAGCTGTCCCCTACCTGGTTCTTGGCCATATTCACAGCCTACCCAAGGTGTGAGCTGTTTCACTTCACCCTGTGGACTCTTTTACCAGCAGGTGCAAGGCATTGCACCCTCAGCATTGCTTGACCCAGGTGAGGGCCATCAGAAACAGTAAATCTCATCTGGGCCACTGACACCGTGACTCAAAATGCCCAAGAAAGATTAAATGCAGCTCTGGGCACCAGATCAGAACACAAGAGGTGTTCTAGAAATCCAGTGATGTCTGCAGAGCAGTGATCATCTACTTCCAGTGCTCTTTAGATCAGCCAGCCAATCCTGCCTGCCCTGGCAACAGGATGTTTGTCTCCACTTAATGGCTTTTTTTTTTTTTTTTTTTTTTGGTCACTCTTTCTGATTTCAGCTAATTCAACGTACATTTTTATTTTGATCTCTTCTTGTATGCGGAGTGAAGAGTCCACCTGCAGCCTCCATCATAGCAGGGCTCACTGAGATGCAGCCCCTTTCTTTTCCATGGCAGGTTTGAAGATAACCAACCCCTGCCTGCCTGATGGGGTGGTGGCTGGCAGAGTGATTTTAGGTAACGTTTATGAGATTCACATGGTTTTATCATTTTCCTGTGCCTCCAGGGCCTGTGCATTGGGCTCATTTTGCTATCTAACCAATTGCTAGGATTGTGTTTTAATGACAGACACAGCAGGCTGCCTGTGAGCAGGGAGGTACAAAGGAGAATCATTAGCAGGAGTGTTTCAAACGAGCTCTGTAATGCTCTGATTTTTCTCCGATTGAAGTCGATGGTAAATATTCTGCTGACTTCAAAGAGGAGCAGGGTGAGGTTACAGCCAAACACTCTTGGAAATTCCACCCTGTGCTTGATTTTTCCTGACCCAATGGCCAGTTCAGTCAGCTCTGCTTCCACAAAGGAGCTTTCAGGAGTCCTGTAAAAGCTGCCGGAGTGATTTTAGCCTTGGGTTCACATGGGAGCAGCATGTGAATTGTGGCAAATCTAGAGGACGATTCAGGCCTCCCAAGTTCTGATTTCTCTTTTGCAGATGTCTGTCTGGCATTGCTCTTGCTCCCTTCTCATTGACTGTGGGGAAGTTTAGGGCAATGAGATTTCTAATCAGATACTTCAGCTTGATGGAGTGAACTCCCATGGTGAGATAGAATGCTCTGCTACCCTCACAAAACCTTTGCCTTTGCTGTGCATCAGCCATGAGATGGCCTATGTGCCTGGAAAAGCTCTATATTGTCTCTGCAACCCATGGCATGAGCTGTGACTTTGTCCCTTCCCAACACAGAGAAAATGGTATTGAATTAATTTTTCTTTTGTCTTTCTCTAACAATCGTTATAAAGCTCTGCATGGTGGAAAATCAGATTTTCCCATGCATTTCCACAAAGGAATTTCTTTTAGGAATCAATTAGATTTCTTGATATGGAGTTGTTACCTACACAACACCCTTTCCTGGCTCTGCCACTTTCTTCTAAGAGCCTAAACTACTTGCTCCCTCCATGCCACAGCTTCCACCTCTCTGAAGGGGACTGTAAAGCTCTCAAGTGGGTCAAGTGACATCAGTTTGTCTTTTAAACCCCTACTTCTTGCCACTGCCTCAGAAGTGATGGGTGAGTGTGAGGTGTGATTTGCTGCAACCCCAAAACTGTCTGAAAAAATGACAAATGCAAAAATTGCATCTACAGCCATTTCTTCATGTGTCTTAAGCTGCAGTTTAGGCACAACCTTTTCTAGCTCACACACACATATTTTTTTTTTTTTAAACTTTGCTGTGGCTGGAAATCTAATACTGTTACTGTTCCAGAACATATACTTGGTTTGTACTGTCTCAGCTCCTTTTTGATTTCTTTGAGGAATCTGGTGTA
Source organism: Heliangelus exortis (assembly GCF_036169615.1). Taxonomy (NCBI): domain Eukaryota; kingdom Metazoa; phylum Chordata; class Aves; order Apodiformes; family Trochilidae; genus Heliangelus; species Heliangelus exortis. Next base: position 5,685,003 of record NC_092441.1, read on the forward strand.
CCAGTGGCCATAGAAAACCAGGTTAGTGCACAGTAGAGGCTTTCATGGCCACTAATCTTGATGACAAAATTATTTGAACAAATACTTTTGTGTCACCAATATATATTATGTAAAACCTTGTGACTTTGATTATGTGTCTATAATACAGATTAGTCTGTTTGGGTGTTTGGTGCTGACCTCCAATAAGCTCCTAAAGTATTAGCAAGAATTTGCAAGTGACAGGCAGGCAGAGGTGCTGTTCTGCCTAATCCCATTCTCCAAACTCTGACTATATATGTCTGAAAAGTTTTTGTTGCTTTCCTTAAGACACTGGGTTATTTCTTTCTCTGCTCCCTCCCTCCCAACTGCCTTTGTCCTTCTCTCCACTGCTTTGATGTATCACAAATGCTGGAAGATTTAGCTAACCTTATGGATTAGAGCCAGGAAGACAGTGAGAACAAATTTAGAATAAGAGGCAGAGAATGTACCAGCAGGGAGGTGATGCTGTCAATCTCCATGGAGACCTCTTTAGTTACAGCTTTGCTAATTACTCTGTTGAATTGTACAGTGGTTGGTTGAAAGCCCATCCCGGTCAATGGAGAGTTATTAATTGACCAGCCCTGTCTCAGGACCATGAAGGGTGCACAGGGCACAGCCTCAAAGTGTCACTGGTTATGATTTGCATTTATGGATTTCTCCTTGATGACCAAAACACAACCTAAGGAGAGTCCAGACACCTTGATCTGGTCTCCAGCGTGAGCTAAAGAAAAAAGCTGTGCAGACACAAATGTAGAATTTGGCTTAGCAAAATAAATTTTTTTTTTTCCTTAGGAATGTAGGTGAACCATCTCCATCATCTTGTTAGCAGTATGTGCACTTCCCACACGAGTCAGCTCCTGTGGGAGATGAACTGGGACAAGATCCACAGAAGCTTTTTGGCTCTGAACACCTAGATAGGACATGGCCACATGCAGGAGTTGGGCAACTACTTACATTTGCCCCATGTTGCCAGGATGAGCCTGTTCATAGAATCATAGAATCATAGAACTGGCTGGGTTGAAAGGGACCTCAGAGCTCATCAAGTCCAACCCTTGATCCACTCCCGCTGCAGTTCCCAGCCCATGGCACTGAGTGCCACATCCAGGCTCTTTTGAAATATCTCCAGGGACGGAGAATCCACCCCTTCCCTGGGCAGCCCATTCCAGTGTCTGATCACCTTCTCAGTAAAGAAATTCTTTCTAATGTCCAACCTAAACCTCCCCTGGCACAACTTGAGACCTCTTGTGCCCTCTTCTCTTGCTGAGAGTTGCCTGGGAAAAGAGCCCAACCCCCCCCCTGGCTCCAACCTCCTTTCAGGGAGTTGTAGAGAGTGATGAGGTCTCCCCTGAGCCTCCTCTTCTCCAGCCTCAACACCCCCAGCTCCCTCAGCCTCTCCTCAGAGGATCTGTGCTCAAGTCCTTTCACCAGCCCAGTTGCCTCCTTTGGACCTGCTCCAGGACCTCGATATCCTTCCTAAACTGAGGGGCCCAAAACTGGACACAGGACTCGAGGTATTTGGATCCACAGCACTGCAGCTCAGGCTTGTCATTACTCGAAGCCAAACTGGCTTTAGGTACTAATCCACTGAACAATTTCCAGTTGTTATCAAAAATCTATTGGACTTCTTAACCACGAGTCCCTGAGCTGATGTACCACCCCCCTCAAATTCCAGTTCTCTGCCTTGTTTGTTACAAAATTATTTATTTGGCCTACAAATAGGAACGATGTTAAAGTAACAAATGAAAACAAACAAAAAAAAAAAATCAGCTGCACACCATGCCTCGTTTCTAAAGGATGCTCTAGCACATCTTTCCCCCACAGATAACCATTCCCCCAAATATCAACACCATTTTCCAGCCCCCATCAAATTTCACTCCATGCTGCAGGCGTGTGCATGTGTGCTGCTCACACCGCCTGAAAAATCTCTTTTTTAGGCACTCAGCTTTCCCTCAAGCCCCTGTGGGATGTTCAGCAGGGCTGAAAATTCCCTCTGAAAATTGCTCTGGGATTCAGGGAAGTTCCAGGTGCCTAAGACCTGTCCTACATCCCAATTCTCTGCACTGCCAGCAATGTAATTCCTGAATTTGGTGAAAGGAACCATGAGTTAAGGTCAAGAGAAAGATGATCAGTGAGCTCCCTGCAACTTTGCAGTTCACCAGGAGGATTTCTTTCTCTTGTGGAAAACAGAGAAGCTAAAGGAAGGGCTGAGCCACCCTGCCTCAGGTGCTCATCATGCCTGATATGAGATAGCTGGAAGTTATTGAGTTCAAAGCTTGTTACCTTTATATGCTTTGAACTGTGAGGCCACAATAGGCATCTCCAGAGGATGATTTGTCTGTGCTGTCCTAGGGATGCCCTGGGAGAAGCTGAATCAGCCTCTGTGCTGCAGGTTTCTTCCCAAAGGCACAAAGCTAGCACTGGGTGATGCAGGCTCAGCCTTGATAATGTGGGACTTTGAATTTAACCTGATTCACCTACAAAGTCTCACAGGGATTTCCATGAGGCCATCACAAAAAACAATACAACAGTAACTGCTTCTGCCATGGGACTTTGACTTCCTCCTCTGAAGCTGTCTCCTCTGCATCCAATCACATACTGAAAAGCTCAAAGTAATCAGTGTTAATTAGTTTAGACCTAGGAGAATATTTGGCTTGGCTTTCCATGAATTCCATCTTTATTCTCCACCAATCCTAAACATTTCTCCAAGCCTTAATGCCATAACAACTTCAAATCTCTCTCTCTGTGTATTTGTACATTAATATAATGTTTAAGGTTTGTGACCATTCCTAAATCTTATTTCTGATTTCCTTACACAAGTGCAGGGTTGGTTGAAATTGCCAGAAACATTATTTTGGGGGGGAGGGAACTGGATGTTTCAAATACATTTGTACAACTGTATCACCATGTAAGTGGAAATTATGTCTGCAAAAAGATGTTTTATAATAAGCTTAAATGACTGAGAACTTGGATAAAGGAGTTGAGCAATGAAACCTGAAATGCAAAGAGAGTGAAAAACTTCATGAGCCTTTAAAAAAAAAACAAACAAGGAGCAAAGACCAAACAGACAGACCATGGTTTCTCCAAAAAAGGAGAAAAGAACCAATCGAGAGGTTCAGTCACAGTCGAAAGCTTGCAAAAAGGCAGATATTAAAACTAAAATAATAAAATCTGGAAAGCTTGCTGTGAGGACAAAGAATGGCCCATCTCTCCCTTGTGGTTACTCCAAAGCAGCAGCAGGATGCCCAAGCATCTCACAGCTAAGAGCTGGATGGCCCAGCAGTGCCTGCAGGCTGGCAGAGCTGCACCCAGGGCTGGTGGAGCACGGGGAGCTCTGAGCACCTGCAAATCACACAGAACACAAAATATCCCCCCCACACCCTCTCACTGGGGCTCAGAGCTCAGGGTGTTCCTGCTGAAGGGTATTTAGGAGGCACATCTGAGAGGCAGTGACTGCCTGGCTTTTGCTCAGCTGATTCCTGAGCTTGGGTGGGATTCCCAGCAGCTCCCAAAGGTGCTGGGATGACCCTGTGCTCCTGCTGTGCTCTGCAGGGAGATGGGTGCATGGGACAGGATCCCAGGGGACTGCCAAGCATGGGTACAAACCCAGCTGCCATATGGGAAAGGCAAAGGATAGAACACCACGGGCTTGGCTTGGCTTGGCTGGGTCTGGGTGTGTGCAACACGAGTGGTGAAAAACGGGGAGGGGGCAATGCCCACGAGGGGCTCTGAGGCTCAGGGCACAAGCAGGAGAGCTCACGGTGGCCGTGGGGAGGTTTGAGTCAAGGGAGCTCACTGCTAATCCTCTTCTACACAGTCTTTCTCGAGGGAGAAAAATCTTATGACTCTGGGGAGAAGTACATTGTGTAACCAGGCAATGGTGAACCCGAGTTGCATTTAACAGGACTTGGCAGAGGAGTGAGGGAGTAGGATCCTCATCCTGAGAGAGCGTGAGAGAGACCATCCCAGTGCATCCCTCGCTGGCTTTGAGTCCTTAAAAGCCCTGGTGTGGCCTTAGGAGAGGAGCTGGAGTAGAAGAACAAAAACACAAACAAACAAAAAGAATAAAAGCCCCACGACCCTAAAGAAATCAGCTCACTCTGCAGACTTTTCCTGTGCTTGCTGTTGAAACAGTGCATAATGTCTCTGCACTCTGCAAGGCTTTGAAATCCACAGGATCAAAGCCATATGGACACACTATGGATGTGCTGAGACTAATTTAAAGGCCTTCTGCAATTACAGCAAGAACAGCAAAGGCACATTTTGGTCTCCTCTTGCTGTTCCACCATGACATCTAGTGGCACCGTGCAGTTTTACTGATGAACTGATCTGGGGTTTTGTTTTCAGTCCTGCTCTGCACTTGTCTCCTGAATAGCTTTTCCCCATCGGTCTGAGAGATGTTGTGTGTACCTTTCTGAATTTAATAATATAGGATTGCTTAAAGTGTCTACTGTTAAGCTTCCTAGGGTGTGTTGCCATGTCGCCACATTTCTGTGCCTGGTCCTTCTGTTCTAAAACTTTATGCCACAAATGCTTAAAACAGACAAATAGGGCTAGAAAATGTGATCATTTCCTGTGGATACTTTGCAGAGATGCTGGGGGGTTGCTTAGAGAAAGGGCTCACCTCTGTCCCTCACGCTCTCCTGAGTGCTTAAAAGGAAGATGATCTTTGTTTTGAAGATTTATTTATATCAAGAGATACTCAGGAAATGTTAGGATGGTAAATGCTGCAGGTGTAGTCTTTGCATAATTGCCACAACTGCTAAACAGGAACATCTCAGTCTGGAGAGGCTGCAACCCAAATCCTACATTAAACAGTAGGTTAAAAACGATGTTGCTAATAACAAAAGTAAGTAATAAAGGGTAGGCAATGAAAGAAAACAACAAACAAACCCAAACAAACAAACAAACCACAACAACAACAAACCAACAAGCAGCAAAACAGCTCAGTGCCAATTTCTCATTGCTGGCAGACACTGCTGCCAAAATAACAACCCTGGAGTTAAAAAAAGAGCCCATCAACGAAGGCTGCAGGGATTTAATCATGAGCATGAGTGACACCCCAGAGAGGAACCCTGGGAATGGGGGGTGCCGGGGCTGTTGGTGCCAGGAGAATCTCTCCAATGGGTTTTGCTCCCAGCCCATGCTTTTGAACCTGGCTTCGGGGTATCTGCCCAGCTCCAGCCCATGGCTGCCTCATGGTGTGATGGTTAAAATCGCCCCGAAGAGGGCAAAGCCGTTTAGATGTGCGTTTTTCTGAGCTGGTAATTCCCATTCGCAGCTTTTTGCCTCTTCCCCAGGAGGCGTCTCCTCTCCAGCTTCTCAGCCCTCATGCTGTGTGCACGGCAAGACAGCCGGGAGAGACCTTCAGAGGAAATGCTTCACTTTTGGTGTTTTCACCCCGTCCCGACCCCGGCACCACCCCAAGGCTTCGGGGTCCGTTCCCTCCCAGCCCCCCGGGGCATTCCCCCCGCCGCCACCCCGCCCCGGCCCTGGGCACAAGATGGCGGCGGCCGTAAGGGTGCCCGGCGGAGCCGAGGGCCGGGGCGGCGAGCGGCGGGGCGGAGAGGGCCCGGCGGAGCGGCGCTGAGGAGGCCGCCCGGACCGCTGTCCCCCCGTGACGGGCTCCGGCGGCCCCACCGCGGCGGGGAGGGGCTGCAGAGGCGGCCGCGGCCGGGGAGGGCCGGGGGGAACACTCTGCCTGGCGGCCGCCGGCCCCGGCATCGGCGATGAGCGGCGCCGGGGAGGCGCGGGAGCTGGAGGAGCGGCTGAGAGAGGCGGCGGCGCTGGGGGACCTGGAGGAGGTGCGGCGGCTGCTGGGAGAGGGGGCGGACATCAACTCCCGCAACGAGATCAATGGATGGTGAGGGGTGCGGCGGGGCCGGGGTCCCAGGGAGCTGCGGGGGGGTTGGTGCGGCCTCCCGGGTGCCCGCGGTAGGCCCCGGGTTCTGTCGGGTCCCGGCTGGGAGGTTAGAGCTGCCCTTGGCTTGCACGGGGGGTCTGGGCAAACGTGTGGGACTCGGGGCTCCCCACAGGAGGCGGGGTACCCCCTCCTTAGACATAGGGGAGAGCGGCTTTGAGGACACAGCTCTCCTCTGCCTTAGTTCTCCTGTTTACCAAAAAGGAAATGGTAATCTCAGGCGGCTTTGAGATTGACTTCTAAAGAGGATCATCATAAAAGGAAGCCACCTTCCTTCCACCTGTCACTGTGTGTTTGCTTGAGGGTGTTTGCTCAAGCTGCTGGTGTCCATCCACCAACACAGCTCTTTAGGCAGTGTGAGCAAGGTAAAAAAGGGTCTCTTCCCCTGGAGAAACAGAATCCTAACTTTATACAAGTGATACAATGAAGGAAACTGCCCCCAGCTGTTGTCACTCTACAGGCAACTCAGGTGAAGGTGAGAAGCTGGGGTGATAGATCCGAGGCTTACACCACAACTCTTCTGCTTCCTTCCTTGCAGGACCTGTTTGCACTGGGCCTCTAAGAGGAACCATGCTCAGGTGGTGTCCTGCCTGCTGGATGCTGGTGCAGATAAGCAGATCCTCACCTCTACAGGAGAGCTGGCTGCAGAGCTAACTTCAAAACCAGACATCAGGAAGATTTTGGGAGGTACCATTCCTGTCTTAAGAGTCATCCAAAATTCTCGGTCGAAAGACTTTAAACGTTTCTGGTTTTAGTCAAAGTTTGGCACAGCTTTGGGTGGGGTCATTGAATTTCATTAGATAGCTCTGATTTATAACTGTAATTCATACTCAAATAGACTTGGGGATACTCTGGTAGGAAGGTGATGTAAACAGAAGGCTTTTTGTTCTGCACTGTGTCATCAGGAGACTGAAGAGCTGTGTACTTTGGGAGACATGGCTGTAGCAGTCCTGTTTGCTCCCATCAAATTGAAGCTAGGATGCAGGCTGCACGTGGAGGATTTCACAGTTGTACAGTTGTCTGACCACAAGAGACCTTAGAAATCCATTCAGTGTAGCTGCAGGATTTCAGAAGTTAAGGCTTTTGAGCATTTTGCTTTACTGTGACTTGCAGTATGAGAAAGTTTTGCCCCATAATCCTATCTTCCTCTTTTTGTATACACAGCAAACCTAGTTAGATGTGACACCCCTGAACACTGCCAATGTGTATTTCCATCAGCATCTAGGTACTGTGCTCCAGATTAAAAGTTTTAAGTACTTCGCCTTTGGAAATGTTGATCTTCTGTCTTCTGCTAATTGTACTTAAATTGCTCTCTACAATTACATACTTTTACATCAACAGTGTGCAGTTATCTTAAACGAAGTAGCAGCTAAATCATGGCTAGGGTTACAACAGTCACAACTAAGGAATGGCATTGTCTTTGCATGAGCTTTTTGGGGGCAGGGTGCTCATCTCTTGGCCTTAGTTCATGGCAAATGATTTGCATTCTGTTTTTAACAACTAAACTGTCAAGTATATGTTAGTGAACTCTTTTCAAAGTTGCCTTATCTTTCTGTGTTAAACTTTCATGTGTTTCCTGGGGAATAAAATCAACACTTTTATTCTCCTTAATAGTTTTTATTCTGGGAGTGTAGTGCTGTTGAGCAGAGCTTCTGAATTGCTTTGACATTAGTATTACTGTCCTGTAATCCTCAGTCAGGCAAGGATGTAATTTGCTGCAGTACATTTACGCAAGAGAAGAGTTGGCTTGGGCATTACATCAAACAGTCACTTACCCAAAGAAATAATTGGTTGAATTTGTTGGCATGGGTCATAATTAACTATTTATAGCAGTGTTATTAAAAGCATTGTAAAATGAGAGTTGGGGGACTACCGGTCAGTTTCTTGGAAAATGCTGGAATAACCTGCTTAGAAATACTATTTTTTTCCCACTTTGCTTTTAAAAAACATGATACATGGCAGAAATTTTTAGATCATGCATTCCTTTTAAAGCTACTTGTTTTACAGGTATTACATGCTTATGAATTACTAGTATAATTCTTTGATTACCTCAGAATACGATGCAGTTTTAAGATACAATAGGAAAACTGTGTTCAAAATGAAAAAGATGTATCCAGTAACAAGGTGGGGCTTTTTCTCTCTCCATCCCCTACCCCTCATCTTTGCACTTCAGTAACAGAGGACGACGAAACAGAAAGTCAAGGAGTGAAGGCTTTAAATTTGCCAATTGTTGCAAACTACTTGGCCAACCCACCATTCCCTTACATCTACACTGAAGAAAGCATTCCAGAGGGCTTGGCAGAATCCCAGAATGAAAGTGCTTCCATCTCTCCTGCTTCCCAATGTGAAACTAGTCCTTGTTCATCAGCAACTCAGGTTGAAAGCATATGCACACCTACTTCATGCAATAGTGAAGATGATTTCCCTGTGCCAGATGCTGCAGGACAGCTGCTCCCCCCCCCAGCTCCAACCATGGCACCAAACCCCCCCCAGCCTGAAGCACCCAATGGTTCTGTGTGCCAGCCCTCTCTGCCCCACCTTGGAGGACAGGAGGTGGCATCCCAGCAGGCTGTCCCTCTGCACACTGATGGTTCACCCACTGGGCCTGCGCCAGCGTTTCAGCCCTTGTTCTTTACTGGAACTTTCCCATACAACATGCAAGGTACCGAAGTATCATTTCCCATCCTTTTATTATATTCTGTTCCATGTTCTTGTGATTGGGTGAAAGAGGAAGTTAAAGAATCACTCCGCTTTCAGACTCGTGGAATAGAGGCAGAGATGTTGGATTCTTTGGCCAAAAGCACCCAGAACATTTTTCTGCTCTGCTAAGTAAAATAACTGTCATACTGTATTTTAAAACGTGGTAAATACTTGGCTGTAAAGATCAGCCCAAGCAATATAAACATTCAAACTTTGTACCAGACCCTGTAGTATCTGTAGTACTACTCTGTAGTATCCACTAGTATCTAGTGGCCTTTGGATGGGTAAGATTCTTAACTTGGTAACCATGCTTCCCCCTGTACTGCTTTCTGTTCTAATGGAAGCTTCTATTAACTGCTCAGCAATTTCTTAGAGAAAGGACAGGCACTGTATTATAACCCATGAAGTCAAAAGATAATGGCAAATACTTTAGTGTTGGGTCTGAATGGGGGTGTTGTTTTTTCTTCTTTTTTTCTTTTTTCAATCAGAACTTGTGCTTAAGGTCAGAGTCCAGAACCTCAGAGACAACGACTTCATTGAAATTGAACTGGACAGACAAGAACTGACCTATCAAGATCTGCTCAGAGTGAGCTGCTGTGAGCTGGGTGTTAATCCAGAACAAGTAGAGAAGATCAGAAAATTACCTAATACACTCGTAAGAAAGGTAAGAATTGGAGCTTAATTTGACTTTGCAGACACCAGAGAAGGTATTTCTAAAGGAAAGACTGGCAAAACATTCCCGGCCTTGTTTAAAGAAACAAAACAAAACAAAACCTGACAAACTCACAAAATCAAAAGAATATTTGACTTTTCTTAAAAATTGCATCACAACCTAAAAATACTTGTTCAAATAGGCAGAGTATTTCAGCTCCTAAAGCTCATGAAATTATTACAGCTTGACTTTTTTTTAAAAAGATGTATCAGAAGCAGTGCATTAGTGTGCTTTTTATATAATTGCCATGCACTGCTTCACTGTTTATTTGCCTAAAAAGAACAAATATCAAGGGGGGGGAAAAAAACCTACAAATTGCCACGTGAATAATTTAAATGCATGCCATTAACAAACGTTCATTAGCAAATCAACATGCTCTTCTCTTCCAGAAATACCTATTCTGGAGGTCTGTAAATTCAATTAATTAGTTAAGTGATATGCACAAATTCAGTCAAATCATAATAAGGTAAAAATAAGAAGAAAAAAACATGCAGTTCCAGGGGAGAAAAACAACAATTGTGCTTTGAAAAAAAGGGTCTAGTGGTTGGATTTTTTTCTTTCATTATTTATTCCTGTTGTCGGGTGTGACCTCCCGTAAGTTTACTTTTTACTTCCTCTGGATATTATTTTAAATATTTACAAAGTAAGACCAGATATATTTAGAATTAATGCATAGTTGTGTTCTTTAAAAGGACAAGGATGTTGCCAGACTTCAAGACTTCCAAGAGCTGGAATTAGTTCTCGTGAAAAGTGAGAGCTCTCCTTTCAGAAATGCTGCATCAACTTTGACTGAGACACCATGCTACAACAGTAGAGCATCAAAGCTGACCTACTGACTCCTCTAGGTACACCTGGAGTATGAAAACCTGATAATTCTATGCTGCTGCCTTTTGAGGCAGTGAATTAAGCACGTGTAAAACCTTAAGTTATTGTTAGGGTTACTATTTTAACTAATAGTTTATCTTTTGTATTTAATATCCCCTTTGCTTTTATTTTTTTACTTGATACTGTATTCAGATAAGGGATACCTCATTTGTCTACTGAAATTATGTGCTTCCAATGTATTTCAGTGAAGTTTTTTGGTTGTATTTGGGAACAGAGGGCAGGAAAGACTTTGGTTATTACTACAGAAAGTTGAGTACTCCCACTCTTTCACCAAATGAGAGTAATGGAAAAGAGATTCAGTTTGTGTATTATGTATTTTTTAACCTCCTGATTAAGGTAAATGTCAGAGGGTGCTCTCTAAAAATTTAAAGCTTGCAGGTCTTTAATCTCTTCTTGCTCCTCCACAGACTTTTCCAAGACATATGGTACTGCCTGCTGGGGTCTGCAGTGACTGACAAAAAACTGTCACTGGGCTGAAAATAAGTGGAGGAAGAGCGTCCAGATTTAAATATGTTTCTTGCCTATATGAGGACACAGTAAATTTAGTGATGACACAAAAAAATATACGGAAGCCTCTCAATTAAGGAGCTATTTGAGTCACCACACAGGTTAAAGTGCCCATTCAAAAGAAACCCTGTATGTTACAGGAGCTTGAGAGAGGGCACCACAACTCTGTGTCTATGGCTTTCTTTTTTTTCTGAACAGTGGGAGGAAAATATGCATTACTCACACCAGAAGTCAGTGCTGTTAAGTCAGGTAATTTCTTTAGGGCCCACCCCCAAGACTAGGGTGTATGGTTAGTTTCTGCTGTGTAAGCTGTAGGAGAAGCACAACAGGATACTCTTGAGGCATCATAACTGTCAGGAGCATAACAAGCTCTTGATTAACCATACTAAACTGGAAGCACACACCCTTAGCAAATGAATAACCTGTCCCTTTACACACTGCAGTCTACTGTCACATCTACATAGTGTAAAAAGCTAAATGAGTACCAAAAGGGCTGAATGGCTCCTTTCAACTGATGATTTCAATGCTGTCAATTGATTTTTTTGAAAGAAAAACAAAACAACCCCAAACCTATGACTCTGGTTAAACTATAGACTGCTTAATGTACATTTAAGCAAGGCAGCAGTGAAAACATTTATATCTTTTTATGTGTGGCAAAAGTAATTATAAAGTACTTAAGTTGCAGCATTGCTGGAGTATTGACAGCCTGAAGCTTTTCCCATGAACATGGTAGTCTGCAAGTTACACCTTCGGAGGCTTTTTGTTTTCTTTTGGACCAAAAACCACATTGATGACCTTTGCACCAAAAACCTTAATTTGGTACTGGGTGGGTGGAGGGATGAGGGAGGGGGTTTGTTTTTGTTTTTCTGGATGTGAGCTGCTTCCCCCCCCTGCCCCCTTCCCATCTCCCCTTTATGAAGCTGCACTAGAGCAGAGCTTATGCACAGCTGATGCAGTGTTTGTTGTTGTTGATCTGAATTGTAATGTTGACATTCAGACCCAAAATAGCACAATCAACATGTTTTGGTAGGAGCAGCATGGCTGCTGCCCTGTCTTAGCTTCCTGCAGCACAGCTGCTTCAGCCTTCAAGTGGCTCCTCCAGGCAAGGTTAGTAAGGGCTTGCATGTCAGTACAGAAACCCCTCTGCTACAAGAGATACTCAGCTCTGGGTTCAGGATCTCACCAGGTTACTCTAGGCTTAAAATTCTTGCTTAGCACATTGAAAATAATTATAATCTTTTCCTACTTGCTGCATATACATTTTATAGCTTAAACTCTGCTAACTCCCTCCCCCTTCTCAATCCTGGCCCTTCTCCCCAGGAGCTGGGCTACTTCAAAGCCCAGTTCAACTCTTGGTAAACTCAAGACTGTGACCCAGTGTGAAGTAAAATTTTCTAACTATGGCTCCTTTGTTTTTCTTGTAGGACAGGAAAGGAGTTTTCATTTTAACAATTGTATATTTATCTTTTCAGCACAGCTTGGAGGCTAGTTCAGATTATGTGCAATAACTGTTGGAAAAACAGTAGTAGTTAAATGGCTCAAAATTTAGAGTATCTAATTTCTTGTGAGTTCTTTTGTTCAGGAAATCAGTGTAAAGACTGCCTCCACTAATGACTAAACATTCAGCTAGAGAAGCAGCTGGTTTAAAGAAAGCTTTATTTGCTCTAGTTTCCACTAAGAATAACTGTTAATGTGGCAAGACTAAAACTTTAATCATGATATGACTGTAATAACAGTAAGTCTATGCATTCAGAGAAATATTTTTGTATGTTTTATGCAGTTTGATAAAGGCACACTAGTTATGTTAACAGGTTTTTGTTTAAGTTTGTTTGGTTTTCTTTGAACACTAGGCCATTGGTATGACAACTGAAACTAAGTTTACAATACTTACCTTTCTTCCAAGGACAACTTTTGTTTGCACTAAACTTGTACTGAATTGACATTGCTACTCTTCACTTACAATAAAATATCAGTTGTTTCAAGTACTTACTCTTCTTATTTTCAGAGGGTGAAGGAGGGTATGATACATGGTACTCTAGAGTGGAAAGGGTCCTCTTAGAATTTTAACACAACATTGAAAAATCATGGCTCAGTACATTTTTAACACCCAACATAAAACTTGTAAGGCTCTCAAAACTAGTATGGACAAAGCATGTGGGAGCTGCTGACTTAGATAAGCTATTTCTTTTTTCTTAGCATTCCTAGAGATTATATTTGAGCTCTGAAGATGGCAATTTTCACATAGATTAATCTGTTGTGGGGACACTCATTCCAGTCAAATCTGAAGTTAGTCACTAGAAAAGCACTGAATGCTCTGCTTTAGAAAGAAGTAAAAAAGGGACCATGGCTGCCTGCACGTGGCATTGCTGCTTATCAAAACACAGCACTCCATTTCACCAGAGGGACCAACACGTGGGTCCTTTCCTGAATGTACCTCCACAAACAGAAGATACAAGGCACACCAAGATTAGAAGCATCAAGTTACAAGAGTGCTTTGCTGAATATGACTTCAGTTATGTGTGTGGTCAGTTCATCAATACTAATATGAAGGTGAATGCCTTTTTTTAAAAAAAAAAAATAAATTAATTCAATGCTTCACAGACACATCACTGTCTCTGCAGCTGAGTAATACACACTGAAGTTTCTTCCAACAAGAACAATTCTCTCTACACTACAGCTTCACCAGAGAGCATAAGGCTTGTCTCTCTTCCCTTGTAACACAGGCTGTGCATGCTTACCAACTGCATACAGTTGTTAAATGATGTTCCAAACTGACCCTACAATGCTCATACAAGGCAGTCTAATGGCCAACCTCAGCAGTGCTGTACAAGCCTGACTGCTTTTCTAAAGGCTTAAAGCCTACATTCTTATTGCAAGATTTCTGTAATTTCTTAACTAACTGCAGCTTAAGCTGCACATTTTAAGGAACACAAACTCCAACAGTCATTTGACTGCTGAAAAAATAAGCCTGAAATGAAATACTGATTGATGGCAACAAAAAAAGTCAAACCCACAAACACCACAGAATAACTAAGCATCCAAATTAATGGACTAAGCTTGAAGACATGAGTAGATTTATTAGGAAAGAAACTTATTTAATATTAAACGTTCAATGACAGAGACAATCAAATCTGTAACAGAAATTCAAAGATACTTTATTTCCATTTCTCGTATATCAAGAAGCTAGGAATAGCTTAGTTGTAAAAATGGGATTCATTTTAGTTCGATTCACACAAATACTAAACATTTATTCTTGTGTTTTAAAGTCCAAGAATGAAAACTCGCAATTAAACACTGAGCAAGCCATGTGTTCAGGTTATGTTTGTTTCTTATCTTAAAAAGTCTTAAAAGAAAAAAAGGATACAGGACTTAATATTCTCAGTAGCATATGTGCTATTATCAACACATCTTTCTGAACTCTGGGAGGAAAACACCAGTCCTGAATTAAATTTTATAAAAAAAAAAAAAAAAAAAAATTCTAACTCAACTTTATATTTTTCTACGCCACTACAGCTTTCTTTCACCTCATTTTAAAGCAGATCTTCAGTTTAAGCTCTCTTCCGCTGTCTTCGCAGACTCTTCATGTAGTAGTCCTATAATGCAAAATTTTGGGAAAACAGACAATTAGACAGCATAAAGAGCATTCAGTTTGTCATTTCTATATACTGGCCCAGTTGTTAGCTGTCATCTTAACTCTACAAATGTCAACACTGAACATGACTGGCTTTAGAAGCAATAATGTAGCATTAATGGTTTAATAATCAACATTAAGTGTTTAAGAGTTCCTAGCTTAAATAATGACTACAATAACAACTTATGTTGCAAGAAGCTTATTTATCAGCTGTACTCTCCATTGTTAGTTCCTTATTTCAGGAATATAATTAAAAACCTTCTGTGAGAGTAAGAAAGCTATGTCAAGAGTGGGGAAAAACTTCCAAGTTTTCCTCTAAATACAGTATTTGTACTTCCTATTGTTTAGCTGTTTTCATTTCCAACAGCTTTTCAGCACACATTCTTGCCATGAACATTATAATCATTTGGTGGCATCTGTCTTTTTATTTACATTTGCCTTAGAAGCCTGTTATCAGCCAATCCACTCCTCTGTACTATGGCTGACTGCAAATTCTCCTACACAGTAGGAAATATTAAACACATACCTCTTAAAGACTTGAATTGCATTGAAAGTAACAAGGCGATTATTATGTAGTGTTTATTGCATTTTAAACTCTTTAAAGATATCTAATTCTGGGCAGCACTGCATCCCTACATACAGTTGAAAGAAAATTCCATTCTGTTAACATCAGATGTACAGTATTCACACAATACACAAAAAGTCCTTTTCACTATCTTGAAAATCAAAAACACAACAGTAAGCTTAAAGATTACAGGCAACAGCATTCAAACATGGATGTGGGTAGAGAAAGGAGTACCTGGCATGAGTACCTGCTTAGTTTGACTGAATCCTTGATTTTTAATTTGGCTTTTCATGGGCCGCTCACAACACCAACGCTGTGTGAGGTATGGTAGTCAGCTGCAATAATTCATAAACCCTACACTTCCATCAATCCAATGCTACTGGCTCTCGAGTTACAGAACAAACTGCATTAGAATGCAAGGCAATAAAGCAAAAAAAAACTAGAAACATCCTTGACAAAGAAATACTAGCAGTTTATATGAAAACAAAAGTAGTCCAACATGTGCCTCAAATATTAAGTATTAAAGCAAAAGTTTCTGCTGATGAACCAACACAATATGGACTTAAATACAAAAACAGTTCAACTTTTTTAAAAAACGATAACAAAATCCCTAAAAATAAAAAAGGATAATTAATTTTTCTATGGTGGCTATATTACAAATATGTCCCAAAGAGGCACACTAATGGGGGCACGAGTCTGCTACAAAATAGCTGAGACAAAACAATGTACCTCAAAATGTTTTGCAGGACTACACTGTCTTTTCCTTCAGAAGGTGCTTTAGTATGTCTTCTTACTTGGCTTAGTTCCATCTTCATCTGTGCATACTTACGCTGCACTGTTAAACAGTAACAAAAAGCCCTAATCAAAGTTTGAAATAATGCACTTACCTCTGTCTGATCTGAGGTCATATCAGATCAGTTTTAATTGGACTGAGTGTCACCTTCAGATTTAATGTCTTCATTGGTCCCATTGACCTCATTCTTAGTATCACTCTCCTTCGAGTCTGTATTTGTGTCTTCACTCTGTTTTTCTCGACTACTGGACTTCACACTACTTTTTTTATCATCAGATCCCCTCTTTTCTGCCATGAAAGAAGACATTGACCATGGATTTCAAAGTAAAAACAAACATTGCACACGTGAGATATACATTGCATACAAAATGGGATATTACTTTCTATAGTATTAATACTCGAAGTTACAGAAATAGGCTTCAGACTACCATGCTGGAACAGAGAGGGTACAAAAAAAAGGTCAAAGGGGACAGTACAGGGTGGGGAAGAGAAAGGACAAATCTAAAAGAGGCAGTTACTCAGCTGTCTGGTGAAATACACAGTTCAAAGGGAAAGGGGCAGTCAAGAAGTAAGGTAAATGTGTAATGATGGTGCATGGCTTCCTTACTTATCGTGGGACTCTTTCTGTCCCCATGTTTTAATTTGTGATGCATATGGCACTCTGGTTTGCAACTCTCATTAAACATGGTTCTTCAAAAAACAATCAGAAAGGACTGATGGGACAATGCATCAGTGCATTACCAAAGAAATTAATACATGCCAATTAAAAAAATTAGCAAGCCAACAAATATCAAGCATCACTAGCTTTGAAGGCAGGGATCACAAAAATTGACTTTACTGTACAGTATGTTGCAGAAGCTGCACAATTGTCAACATTATTCCTAATTTTATAAAACCTGCAGTGATTTATAATCCACTCATTAAAAAGGCTTGGGGAGACAGTTTGGAAGATATATATATATATAAAGCACTATTTTCCAAAGGCAAGATGGGATGAGCCCCACAATTTCACCATGAATTGGAAAGCTGACTGAAGAGTTCACTAGACTGCTGAAAAACTCATCTTTTCCTGAATAATCTTCAAAGAAGGAAGGAAGCCAGAAATAAAAATTTTTCCAGAAGAAAAACATTCTATATTAGAGCTGCATGCCTCATCTGTAAATTCAGTGTTTGCAAATTTAATAAAAGCATTGATTCTTTCTCTATTATTTCACACCATAATATTCAACCTTTGATCAGTAAAGACACTTTGGAGAGAAAAAAATAATCTGAAAAACCAACCTCTCAGATGTCATCATACAGAACAACATTCATGCTCTTTTTTCTCATTATTCCCTGCTATCCGGGCAATTAAAATAAATAATATAAATATATATATATATGTATATTAAAAAACCCCAACACAGGAGCACACAGACCAAACACTCTGAAAAATCTATTTTAGACAGTATCACCTAGACTGGCATAAGACACTTCTATATTCCAAAAGACAAGAAATTAAGCTTTAAAAGAGAAACACCATCCCAACTTTTGTTTTAAAACAGACCACCAAAGGGAGGGAAAAAGCCCCCACACAGAAACCAGGGCAACTGCCTAATGAACACTGCTACTAGGGTTTCACCTGAAGCAGCACATCCAGTGCAGGGTGCTTGGAGAAAGCACAGAGAGATGTCAAAAAGCTAACTGAAGAACTGGTAATGTTGTATCTGTCTGCCCTCGGTTTTGCAACTCCGCAGGTAGATTGCACTCTAACTAACCTTGTTAAAAAGTCTTCTTTTTGTGTCTTATAGGTATCTCCGATGCACACGTGGATCCACTGAGGAATAGTAGTCTTGTTTCCCCGCAGAGGACTAGTAGTCAGTCCAATAATCTTATCTTCTGTCCTATGTAGATATGGTAGATCTTAATAGCCCTATGGATGTGCAGTGTGCAGGGTTTTGTTCTGTCTTGTTTGGTTCTTCAATTTGATCAGGGAGGATCATTTGGTTTAAGGTTAACAAAACTACTATTAAACTGCGGTATGAAAGATGGAACTCTGCTAAAAACTTTAAGCAGAACTAAAAGTGTATTCAGCAAATAGTCCAACAACTGAACTGCTCTGAACTCCTGGAATATCTGCAAGCAGTTAAATTCCTCCACTGTATTTTCAATCAGTAGGATTTCTTGCTTTAAAAGCACATATATGATTAGTTTGCTCTTGAAACTGTGTATATTATTTCAGCTGTGATCTATTAGGTATAATCACATAATTGTGACTTTGCTTCCTGATTCCACACATGCACATTGTCCTGATTGAGTTTGTGTGGGCAACTGAGGTGTGTTTTGTGAGATTTCTTACCAAGATAACATGAATGGCTTTACTGTTTAAGAGAATGCAAAAATCATACAAACATAAAATTCAGTATTACTGAGGGTTTGGGTGTTCTGACAGTATTTGCTGAGGTTTAGTCATTAACATGAAAACACAATCACCAATATAATTATTTTAATATAAGTATGTGAATCCAGATTAAGGAAGGAAAAGAGCTAAGTTCCAGTATTAACCATCTGTAAAGTGAAGATACTTGCAGAACACATTTCCCTTTTCTTAAAAAACCTCCTATTAATTCTACCTACTCTGAAGCTAATTTACTTGAAGAAGAGCAGTCGTGTTCTGCTGGTTTATATTAAGCTAAGGCTCAGCTGGTATTTATGGCTGGCAGGCTCCCTCCTTTACCAAATGTGCCCCTGTTCACAAAATGCAAGTCAGAAATTGCCTCTGTTTTTATGTTACACTTTTTCTTTACAATCTTAAAGGTTGATGTATTCCATGGTATTTTAACGAACAAGGGGCCAAGACTTCTGAATTCTAAAAGTATGGTACTAATTTTAGTAAGTGATTCTTAGGCAACTGCCCCTTGCTATTTTTTCCTGTTAAGATTCATGTTTATAAAGCAGCTTGAGATTTCAAGATGAAAGGCTCCACCATGAGCAGCTGCAGCCAGACTATGGCTGCCTTCTTTTATACTTGCAGATTAATGTTGGATATAAAAACAATTAGATTCTGAAGCCATTAAACCCAGTGGAGCAGTAAATAATGCAAGTTTTAACTTCTATATTACTACTTTTCATGAAAACAGTAGAGCAGGTAGCCAGCCACACACTTCAGATATAGGAATCTCTAAAGTGCTCTGCTTAACTATACCTAAAATGCCTCACTGCAAACATGAGGATGCTTTGGTGTTTACAGACTGATCATGGCAACTCAGTGCTTGTTTGCTAAATACTACTGGCTTGGGTTTTTACCCTCTTTTTAATTATTTTCCCAACAAAGGGAAAAACACAAACTTCTTCAGCATTACAGTCCTGCTCTAAGGCTTATTTGTGTTTCTACATATGTTATGATTACACAGTCAAAATGTATTGATTTTCCCAGGCGGAATTTTCATCACAGCTCATAGCATCACCTCATTGTTCTCTGGGGGAAGAAAGTAGCAAGCAGCAAATAAAATGGACAGCAGGGAAATCAGTCAAGTTGAAACTAAAAATATTGAGATGCTGAAGAAAGTTTGCTAGCTCCTCTATTTATGGAAGGATTAGGGGAAGAACTGAAAAGCCATTAAGCTAAATAAACAGACCAAATTTGAATAAATAACACAATTACTTATATGCACAGAGACACACAGAATACCAAATAGGACATTCTTGACTAAGTGCCAGAAATCTGGTCATAAAATAGGCAAAACAAGGCACAGTATCAGGTAGGAATAAAGTAACACATGGACAGATACAGGCTACAATACAAAATGAATCTGAGTTTAAATGCTACGCATCAGTTCCACTGCCAATGAGCAAGCAGCAAAACCCACTTGCTTATAAAGGGAAAAGCAAAATGAGACACAAACCAATACTAAAGATGCACTGTGGTACAAACCAGAAAAAATTAACTGGTCAGGCAGGAAAAAAAAGACACAAAGCATTACCAACATTTTGGGAACGAATTGGATAAATATGGAAAAGTAAGGGTAGGGCAAACAAGCCCATGCAATCCAGAAACATGCACATAGTACCTTTCATTCCAGAAAAGTATCTTAGAAATGTATCAGAATTGTTTCATCCATTACTGCTGGGCAGCTCTAATAACAAAGTGGGGTGGCTGTTTCAGACTGGACATTAGCCAGCACCCCAAATGAGCCAGTTGTTTAGGCTCAAAGTTAGTTATTATTACATTCCACCAGAAGTTTCAAAAGACTTTATACAGTGGGAAATTTAGCAGTAACAGTGAATTAGTGTCCTTTCACAGAATGTGAATCTGTAGTGTTTTCTCTGTAGCTCTTTAATCCTATTTAAAGGCAAAGTCTTTGATGAAGCAGTGAGTCATCATCAATGCTGCTGTACTGCTATTAAAGCATTCCAAGGACTAATACAGCATTCCTTTAAGACTCACCTGATTACTGACAAAGCCAAATCTCCCTTCATTAAAAGAAAAAAAACAAACAAACAGAAAACACAAGCCAAAACCAACAACAGAACAACAAAGGGGAAGGATGAGGGAGACAAGTAGGAGGTTGAGGAGAGGACATGAAATATAATTTAGAGCATTGCAGAAAATTCTACAAGATTTATCTGGGACTGCATTCATAGATTAGAAAAATATTTAAAAGCATTGCTAAAGGAAAATAAAGGAAACATGGTAGTGTAGAGAAGTCATAGATGGTACAGGTGAAGCTATCAAATCTTCCACAAAACACATATCAGCAAAGGGTAATTACAGAAACATCTGCTAACAGTAGGAAAAAAATATTCACTCATGAAAATCTGATTACAGGCATATGTTTTTCTATAGATAAACAGTAAACAAGTCTTAAAATACATCAAAATCTTTGCACACTTAATTTGTAGACAAAGTGATAAGCTTTTAATAACTGCTGTACCAGATGAGAAGTGAACGCTGGGGCGTACACATGCACGCAGGTGAGATTAACTGGAATGAACAAAATGCTTCAAATTGGTTAAAAACAACATATACAGCTTAGAAGATCTGATTCAGTGCTAAGAACTCTCAACCACGCACTGCAAGACTAAGAGCTTTTGAGACTTGATGGAAAGATTAGTTCTAGAACTTGATAGGAACTCAAGTCTTCACCCAAACATACCTTTTTCTTTGGACTTCCTGTCTTCTCTCTCTCTGCTTTTGCTTCTGTGCTTGTAGGATTTTCGATCCCGGCTTTTCGATCGTCTCCTGTCCCTGCTGCGAGACCTATGTTTCCTCTCTGATCTATCATGACTTCTGCTTCTTCTTCGGTCGCGGCTCCTGAACGTTCAGAGAGAATGTCAAAAATGTAAATGGCAGCTGGTATTTTCTAGCTCAGAAGATAAAACAGTTAACCAGTGGCACTTTCCAAAAAAATTTATTTAAACGCACGCAGACACACACGTACCTGCTTCGCCTTCTTTCTCGGCTTCTTGATCTTTTGTGGTCTCGTGAACGGCTGCATCTTCTGTCAGAGGTTCTGCTTGAATGTCTACTCCGTGAACGACTCCTTTTACGTCTCTCTCTATCACGAGCCCTCTCTTTTTCCTTTTCTTCCTCTTCACGTCGTCTCTTCCTTTCCCTCTCTTCTCTTTCCCGTTCTCTCTCTTTCTCTCTCTCTTCTCGTTCTAGTTTCTCTTTTTTTAACCTTTCATCACGGTCAGGTTCTTCTGTTCTTTTTCGTAACTTTTCCTTTAAAAAAAGTTAACAGAAATAAATTAACTCAGGATATATTATTAAATATAACTTAATTTGTATGTTCTGCTCTGAGGAAGCAGATTTTGTCTTCCAAGAGACAGCCTACACAGAAGTACTTTCTAAAATCGCCGAAACAAATTCTTTGTGTTGCAGAACTTTTTTGCTTCTCATTCTCACAAGGACTCAGACCACACGACAGTTTTTAAAATCAACATAAAAAATTACTGTGTGAATTTTAGATCTTTGCTTTCATCTAGTGTAACCACACGTGACACAGAATGTCAGAGCAAGCACACTGCTAAGCGTGCAGCAAGATTCTGATTTTTATAGATCACCTTTTGAAGTTACATTCAGACTGAATATAAGAAGAACTGGGTTTTTTTAGGAAGGTGTTGAAACACTTGCCCAGGTTGCCCAGAGGTGGTAGATGTCCCATCCCTGGAAACACTCAAGGTCAGACTGGATGGGCTCTGAGCAACCTGATCTGGCTGGAAGATGTCCCTGGTCATTGCAGAGGGATCAGACTAGATGACCTTCAAAGGTCCCTTCCAAAGTAAACAATTCCATCATCTTTAGAGTATTTCACCAACTTGAGAAAAGTCCAGTGGACAGCCTTCAGTTTACCAGAGGAAGCCTTCAAGCAATTTTTTATGTTTAGTAACTGAAGAGATGCTTACTTTTAAATCTTCTACAGTAGCTTTTATTTTGGCATAACCCATGTGCTGCTTTCCCATCAAGTGGTCATCTACCCTGGACTGTGCATCTCCTACAATTAAAAAGGCTCCACAAACTTCACAAACTTCCATTTGCTTTTCTTGGGCTGCAAAGCTCTCAATTGTCTGCAAAAAGAAAAAAATACTTGATAAAGAAAAAACAAAGTTTTAGCCAGAAGCCAGTGAACAGATTAGACTTTGTTACAGATGTCAAATCCTAGGTACCACTGAAGGCTTAAAATCACCAGCAAGCTCTGTCTTTGGAACATGGCACCAACTATGATGAACAGGGCAAAAATAGGCTACATCCCATCCCATGTAAGCCCTAGGAGTCAATTAGCAAACACACAAACTGAACCTTAGTCGTTACTGCAAAGGATTAATATGCACAAAGCCACAGCAGCTTCAGTCTCAGAATTAAGGAAAATAAAAATCAAATTTCTCCTAAGATGATTTCTTTGGCATCAACCAAAATGTCTGGAGCTACAGAATAAGTGTGGATACATAAGGAGTAAGGAATGAAAAGCCTAGAATGTCACATGGAGAAATACAAAAAGGAATGCTAGGCTTGTATTTACAAAAAGATGGTGGTGAAATTAATTCACTGCTTCAAACAGACAAAAAAAAAATACACTGAAATTTCAACATAAACCCAAGTGATTATTCCTGTGCAATGCTCATGACTCATACAATATGGACACAGACATTGTTGCATACAACCTTTAATAGCCTAAAAAAAAAAAAAAAAAAATACAAAAATACAATTTTTAAACATAAGCTCCTTTCATTTTACAGGAACTTGCTACTTAACACATTACACCTCTGGCTTCTGCAGCTCTGCAAGTCTCTTAACACCAATTGGCAGTCCAGTGAAATAGAATTGTGAAGCTAAATGGCACAGCTTAACTGAGACCTGAGCTGGAGCAAGATGCAACCTCACCTCCAGAACTACTGTGTAAGCAATTTCATAATTTGTGGGCATGAAACCACTCTCAAGGTAGCATGCTAAAAACCACACTGAATTAACACATTTAACTGACAAGTTATTGTCCAATAAATTTGGCACAGAACTTGCCTGCCCTCAATGCAAGGTTATTAATAATGTACTTTTGCACCAGTTTTCTAAGTCTGACTGAACTACACACATATTACTTACTGAAGTTGTGGACCTCAGCAGCTCTCTCTCTTCCTTCAACTGCTCCACAAGTTTCATCATTCCTTGTGCCTCTTCCACCTTCCCTTCTGAACCTAGTTCTTCAATCTAAAGCATAATAAAAGAATTCACCTATAATTTTCAATCAAATAACAAAAGAAAGAGATCTTTCTTACAGGGGGTAAAATATCATCACCTGTTGTAGAAGTACATCAATTTTGTCAGTTAACACCTGAATCTTCTCTTCATTTTTCCCAGTAGGTCCTGCTCCCTGCCAAAGAGTACATGGAGTTTTTTTTAAAATTGGTTTTGTTCTAGTAAAAACAACTTTTAAACACATAAATGTAGGTCTTCCCATATTCCAGAGACAGTTCAAGAATATCCTCCTCCTGCCTCTCCCCTCCCATGGACTAATAGGAGTCTGGACTAACATCAAATTCCCAACACTGCTTACTTCACTCTTGCTGAATGAAGCAAGTTCCAGTCACATTAATTCCTCCTAAATCAACAAAAACATTCAAGGCTCTGGCCCATAAAAGGTAAGTCTCCTGAATTTAAAGTCCTAAATTTAAACTCTGAAGCTGCCACACAGCTATTTCATATGTTTGGAGACACTCAAATATGACTTAGAAGCTCCATGGGCTCTGAAATTTCGATTCTGAGCATAAATGTAAAAAAGAATCTCACTTCACCCAAAATGTATTTTGTTAGTATTTTCCTCTCTGTAGGCTGCTGGAACAGACTTAATTCTGCTTCTCCCACAACCTTTGCTCTACTCCACAGTCATTAAGTTTTCTTGACTGGATACTGTCACAGCTCCTTCTGAAGCAACTGGACTTTGCACAGAGCAATTAAATAGGGCAGCAAAAAGAAGCAAGGCTGCCCTAGCAGTCAGGAAACTCCTAGAGCACAGGCCAGAGCTACTGCTCCAAATCGTTCAGTGGACAAAAACCCTGAAGATATTATCTAGAAAAGTCTTCCAGACTCACCCCAGAAGACTGTTGATTCTGTGACAGTGCCAAACGAGCGTGGCCTCTTCGAATCCTGCGTTCTACCTCTGCAAGCAAGCTTTGCAAATAGCGTAAGAAGTCTCTTTCATATCCCACTTTCATAAAACGAGAGCTCTTCTCATACCTGAGAAAATATTTTAAAATTGAAAGCTCACATCACTGCATAATAGAACCATAGAACCATAGAACTGGCTGGGTTGGAAGGGACCTTAGAGATCATCAAGTCCAACCCTTGATCCACTCCCGCTGCAGTTACCAGACCATGGCACTGAGTGCCACATCCAGACAAAACTCACAGTTGCCTTGCTCAAGGTAAGAGAATATTAAGCTTTTAAATAAATGTTTACATAAATAAAAAAGCAATTATGTTAATAATAAATAATAAATAATAAATAAAAAAGCAATTGGGGTTAAGCTGTTTTCAAAAAACTTCAAGCATACTAGAAACACTGTTTGCATTAACATAGCAACCAACATACTTACTGTTTCCGTAGATTTTCATCATGAATTTTTTCACAAGGACCTAAAAAAAAACCACACAAAAAGTTTACCCTTGCATTCCTGAATGCTGTATTCACATTCCAACAGCATTTGTTTGTGGACCATGATTGAACAGATCTATAAACACTTCCCAAGGACTTTCATGCTTCTCTTTCTACTTCCTTTGCTTGGGAGTTTGAAAGACACATTAAAGAAAAAGAACACCAATATGCTGTATTAATTATAAAACCAAAGGAGATCATGAATGACATAAATCCTTCATATAAAACTGAATTTCCAGATCAAGTTCCACACCGGTAAAACTACATAAACAAAATAATAACTTAAAACGTCTGGGACCCTAAAACATAAAAACCAAAAATTACATATTAAAGGGTAATTTCAACAAGCACTTTCTAAGCTCCAGACAATGTTCTTTGTAATAAAAAAGTGGCTACTTAAAAGGTTGGTCTTCAGAGTAAAATTAAGAGCTATTTGGCCAGAGTTATTAAAGGCAGTAATGTTAAAATTCTACACCCTCACCAGCCTATCAAACTGTTAAAAAGATCCGGAAATTAATGCTAAGACAAGAAGCTTTTTCTTCCTAGTTACTGTCTCCAAACTATATGTAATCCACATACCTTCACTTGAAGGCCACTAGCAACACAGAGATGGCCTTCAGCTGTAACTGCTACAATTAAGTGAGTCTCTAACTTAGAGGCTAAATACGCAGACTCACAAAAAAAAAAAAATTAACATTATATATCACTGCCAGTCCTTCTAAAATAAAAAACCTATTTTCAAAGTGTTTTGACAGGACATTAAACAAAAAAATGTACTTTGCAAGCAAAAGCTGAATTGTAATTACATATGAGAGAATAGAAGTTATTATAGACTTACCTAAATCAGAACGGGTATTTGTAAATAATTCAGCTGGGCAAAACCCACAAAGGTAGTATTTACAAACCTGACAGAGAAGAAGAAAAAAAAAGGCATCATTTTTTTCCCCTCATGAATCTGTAATTTTCAGTAATCACTTCTATTTTCTAAAATACAGTGTAAAAAATCCCCTTAACCAAATACCTTGCTTTCCACTACAGTACTGGTATTCCTTAGTTTTACTGCTAAATAATTAAGATCAAGGGAAAATGTCACCTGTTTCTAAATACAATACAGTATTTGACATTTCCAAAGGAGTCAAGTCAGATACAACCAGTAGAAAAGTTACTGTGAAATTTCTGAACTGTGAAAACCTACAAGGGGTCAGAATGTCTGCCATGGAAGCATGAGAGCAAGCTCCCCTTACCTTGTCTATAACAACTTTGTGTTTAGCCTCCATTTCTTCAATGCTACTGGCTTGGAGAACAGGAGCCATCAGCATTCAAAGATTAAGTCCTGTCTCAAGAAGTCTGATGTCAATTAAAAAACTTATCAGATAATGATAACTATCCAAAAGCTCCCCCCATGCTAATGCTTCTAAAAAAAAAAATCCCTACTTTGAGAATGACATGCAGAGAGACACTGTATACCTCTAGAGGAAGACAGAGAAGACATTCATTTTAACCTGGTTTCCTGCCAACTAAAAAAGGGTTTGTTTTGTTTTCTGCACAGCCTATTTTTACATTATCAAGTCAGGTTCTTTTTGATAACAGAAATATAGCACCAGAAACTTAGGAAAAATCAACCCATCAGGCTAGACAGTAAAGATGACAGGATAAAACCAGCTTTTGGCTAAAAAGATTATTAGCCCCCACCCATGAGCATGGGCTTAGCTGACCAAGTTGGTCAGCTCTTGAAGTTTGTAACACAGAATTATTTCCTGCCTATTCACCAGAACAGCCAAAAAGATAAAAACAAATACTTTTACCCTTAACTTCATAAGCAATCTCAAATAATTAACTCTTCAACAGACTCTTCCCCTAGATGTGACTGCCATTAAATAAGTTGTCATTCCAGACCTAGCCTTGACATTCTTCTAATATCTCTTTTATGTTATACTGGTTTCTAGTATTTGGTAAATCTAATAATTACTATTGTGTGTTACAGCCTAGTTCTAATACTCTCATGTAGACTGTGGGCAAAAGTTTGCCACAGACCATCTCCTAAAACAGAATCTGAAGTATTTTAACAAATGGGGGATGAGAAGAGAGAATCAAAACCTACCCCACACCAACACCTCACTGAAATGCCTGTGATACCACCTGATCAAATTAGGGCAGTCTGATTTATTTTTCCATGCTAACTGCCAGACTGCAAATCAGACTACTGAAGTTAAAACTGTACTGACTGCTTTAGGGATTACACAGAAAAACAATCAAGATTTCTACTAACAAACCATGGACATGAAAAACAAATTAACAAAAATCTCTTATTTTGTAATTTGAATACATCTTCTGTGACTCAGGTTAGGACACTGGCACCCATCTGAAGCAATTTATCAAGAACAGTTAAAGAAACACCACACAAGATGTTTTGGGGTTTATTTTTACTTTTTTTTTTTTCTTTTATTCTCAGGAAGTAAGTAGAAAGTTTCTTGACAAAATCTGATTGCAGAATCTGCTCTCTTGAAGCTGCAAGATCCCTTGTTTTTAATATCAAGCTGTTTAAAGAGAGCAGTTTCCAGGATGAACTCCTGTACCAGTTAACAGAAATGTAATTTCTCTCTACATTCTCTTTCTCCTCCATTTTATCAGCAGCTTAAACACATCACACTGTGCAATTATTATTTATATATTAAAAAAGCAACAACAGAACCCTCACAAACTGAAAAGCTGCAGTAGATTTTCTCTGTACCCAGGGAATTACTTGACATTTTCCCTTAAGAAGAAGCCTGCAGAAAATACATTAAAGTGTTTCAGACTAGTGTGTCTGCAGCAATTTTCTCCCTCTCTCATACCTACTTGATCATGCCCTTTAGCAGAAAAACAACACTTCAGAGAATGTTGCAGAATCTTGAAAGGTATCAAAGGTCTTCACCTGGTGGCACATCTGCCTTGAAAGGCTGTAGATGCCAATCAGCTGCACTCAAAGTTGGTCTTAAGTAATCAATGATGAGTAAAAATAGAAAAGACCAAGAAATGGCTGAAGCATTACAGAGCCATTAAAGGACTGACACAGAGGTGATATGCTTCAAATGGCCTGACTTATCCATGGCTTATCAGACTGCTGCACTTAGCACAAGTCAGAAATTACACAGAAATACATTTCATATGTTCATAAACTGAGCAACAGGCAGTTGCCTATGCTGGTAACAAACTTACTCCCTTGTGCCAAATTCTGATGACTCTGGTACCAAGGTGTAACAGAGAAGAATATTACTGAAAAACTATTGCAGCTAAAAACTATTGGGGCCTCACACTTTGGGAAGACACTAGAACAAATACAGATACACACCTAGAACTTTCTGCTTCTTCATCTCAAACTAATATCCTTTACCTCAAAGTTGTCTAAGCTGACAGCAAGAATGGCTAGCTCTTCCAGAGTCTGTGAACCAATTAAAAGCTTTCCTGTATAAATAAAGCTCTCTATCATTAATACTTATATATTAACATGTTCTTCATCAGTAAGTAATTTCTTGAGGAGGGATCAGTATGACTGTAATAAACAATTATGTAAGCACGTTCTACTTGGCAGACAATTCCTAGTAAAAATCCAGCAGATTGTGTCTTGAACATGAAAAACAAGAGAATTGCCTTATTCAGCTGAGTTTCTAGAAACTATTGAGCTTCACATGCATTAGCCATTTCATGACCAATGCCTGCCCAACCACCCAAAACTAAAGAAACAAAAGCCCTTCTCCCAAACCCAACTCTTAAGAAGGAAACCTTCCATTACTAATACCCTTCTAAAACACGTAGCACTTTAGTCCTGCCCCTTTTATCCCCTGGAGAATTAAGTTCTGGCATTCCATCTAGATGCAAACCACTGTAGGTCTTTTGAAACTAAAAAAAAAAAGCGTAACACATCATAATTAGCTAATACCATCAAGTAATATTTTAAATAAAGAACCTGCATCTTGAGAAACTGCCTTCCTATCAGCAAGAATTGCTCACAGTCATTTGTCCATAACAGTTCTCCACCCTGCTGCTGAATTTACCTTGAAGGAACCATCACAATCACAAAGCCCTATACAAAGCCTGGGTAGTCAGCACTGGGCCTTCTTGTACTGCACAACAGCTTCAGAACTCTTACACAATTGCTGTTTCCACATGAGCTTGGTTTTATACAGGTGGCACATTAAACCAAGAATGAGGGAATCAATAGTTACTATTCCAGAAATACACTTTGTCTACAGATATGACAGTAAGCAGAAACACTAAAATAAAGGACACCAATAACTTCCTTGTGCATACAAAAAGACTTTATGTCAAAAAAACTGATCACCTAAGGAGGTGTTGTGATACTGAAACAACTGGAACTTCAATTTTTTTAAGATTAAAGGCTCTGATCATGTCAAAGTCTTAAAGAAATAACGTAGGCTCTACAAAAGGCTTTACAATACAGGATAAACATGTTTCATTGGAACTGAAAATAAACACCCAGCTATCACCACACTCTGCTTCCACACCTTCAAAACAACCCCCACCTATTTTGTGTTGCATTCCATCTTTCATATAAGTTTTAATATCCACCTAGGTGCAATTTACAAATGATAAACAAAAGAGAGACAACTTTGGTTTTGATAATCCTCCACACATAAAACTGATGAAGTGATACACATAATCCTAAACTTTATTAGGAGTAACCCGTGCTTATTTTGACAGAGCTACATGTTGATGTGTGTCTTAATTTTACAAGAAATTACATTAGCATATGTATTTCATCTGAAAAGCAAAAAGCAGTCAAGCAGATGAGTTAATGTTACTACTTGAACCTTATCTGTATTTCCTGTCTTTTAAACACGTCAGCACTGCAAATTTAATCTTTAGGTGATGGGGGAAGTCAAACTGGAACAAGTTTTAACAGCCGTAATTTTATTTTTATGAACTCTTCAGTTGACTACAGGAATCTAAGAAAACATTCCTTTCAGTGAGTTTGCATTTAGTTATGATCATAAAACCTTCATAAACCAAAGTAGAAGGAGAGCAAACAGCCCCACTTCTTGCAAGACTGAAGGCTCAACCCTAAGCCTGCAAATATCCCACTGGCCTGAAGAGACAGGACAGTTCTCCCACTTAATAAATTGTCAGAGGTCTGAAAAGAACAAGACCCAACAACAGCTTGGAAGCAGATTTCTATGGTTATAGTCAATCTCTTCAGACTATAATTTTAAAATGTGTTTATCTGAAGATGAAGATACATGAATTCAAATGAAGAGAAAGAGACAAAAAGAAGAATTTCTCACCCTAAAAATTAAACCAAATCAAGCCCCTTATCTATTCTTCCTGGACCAAGACAGCTCAAACTGTCTACTTTATATTTTCAAAGATTATTTTAAAGTTCAGAATAAAATTATTCTGTATAATGGCATTTGGTTAATAAGAGAAGTCTAGAAAGACATTCAGAAAGTAATGAAAATTTCCTTAACTCACAATTTCCTCTTCACGTGGACAGCTTACCTATATAGCAGCATTTATCAAGCAGGCTGCAGGGAGGGAGGAGTTCCCTGCACTTTCAAAATCTGAGGCAAGACAGGTATCTGTCCTTATCACATGCATTGAGACACATTAAAACATGTATTAAGCACCTTTAAAATTACTTTACTCTTGCCTGAAAACATGGAATTCTCACCTCTGTAATTCAGATGCAGTTTAGAACAACCAAAAGCAAGAATTTCTTCCTCCCTCCAATTCAACAACATCCCAAGAAAATGCTGACCGGGGGAGGAGCTTCTTGCAACTTAAACCACAAAACTTCTTATCACAAAGATAATAAACCTACTGCAACTGTGACACTTCTTTTTAACATAAACTGTAACTCAAAATCTGTATCATGAAAAAAAAAAAAAAAAAGCAGCATTTCAGCAGTGTCCCAAAGAAGCAAGATACAGGAACTCTAACTACCTTTTTTTTTTTTGGTGACATAACCTATGACAACAATGGATGTCACTTGAAGTCACTATTCATTAAAATTCAGCCATACCAAGGGAGAAACTCCATTCCAAAACAATAATTTAAAAAATCTTGAGCTATTTGTTACAGAAAACTTACAAACCACCACATTAACAAAATACACATAAGTACCATGAAACAACAGTAGTGTTTAAGTTAGACTCCCCTCCAGAAGACTGTGGAAGTGCAGAAGAAATCAATCTTCTCCTAGCAAAATCCTCGGTTTCAAAAGTCTTATGGTTTTTCCTTCTGCTACAATCTCCAGACCGTTAAGTTAACTATGCCCGTACCCTTCTGCTTCCTTTTCCAATACCACATACTCAAGAGGAGATCCAGAGCTATTTGCCTTCCAAACTACTAACATCTGTCTCATCTCTCTTCATGCAAACCAGCAGGCTTCTACTCAGAAGTGCAGAATTCCACTATCAGTTCCCAGCCCCTTCGACATTATTTATTTTTCTTTTTCCCTGCAGGAGATCTCAGCCACCAACAGGCCTCACAGAAAACTCCCTATTCCCCTTTATCGACGCTGCCTGGAAAACACGCCACGGCGAGCACAACCTCTCCCCCATGCGCCCAAACCCAAACACAAGGCCTCCCTCCACCCTGCAGCCCAAACAACAGCGCAAGGCATCCCGCACAGCCTTGCCATGGCGGGATCCTCCTCCTTCACTGCCCCTCGGTTCCTTCTCTTCGTCTTAATGCTCAGCGAGGTTCCCGCGCAACAGCCCGGGCCTGGCCCGCCCCGCGGCCGCCATACAGGAGCCCCGCAGCCTCCGTCACCGCACCAAGGGCCTGACCCGCACCAAAGCCCAGGGACCCCCCCATGGCAGGTACCTCATCCCAACCCACCATCCCCGTTGCTGTCCCCTGGCCAGAAGAAGCTGTAGGCAATCTGTCTCGCTAACGACAAACCCCGACCCTGCGCGGGGGATGGGAAGGAGGGAGGGAGGGGAGAGGCGGCTCCGTTTCACTCACGCTCTCATGGTCCCACCGCACGTTGCTGCGTTTCTCATCCGGGGCCAGGTTTCTATCCCGGCCCATAAGCTCATCTAGGAGCTGGGCGGCCGATATCATCGTGTCCTCCTGGCCGAATCCCACCTCGCCAAAAAAAAAACCAAAACAAACACCAAAAAAACCAAACAAAAAAAATAATAAACCACCGCCGCCTCTCCTCTCCTTTCCTCTCCTCCCCGACCGACCGCGCCGCCGCTGAGTCTGACAGAGACAAAATGGCGGCGCCGCTCCTCGCCCTGCCCACAATGCACCGCGCGCCTCCCAACTGCCTCTGGCGCCTGGCGGAGCGCGGGCCGGGGTGGCAGCTCCGCATCTCACGCACTCGGGGGCTGCCGAGGCTGAGGTGGCGGCGGGGAATAACGGGCCTGGGGCTGGTCCTCAAGCGGCGGGGTCGTCTGGTGCGAAGTCGTTAAGGAGGCCGCCAGCACCGGGCAGTAACGCCACAGAGGTGGTTGAGAGGTGCGCGGCTGGGTGTGAGGGTGCCAGGGCCGGTGTCCCCCCCCCCCGCGGGGTGTCATGGCGCTGGGGTGCGTCCCCGGTGCTGCGGCGGGAGCCTTCGCAGTGCAGGCGGTGGCTGGAGGCAGGACCGGGGCCATCGCGGGACCCTCTGCTCCCCGGCGGGGTCAAAGGCACCGAGCCCGTCCCTGGAGCGCAGTTACCGCCCTGCTGAGTGCCTCCGGCAGTGGGATTCCCTAAGGGATTCCAGTGATGCCTTGGGGGAATAATGTCCCTCAGATCAAACCCAAATCTTATTTTGCTTACTTTGCTGTTGGAACCAGTTTCTAATAATTTTGTTAGGTTTTTTTCGTTTTCCTTTCTAAACGTCCTTGTGCCTCATCTTGACCGAATTTAACGCAGCAGCTTTCCCGATTTCTCAAAATAATTTTGAGCATCTTAAGTGCAGGAAAATAATTAAACTTTTTAATTTTTTTTTTTTTTCTGAAGAGCTCTAAGTCAGTATTCATGCTGATCCTGTAAAACCCCCAGGCCTCCGGGCTGCCTTGCTCAGAAGCCTCACGCAAACACCAGTGCCCGTTGTGGCCCCAACACCTCCACACTGGAAGGCACCACGGAGTTCTTCCAAGCTTTGCAATTTTATAATGATTTAAAGCATTGGATGAGAATAACAAATCAACACGACACAACCTGTATGAATTTTCAGTATTAATACTCAACAATTTGGGTTTTGGGGGTGTGTGTTGGCTTTAGGAAATGGGGGCAGGACCAGATGCGTTTCAGCTTTTTCATTTTGCTCCAATTCCATCAGGAAAGCAAAAAGGTACAAGTGGGGTCTACCTACTGCTCATTTGCCCAGCATAGCCACACAGAGCAGGGTAGAAATAGCTAAGAGGTTGGAGTTTGCAATTGTTATTTTCATTTTTTAGAGTTGTGAAATTTTTACCTCTCCTGTAACGTAATGCAAATCCACAAAGTCCAGAACAAGCTTTTCAAAGCAGATAATGGAAATTACCTGTAATATTTCCAGTGGATTTGTAGACAGATGTTGATTTTTTTGTTGTTGTTTTGGTTTTTTGTTTTGTTTTGGGTTTTTTTAATTTTTTTTTTTTTTTCCTCAGGAATTAACAGAATTCACTGAGAATGCTCAAAGATTATGAGAATTTCTCAGCTGCACGACTCCCTAACTTGCAAGAACAATTACCAGAGCATCAGGCAGTGTGCGTTATGCATGTGTGTATATTAAACAAATATTAAATAATACCCCGGTGCCTTCAGGAGTACCAGGAACCCGCCGGTGGTGGTGGCAGTCCCGGGCAGGCTGTGAGCCGGAACCCGATGCCTGGGCTGGGGTTGTCACCGGCAATAGAGTCCCCCAGCGGAGCGCGGTCCGGGGCCTTGCGGGGGTGACGGCGGCCGCAGCTCCGGCGCTTTCCGCGCTCCGTCCTCCGCTCGTTCTCCGGGCCCGGTGTGTGTGTGGGAGATGAAGGATCGTCCCGGGTTGGAGGCAGCCGGAGGCTGCGGCGAGATGGCGGCTGCGGCGGCCGAGCGGGAGAGGCAGGAGCGGCTGCGAGAGGCGGCGGCGCTGGGGGACGCGGAGGAGGTGCAGCGGCTGGTGGAGCTGGGGGTCAGCCTCAACTCCCAGAACGAAGTCAACGGCTGGTAAGGCTGCTCCCGATGCTGTCACGGGCTTTCCCAGAGCTAGCGCTGCCGGGGGTTCGCTTTTTCACGTGAAATAGCAATCAGTTTGAATTTTGAGTGAAAAGGTCGATCCGCTGGCAAATGTAGGTACCTCTCTTCCAAAGAGGAGAATGACAGGGGTGCAGCTGATGATAACAAACACGCGTCCCTCCCCCACATCCTGCTTGGGTGCTGTGGAGTTTGCTGCTACTCCAGGTCACTACATTCTTACTTTGTATTGCTTTTATTTTCTTGGAAGGGCATACTGGCACCTTGAGACAGCACAGGCAGTCAGAACACAAACCTCTGCTTGCCAACATGTGCTCATGTCTAACCAGAAATATTTTTAATTATCTCCCAAATCACTTTCTTTTTTGAGCAGGGAACTTGCCAGCTGTTTTAGTGATATATGTATACACACACACACACACACACACAAATATATATATATATATATATATATATAAATGCCATGGTTTTGACATCTCAGATACCACCTGACAACATCAAACCTGAGACTTTCCTCTAATAAACATTTCTAGAGTGGGACTCTACACATGAGCACACACAGAGTGTTATTTGAAACAGGATTTATAGGGAATGCTCAGGCACTTTTGGAAATCGTTTTCCAGAACTTTGATTCATTATGTATTTACTGTTCTGTGTTGTGCTTAAAGTTGTAATTAAAAAGAGGAAGAATAAAATCAGGAAAGAAGCCAGACTTCAGCAATCAGGAATTTGGGGAAGTGTGGGATACTTGCAACTTGATACTTGCAAAGGTTCAAGTTGTGGTGATCAAAATTAGAACTTGTAAATATTGAAGATAACCAATTACTAAGTTAAATTATCTTATTAAGAGAAACAGCTGTTTGTCATCAAAATGAGTTTGTATCTAAACTTGGCATTAATAAAGAAATTTCATAAAATTATTTTTTAAAATTATGATCTGGTAATTTTTAACTGCAGCCCTAAATGAAGCCTTGCTGCTAGAAAAACTAAACAGACCTGGTCTGAGTTCCATGGAGCATGTCTCAGACTCTGTCTGATCTCTGATGTTAAAAATTTAGAAGTAATTTCTTCATTTTGTTAACAAGAGAAACGTCAAACCACTGAAGTCTGGGATAGGGAAGAATGGCAAGACTGTACAGTGAGTTATCATCTGTCTACTAAGTCCCTAATGCTAAGTACTACATAAGCTCATTATCTTTTAGGATGTTTCTTTTCTTTGCCTCTCTAGGTCAGCAACTGCAAATAATAAATAAAATAGAAAAGCAGTTATTTCTGTGCATCAGTAACATTGCAGAAAACAAGTCTGGAGATGACAGCTTAGGAATTGCTGGCACAGTGAGTAGCAACTGGGCAAAGAACTGTGCTTGCAAAGTGTGCTTACCCTATTTTAAACATAAACATGAATTAAGGAATAAAAATAGAATCCTAGAAAAGTATCCCTACTAGCTCACAGACACACAAATATTTGAAGTACAACTTATTCTTTCAAAGATTAAAACAGCATACACAAGCCTTTTTATTTTTCCAGAAAAGTTAGTAGCCTAACAAACGACACATTGAAAACATCTTGAACTTTAAAAATACTACTATTAGTTTCCAAGTTACCATGGTAACTCAGAAACAAGAGCATTACAGTACAGGAAAACTACATCAGCAGGTGTCACTGCAGGCCCCCAAACCACTGTACATTTCCAAGAGGATTGCAGTGAAACCCTTTTTTACATTAGACATGCATTGGAAGTTATTCTTCTCACAGGCAGCAAGAATGGGTGGAAACTAATCTGCCATAATTTAGGATTTCAAGCAGTGTTCATGTTTTCCATGTGCAGGACTTGTCTGCACTGGGCATGCAAACGGAACCACGCCCCAGTGGTGGCTTACCTGCTGCACGCTGGTGCTGACAAGGAGATCCTGACCAAGAAAGGAGAACACCCGGCCCAGTTAACATCAAAGAGAGAGATAAGGAAGATGTTGGGAGGTAAACCTGCTGGCTGTGGGATGTGATTGTCAGAGACTGCAGTAAAAGGGTTGTTAAAAGCACAGATGCTCCAATCCTTATTTTGCACATGAAGGTGCTGCGCTGGGGTTTTAGTTGTAACTCTGGCTTGATTTCTAGAGTGTTTACTTGGTGAGAAATCAAAGTTTAAGAGAAGAGGATTATCAACAAAATCCAGATCTAGCCAGCCAAGCTTTTTGCTAAATGCTGAAAAATTAGAAAAACTGTGTTTTGAAAGATGCCACGATTAAACCAGTGACAGACAGATGCAGCTTCCTGTTTGCAAAAGGGCAACAGGAGAAAATATCTCAAGTTTGCATTAGCCCTTAGGGGAACAGCATCTAATTTTCCCAATGTCCTGTGGAGCTTAGACATTCTGTCAAATAAATGGACAATTAGCAGCCCCAAGAAATAGCTCATTAAAGGACATGGGTAAAGCATTTTGATTGTGTTTTGTATAACTGCTGGAGCAGAGCAGGCTCTGCAGCTAGAGGTGAGAAGTAATTTGAAATGTGGTCGATTAATGACCTCTTGCCTCCCCTCTGTATTCCCTTGTCTGTTTTTGTTTTCATTGTCTCCCAGCTGTTGAATTGATAATTCAGCTCTCCCAGTACTGCATGTTCTTTTCTCTTTATACCTTCCCTTAATACTGAACAATATAACTGCCTTTTGTTTTCCATTGGCTTATACATTATGAAGGTGATAGCAATAAACCACCAGAGACCATGTTTCACTGTGCTGGCTACAGATTAAAACAAACCAAACCAAAAGCATTGCAGTGTTTAGAAGGAAATAACACTCCCAGAATTACTGGAATCAGACTCTGCTGTTGTGTTTACTGTATTGCAACACCTGAGCACAGTGCTTCTTGATTCATCTTTTATTCTATGGTGCTTTTAATACCCCAGTCCCTCCCCAGTTAAAAAAATAATAATAAAAAAAAGAAATCTAAGAGTGTAACAGTGCATTAGCAAAACTTCTTCCCTCTCCCCCCCAAATCAGTCTTGGAAAAATGTTGTTTTGTTTCTTTTACAGTGGAAGACGATGAATTCTCAGACTTAAAGAAAGATTCAGAACTGCCAATCATCCCTAATTACCTGGCTAACCCACCTTTCCCTTATGTCTATAACACCATGAGTAACAGTATTCCAGATCCCTCCATGAATGGGAATATCTCACACTTAGAATCCCAAGATACCAACTCTTCTTTCTTACCTGATGCTGGGACTTGCAGACAGGCACCAGGACAGCACAGGACCACTGCTCCCCAGGTGGCTGATAACACAGGCAAACCAGCAGTGCCCCGAGGGTGCACTGCACCACCACACTCCAAACCTGTCCTACAGAGAGGTCCAGTTTACCAGGGATCTGTGTCCTGGAGCAGAAGTCCCTCTTCACCAGCTGGATCTAGTCAGTCTGCACCTCAGCAAGAGAACAGCTCCTGTATGGGGCCAGTACCAACATTCCAGCCAGTTTTCTTCACAGGAACTTTTCCACTTAATATGCAAGGTAACAGTAAAAGTCTCTTCTCACTTTGTCCTAGAACTTCTGTCATCTTGAACAGTGAAGACAGACTCATCAGGGTTACAAGTATTTACAGCACTTTTAGAGATCCTCAGGTTTCCATGCTTAGGCATTCAGGAAACATTTGAAGGGAATTAAAGAGGCAGATATCCTGTTTCTGCTGGAACCATTATTCTAATACTGATTAAAGCATTTGCTCTTTGTCTCAAATGCTATAAAAACATACAGACACCAGGGTAATCTGATTCTCTAAATAGCATACTCCAAGATTCAAATACAGCATGTGAGTGTGCAGCCAGTGAGAGCTCAGGAGAGAACCTCCCATGGCTCAAGCTGCAGACATGAGTCTTGAGGTGAATTATTAAATGATCTGCCATTTCTGCAGGTAAATATACCCTGCCTGAAGAAGGAAACTTGGAATTTCAGTTCAGAATTTCATTCTTGAAATCAAAGGTGTTCTGATGCCATGAATTAGTAATGGGAAGTTAACTGATGATCAGAAGGATCAAAACCAATAAAATCAATCTCGAATTGATCAGGAAATTGATAACCAGTATAATCTGCCTTTAAGTTAGCTTAAATATGGAAAAAGGAGTATTCACACAAAGGTTCATGTGTACATAGATACACACTGTGTAGCTTTGTGGTGATTTTTTCACAAAGGTTGATGAAAATCTAACTAAAACTGTGGCCATACAAACCCAACTGTTTGCTGAGGATTCTTGTGTTGTTACAAATGATAGAATGTTAATAGAACAAAGAAATGTTTGGAAGCTATTACAGAGATATCTTTTCCAATTCCTTTATGCATCTGCCTATTACTGTACCTTTTTATTTCTAATAGAACTGGTGCTTAAAGTTAGAATACAAAACCCTAATCTTAGAGAAAATGACTTCATTGAAATTGAACTGGACAGACAAGAACTGACCTATAAGGAACTGCTCCGAGTCAGTTGCCATGAGTTGGGTGTTAACCCTGAGCACGTGCAGAAGATCAGAAAATTACCAAATACAATGTTAAGAAAGGTAAGAACTCCAACTTTTGAAGTGCAGTAACTATAAAAAAAGATTCCTAGGTCACCATTAAAAAGAAAACCCCCAAAAGCCCCATACTACTTCCAGCACTTGGTAGTTGTTTGGTTTTTGTTTGTTTTTTTGGTAAAGTTCTCACGTTTCTTGATCATTTTCTTTCCTAAACATCTGGTGTTGAGCCAAATTAATTATGTGATTTCTCTACTACATTCTTGAATGCAGTGCAGTACCACACCACTGTGATCTGTCAGCAGCATTTCAAGGGCCTGCAGTACTGAGTTTTGCTCCTTCAGTAAGGACTGTATGCAGTCCTTTCAAAAAACAGAAAAATATTTCATGATTATTGAGTGCAGGTCTCTAAATGGAACTGTCTTCTCACTGCAGTGATGTTTCCCTATGCAGCAAACAGGAAACAGACCTGGCTGGCCTGGTGTTACTGATTCACTGCTGACCTTTCTTTCTTTCTCTCTCAAATCCCTCTAGAGCATTGTTGGCATCAGCCATGGAGTTAATCTGATTAGTACTAGATTAATACAGTTCACCATTCTGCATCTTCACTGACTAGAAGATGACTTTTTGTTAGTCAAGAACTGAAAAAAAAAAAAAAAAGAAACAAAATACAGAGACATAAACAATTCTGTCACTTGCCAAATTCAGTTGTTACTGGAAGGGCTGTTTTCATTTCCAGCTTAATTACTTCAGGCTTTCTGGGTAGGGCCTCAGGACACTTATTGTTCCTTGAGGTAACACAAACCTGTTTCTATTTAATTCCTCTGATTACTTTTGCTCACCCATCAGTATTGCATTCCTTCTGAATGAAGACAGACTGAAAACAGACTCAAGCAAATAGTTGAATAGGATCCCAGAATATACATCAGGTGCAACAGATGTCTGCTTTCCAGTTTACAAATGATCATATTTATGGATACATAACATCCCTTGTGTTAGCATGAGCCTATTGTTTTAACTTACCTCTGCAAAACATACAGACAGCTTATCACCTAACAACTTACTGTATTTATTTAAAGGACAAAGATGTTGCAAGGCTACAAGATTTCCAAGAACTGGAGCT
Source organism: Heliangelus exortis (assembly GCF_036169615.1). Taxonomy (NCBI): domain Eukaryota; kingdom Metazoa; phylum Chordata; class Aves; order Apodiformes; family Trochilidae; genus Heliangelus; species Heliangelus exortis. The sequence continues at coordinate 5,724,633 of NC_092441.1, forward strand.
TGTTGTAACAGTAAGCGACAAAAACTTACTTTTCAGAGCCCAAACACTTTCTGAACGGAGTGGTTATAACAAGAAGGCATCAGAACTGACATATTAATTGCTGAAAGAATAAAAGATTTGTATCTCTCACTTTAAAATTAAATTTGAAATACGATATCTGTAAGGGCTAATGATGTTAAAAAATAATCTATTTTGTTAATCTTGAAGTAAACTAAAGTTGTTATGCACAGTTACAGCCTTTAGTTAATTGAAGAGAAATAAGCCTGATGTGAAAGTAGCTTCATGCAAAGGAAGCATTGGTAGAACTATTTGTTAATGCAACACTTCTTACAAAAATCTTGAAATACTGTAGAGTTAGCAGCTCTCAGGGAAAGGCTTACATTTAACTGTTCTAATAATTTGTTTGCTATAAAAGAGCTAAAGAATCTGCCATGAAACCCATTTACTATTTGTACTGAGACCAATACCATGAATGCTCACTTTTTAGATCATGTACTTTAAGTCATATCTTATTTAGAAGGGAAAAAAAAAGAAGGGTTTAAATATGTGGAAGAAGCACAAAACCATGTCTAGTTTAAATACTATCAAGTGACTTATTACCTGTGATTTCTTAATCCCTGTTTACATTTTCCCCTATTTCTCAGGTTGAAAACAAAAAGTTAGAGTAATTATCCAAATCAGAAATATGCTCTCAACCAAATTCCTTTTATTGTTGTCTGTTGAGATATAGTATTGTCATGTGCAATTTAAAATACTATTTTTGTTACTGTATTGAAAGCATCTTTATCCAATGCTGCTTTAATTTCCCCTTTTAAAAAGCACAGAAGAATTATTTTCCTTTTACCTTTACATTCCTGAGAAAGTTTGCATTTTGAAACTTTAAAGTTGCCTGTGTAAAAAGAGACTAGTGAAATACCCAGGATTTTCTGGACTATAATAAATCTTGATATTCCTATGCAATGTATTTTCAGTTTTTCCCAATGACTTGTGTTTACCTTTTGTTTCCTTAAAAAAAAAATTTAAAAAAATCACTTTTCCTGTTACCTAAAATTCAGAATTGTATTTAACAGCTGGATTTTATCTAATTTTTTAGGATTTAGTATTTACTAAGTCACCTGCATTTGAGAAAGCTCTGTTCTGGTAGCCTGACTGTAAATGTCTGTAGTATGAACTCAGTGAACAAACAAACACACAAAATATCCCAGGCAAACAGAATAGACCAAACTGGTCTGAATTTCCCACTGTTTCTTCATCTTCCTCCCCACTTTATTGGGAAACTACAGCAACCAAAGGGTTTTCTTGTCTGGTTGTCCAAGAGCTGTCAGCCCCAGCTGGCTGCACAGTGTGCACAGACCTGGCACTGGGATGCACGCTGCATGGGGAGACACCCCAGCTGCACCCTCTCACTGCTCCCGAGGACTTTAGGTGCCCACCCCGGGTCTCCTTTCTCAGGGGCTGGGGCAGGAGATGAAGTTCGTTCTTCCCCTGCAGACAGAGCACTCTGAGAGCTCATGCCCGGAGCCCCCCTGCTCTTTTTCATCCAGCGAGCAGCACTTTGAGCAAGGGGAAGCAGCTTCAGCAGCAGTGTCTGAGCACACCAGAGGGAGCCCTTTCCCCACCTGCCCTGCAGTCGGATGCTCAATGTTCACCTGGAAGCACAGATCCATGCAAACGCCCGAATTTCCTGTGTGCCAATTAACTCGACTGAAGCTCAGTCCCCTGAGGCTAACAAGAGATTTTGTCCCAACAAAATATCCTCTTCGGAAAACCACTGGAGGTCAAATGTGGGTCGAGTCTGGCAGTATTATTTTTTTTTTTTTAATATCAAAATACTGCTGGTATATTAACTTCTGTATAATAGAATGATAAAATCCTTGTTCCTTGTATCACACTTGGTCTGGTGCATTCTCCCTGGCATACACAACAGATCCAGTTTAGGGATCAGCTGCTTAAATACCAGCCAGACCCTCTGGAGACAAACTTGGCTGTTGGGTGGGTGACTGTTACACTGATGATCTTGCACAGATGCTGATGGCTATCTATGCATTCAGAGGAATATTTTTATACCTTATGCAGTTTATATGCAGAAGATACTATTAACAGTGCTAACAAGCTGATCAGTGGATAATCGTGGCATTGCTGTGTATGATAAATAATTCATTACTCTGAGCTCTGCTGTATGAAATGTTAATGTCAAATGAATGCTTGGCTGCAGATTCTTGTTTCTATTTAAAAAGTATCATTTGTAAGAATTAATAAATTATTATTTTTCTCTTCTCAAAGTTTTTCTGAACTTTACTTACTGAAAAACAGGAACTTTTTCTTGCCCTGGCAGGTTTCTAGAGTGCTTGGTGAAGGAAATGAACAACTCAATCGAAAGACATTTTATCAGATTCTAGCAGCAAATATAGTTTAAACACAGTACCCCCTTTATCTGAGAAGGCTTGGCTATCAATAATAAGGCAGATACTTATTTCTGCAAAACAAATAACATATTACTTGAGTTGATTAAGTGTAGAATGAGATAAATTATATATACATCTGGTCGGCGTGCGTGTTGAGCTTAAGACTTACTCATAATGACTTCATACAGGGGAGAGAGCAAGCAAAATTAAAATCCTTCTGTACCAATCATGGACCTGCAGGCTTATGGGGAGCCTACTAAATTGGTAGGAATTATGTAGTTAATTATTTATATTAAGCCACCTGTAGCTTAGTTGTAAATACACATTACATGTAACTCTTACACTGAACTTGTATAATGCTAAAGTTGCCCTGGACACGGATGCCAAATGTGCTGGGATAGCTCACAGCCCTGAAGCCATAGCATTCAACTCCCTTGTCCTGGGGGAAATGCTCAAAGAAACAGGTTGGAACCACTCAGAAATTATATATTATTTCTCTATTTTTCAGCTGAGTCATTGCTTAACTCAGGGCCTGTCTTTCCACTTCAAAATCAGTAAAACCTTACGCAGAAAACACACAAAACAGGTGTATTTTGTACCATTAATATAATTTACTAATTATAGACCCAAATACAGTCCATATTGCCCTGTGATACATACATGGTCTTGGCAAAATGTATGGCATTCTTTGGGAAAACAGCATGTAATAAAATACTTTATGTATGTAGAAAATATTTAAAAAATATAAAATTCACTTTCTGCTCCTCATAATTGTAAAATACTTCTGTTCACATATCACAAGTATAGTCTACTACAAAACCTGTTTTGTAAATTACAGTACATTCACAAGTCACTTTTGTGGCAATTCAATAATATTAAAAAAAATACAACCAAACCAAAAATCCCAGGGGTCTTTTTTTCATGCTAGTCCAGCATCTTTGGCCATACTGTAGAAAATCCCCTTTGCTGCTATAAGGCTGGTAGGTGTATCAAATTCAGCTATGGTTCCATTGTCTAGAACAAGAACCCTGTGCAAAACAAAATGTGGCAGGGGGGAGGGAGGGAAGATTTAGCAGAGAATTCCTCACAAGAAATGTGATACCCCTTCAGATCAACAAAGGAAATGCTGCCCTAATCTTTTCCTGGCCTTTGCTTTGCTCGATAATTTTCACAAGTTGAAACACATAATAAAATGAAATAAATGTTCTCCCTGAGCTGCTGTTTGATTCAAAAAGGTACAGGACAGACACTGCCTCCTGGGGGAGGAATAATTAAAAACCAAAGGAAGTGTCACAGTAGTGGCTTTGGAATTGAAAATCCAGTACCAGAGAGGCAAGAAGATAAAAGCTCATGAAGTACAACATATATTTGAAAGTAATTCATGGGATGTGATGTTGGTAAAAATGTTAGAGCAGCTGCTAGTTAAAGGATCCCTAACCTAATGACAGTGCCATTAATGCAACTGGGTAATCTCCTGGTTAGTGAATACAGAACCTGTTTCTTATGTCAACAGAAGCAGTCAGGCCTGGATATTTTAGGATCACATAGCTTAAACCTCATTGCTTACACATGCCTGACTAGAGCATCACTGTGACAATGCAGAGACAAACCAGCCCCTTTTCAGTGCTGCTCTGCACCCTCAGGAAAGGGGGAACCCCCTCACCACTGTGAGATTCTTACCTTGTGTAATCCATAATGGTGTTCAGCCTGTGTGCTATTGTCAGCACCGTGCAGTCTTCAAACTGGGTCCTAATTGTCATCTGGATAAGATCATCTGTCTCCAGGTCAACAGCTGCTGTGGCTTCATCCAGGACCAGGATCCTCGTCTTGCGGAGCAGGGCTCTTGCCAGGCAGATGAGCTGCCTCTGGCCAACACTGTGAGCAGCAGAGACAGGGCTGTCACACAAGAGACCTCACTGCTCAGAATCACTTGGGCTAGAGCAGGTTATTCCTCAGGTACAGGAACAAAAAAACCCCAGGTAGTATTTAGCAAACAGCCCAGAGCTAATAAATACACCTGGCAGCATCACTCAGCCTGTCTGACCCTGTTCTGCCTCAGCCCTGCTGCTGTCACTGTGACAAACCCCAAGGGAACCAAAGACTACAATGCTTCTGCCTGAGTTTTCAGAAACACACATAGTTGCAACACTGAGCAAACTTAAAAAAAAAAAAAAAAAAAAAAAAAAAAAAAAAAAAAAAGAGGGAAAAAAATAATTCAGAGGGTCCAAGTCCTTTCTACCATAAATAAAAAATTAAAGTATCTGGGCAGCTCACTCCTCCTCCCCCTGTTACAACAGCACCCCAGACACAGCCTCTGTCTGAGTGTCTCTGCAGGATGAAGAAAGAGCTGATCACTGATCACACACACAGCCTGGTTACACCACAGTCTCAGAAACCAAAGCAGCACATCATTTTATCATCTCTGTGCACACCTGCATGGGTCTTCCAAATAATAACACAAAAAAAACATTGCTATAGTGTCAATTTGGGCAGAGGGCTTTTCCAGCCCAGCAGTTATGTATGTTACCATGGCATTTCCCTTCCCACCAAACCAGTCTTAGGGGATTGCCTATTCCTAATATTTGGTCATCCTAAAGCTTTCTTTTTCACTCATAGGACAGATTTTGGTTTGAGATGAATGCTTCCCCAGCAGCAAAGAAGAGTCAGATGATTTGTGGCAGAGGCAGAACTATAGGCAAATGTTTGATGTTTTCCTGAAGCAGAAGTAGGTGGGTAAATCCTTTCAGTCACACCAGGCTGCAGTGCAAACCTGTGCTTAAGTGTAACTCACTGTTAGGGCTCAATGAAAACTCAGTGTATGTTTCTAATCCAAACATTCCTTACCTAAGATTTTCTCCACCTTCTGAGCACTCGTAGTCCAACATGGATGGCTGACTGCTGACAAACCTCTTCAAATGAGACAGTTCAAGAGCTTTCCATATTTCTTCATCTGAATACTTATTGAATGGATCCAGGTTCATCCTCAGTGTTCCAGAAAAGAGAACAGGATCCTGGATATAAAAGCAAGTTTTGTAAGTGTTCTAGCTGTTCTAAATACAAATATTAAAATTCCAGCTATTGTATTGAAGTCTCTGTTGCTTTGCAGCTGGGCCACCCCTCAATCCTATCCACTCTGAAAATATATTACATTATACACAGTTAAAAATGGAGTTCCAGCTGTAAAGATGTTTCATCCTAAATCCTGGTTTACCACTCAGCATCAACTTATAAGGTGACAGGACAGAACCATTTAAAATATATGTAGTTTGTTTTTCTGAAACAATTTTCTGAGTGTAACAAAACACTTTCCTCTGTGGATAAACCATTATTTATGGTTAGCTAAGCTGCCAGATATGCTTCTTTTATTGTGCTACACAGAAACAGTACCTGAGGAATAATTGTTAGCCTGGATCGAAGGTCATGGAGACCAATCTCTGAAATTTTCACACCATCAATTTTAATTTCCCCTTTTACAGCTTCCAGGATCCTGAAGAGACAGAGTGTCATGGAGGACTTCCCTGCACCGGTTCTGCCAACAATTCCAATCTGTAACAAATTGCAGGTTTAACAACAAGGCATAAGGTTAGAAAGAAACAAAAAAACCCCACAACCCAAATGGATGTCCGAGATTCCTCTAAAAGGTTTGACACAAGATGTAAATCTCAGCAAGAATGTAACCACCTTCCCTGGAAACCCCTGTCACACATTGTAACATTTATATAAATCCATTCCTGCCATTTGAATTATATGATATAAATATATGTACATAGGACTTGAGCCTTCCTACAGCACTTTGGGTGATTGGCTGAAGTGTCCATGTTAGGAGCCAAATCACTCCAGGACAAGAAATAAAGGATTTTCAGAGGGCAATTCAGACTTAAAGGTGTATCTTGGTTCTAGAAGGCAGCTGCCATCCTGTCTGCTCAGTGCAATTATAGTTCCTCTCTGTCTTACCAACAGTCTGTTAAGTGGAGGACTTTCCCCAATCTAAATGTTTTGTTAATAAAAATAAGAAACAGCAACAACAACACACACACACACACACACACAAAAAAAAAAAAACCCAAAAAACCCCCCAAAGAAACCCAAAAAACCCAAAACAAACTAAAAAAAAAAACAAAAAACACCTCTACCAAAAAAAACTCCAACCCAAAACTTTCTACTGAAGCATGAAGAAGCGAATCTCCCAGAACAAAGGCAACTTCCTGGTTAAGGAAGCACAGAATGTCACTTCCTTCCATGCCAAAAATTTCACAGGGAAAGCCAGAGAGCAGAAAAAGCTGGAATTCCCTCTCCCATCTGCACTGCTTCAGGAAAGTGTATTTTTCACTGAATTTTTGTCACTTGTGCTGGTGCCTCCTACATGGTGTATGGTAGCCTGGTGCCAACCTCACTTGGAAAGTCCAGAAAGTCTCATTCAATCCAGCCTGGCAGATGCTGGCACAGTTGTCACTGCTGCCAGATCTCCACCACTGGAGCAAGTGGACTCATAGCCCCTGTCCCCTACTCTGTGGATGTCCCTGAAGGCTCAGAGCAAAGCTGTAGCAATGACATACAGCTGGTAACTCACCTTTTCTCCCCCGTGCACATGGAGGTTTAAACCCTTCAGCACTAGATCCAGGCCTTTTCTGTACCTCACTGAGTAATTCACAAACTCCAGCTCCCCTTTGGATGGCCAATCTTCTGGGGGACTCTTGCCCTCAATGATCCAGGGAGCCTAAGGAAAACAGAAGCCAGAAATGCCTCATATAGGTTTAAGAAAAAATAACTGAAATCCAGATACAAACATTAACATTTGTGGGTTACTAGAAATATATCTGATAAATAAAACCTCCATTATCAAACATATTCATAGCAATGGGGAAAAAACATGGGTACCTAAATATCCACTCATTTTGGTCCTTGTTGTGAAGTTTACAGGAAAAATGTCTGAGCATACAGAGCCATTTTCTATTGACTTTAACAGAATGCTGCCTGTTTCATGCCAGATCAAGCTCTGGCTTACAGCATCTATCATGCATCCTGTGTTGCTTCCTTTGAGCTTCCAAATTAAATACTTGATCTCCAGAAGTATTCTGTAGATCTCCTCAGATCATCCATTTCCTAATTTTCAGTCTCCCATCATGTACACAGCACTAACTACACCAAGGTGTCCACAAAGCAGATTTTCTAGTGTAGCCCCACCAGCCACCTTTAAAAGTATTTGGCAACAAAAGTAGATGAGTGAATGATTTTCCTGGATTAGGTAGTGCTGTGTTCTGAGAGATGTTCTTCACTCATGGGAGACAAAAACTGATTAAGCTGATTGAGCAGAAATACTACTGAAAAACATGTGCACAGCCCAGTAATTGTACTGCAGCTGTGCTCAGTAGCTGGATCACAGCTTCAGCCATGCAGGCAGAACTATGCATCAAACACTTGAGACCCAATGGGAGAAATATTCTGATGGTGAAACTCATCTCTGCTGTGCTATAGCCAGAAAATGAGATGCTAAGCACAGACTGCATGATGGCAGCAATAATTTGGAGCTGTGATAGCATAAATTACAGTTCAGAGTGTGACATTTGTTCAGGTTAAATGATAACACTCTCAGAGCAGGAACTGTCTCTCAAGAGTGTAAAGAAAGACCATGCAAATGTGTGCATTAAAATTTCACCACGCTTGTTGGTGAGCATGCCTGATGCTTGGAAGCTGACCTCTGTTTCAGTTTCTGAATATTCTTTTATTCTTTCAACAGCCACAATGTTAGTTTCAAGTTCAGAAGCCATTCGGACCATCCAATTAAGAGACATGGTCACCTTGGAGAAGACAAAGAACAAAATATCAGCCACAGAATAAGAGCAGATTTAATATTAACACCAACAAAATCTGACACAGCTAATAAGACACGGATTCACATTAATATTACAAATGCAATAATTAACCTTTGCATTGACATTAATACAGTGACAGGGACAGAAGGTCTCAGAGATAACCAGGTGCTCATGTGAAGAAGCATTTGTCACACAATATGCCTCTGAAAAAAGTTGGCTGGGAATGATTTCCCCAGTCTTGGGTCTCACTAGAAAATTGCTAACAGCAATCCTACATACTCATGGTATCTAAAAAACCTCTGGCAAGAGGGAGACCATGAAATCTACTAACTGTCCACAGCTTGGGTGAGTACTATTTATCTCACCTATTTATGAATCCTACTGATCTGCCTGTGATTTACCTGGACATACTGATGTGCTAACATAGCAGGCATGAAGCAGGACATGTTAAGCCCATGCTGATCTAATGACCTGTCTTGGTGAGTGTACCTGACACGTCCTGAGCTTCCTGCATGCTGCTGCTGGGGATACTGCAGTGCAGCACAACCTCAATGCTCCCAAAGTTCCCTGAAGTCCTACTGCATGTGAGCTTGCTGATGGTTTGTCAGCATTCAGTGTAAACCTCTACTCTTTTCAGCTGCCTCACAACTAACTTTTATTATTCCCTTATTAACTTCAGCTTTAACAAGCACTGAAATTATTGCCAATGTATCAAATACCATCTACAAAAAAGCAAACCCATCAGTGAACAGAAAGCTGTAATCCATACCTGTAATGCATAAGATACTGAGAGTCCCACCAAGCCAGCATTCAGGCTGTTTTTACCAATCACAGCAAAAAGGGCAGCAAACAGCACAATACAGTTCCCCACAAACTCAACTCGAATTCCCAGCCACCTGGAAAGAGGAGAGAGAGAAGCAGAGTGGGAAATGGTTGGAGTTACACAGGACTGTGGCAGGGAAAAGCAGAGGTCACCCGACTCTTCACCTGTTTGACACAATGCCAGGATAATAACTCTTCAGATTTTCATCTATCTTCATATCACTGATGTCTACGAAGGACTTGACTCTTCTGTAGGCTCTGATGACACTGGCCCCTGACACTGTTTCTGAGAAATGTGAGTAGATGGGAGATCTGCTGACTGACTCCAGGCGCTTCAGCTGGCGGGAGGTGGCTACGTAGAATCGCTGCCATTTTGGGAGAGAATTGAAGGGTACATGAAATGCTTTCTCTTTTATTTAACAATGAGGAACTATTTTTAGGTTAAGGATTTACAGGCAATTGTGACTGCTGCACTTCAACCCTCCAAAATGCTTTTTGTAGACAGTAAGAATTTCAAGGAAGTTCTCTTTGCTTCACTCTGCAACTGTTATTTCTATAGAATGTAAGCTGAATTTATTTATGTCCCTTTAAATTTAGCTGATACAGTCTAAAAAATGAATCCATTTGTAGAAGCCTCATCTTCCAAGAAAATGAAACATGAATTTGCACCTCCATTATCAGGTCTCTACAGTCTATAACATAAGCATCACTTTTGTTCAGAAGTCAATAAAATCGATGCTATTTTCAACCTTTTAATGCCTCTCTGCCTTGAGAACTTGTCAGTGTGTCAAATATGTGCACACTTCTAATATATTAAAGTGCACTGCAACTCTATCTCTAGCAGTAAGCTTATTTGTCATTACTTAAAAGCAAAACAAGGTTATGCCTATTTATTTCATCACCACATCTCACAGTACATCTCTTTTGAGAGAAGTAAATAATAATTTGTTTACATAAACATGTAATTACTTCAGATATTTCAACTTTCCCCAAATTCGACTTTTTTCTAAATTAAAAAGAAAAAGATGAACAGTTGAATAAGAGACATTGCAATGGTAGTCAGATATTTTTCCAGTTACCTGAACAAAGAAGTACAGAACTGCAAGTGGAATTATGACCACAGTGAAGAGCGGAGTACTTGCTATGATTACAATCATTGTTGATAAGGAGGTGAAGAATGTCCCAAGGAACATCAGGATGGTTGGTGGGATGACCTCATCAATCACATAGATGTCCTTGGAAAAGCGGTTGATGATTCTGCCTGTTGGGGTGGTGTCATAGAAGGACTGTGGGGTGTGAAATTTGTTCTCCAGCAGAGCAGCGTGGAGTGTCCGGGCTGCATTAATGCCTCCCATGGCCAGGGTGAAGGAGCAGATGAGTACTATGAGTCCTAACAAGTGAAGAGGAGACATGTTAACCAGGGAACATCGTGTTCTTCATTCACAGCTCTTTGACTCTCAGCAGTTTCCCTTGTGCTAAAAGCTCTTTTTCCTCAACTCCATTCCCTGTCCCCCTCTCTCACCACGCACATTAGCACCATGGCACTGCAGTCACTGTGGGATCCTGGGGGATTTCACCACACTGAGCACAGCAGGCAGATGCACAAACACCCTCCCACAGCTTCCCACATAATGCTACAACTTCATTTGAACCCTTCAGTCTCTTCTGCAACTAAGTTTTCATGTTTTCTCCCTTACTTCTCTCAAGTTTCCATGACACCTGCTCCCTCCAAGGGCTTCACAACCAAGAGGTGTTGGGCTGAGCTCAGACTTTGTAGCTCCAGGTTACATTACTTCCCTTGCTTAGGATAGGATTTTGTGCCACAAGCTGGTACCATGGCTTTCCCCCCTAAATCCTCTTTACTGAACATTGAGAAATGATGATTTTTTTTTTTCTGGTCTCACCTTGCAAGAGGCCCAAGGCAGCATAGACTCCAATTCTCATGGTTGTGTTGTGCTGAGTCCCATTGATCACTGGCTCATTGGTCCAGTCACTGAGCCACACATTGGCCCCAATAGCCACAGCATTTTGACAGCAATATAGGAAACATATCACTAAAGATATGACAGGGCTGACAGCTTTCACGTATTGCCAGAACACTGATAGCTTCACCTGCAAAGTCACACACCAAGGGTGATTTGTATAACTCACACAATCAAGAGTTTAGACAAAAGAAGAGAGAACCACAGAGAACATACCACAGAGAACACTTCATCTGTCTGAGCTTCATGTCAGGGCAACAAACTTTCTAAACAAGTCAGAAACTTCTCTGAAATACTCCTTTCCTCCATTTTGAGGGACTGAACTTTATTAGTTTTGTGGGGTCCTAGTTTTTAAAACTATGCCAGAGGGGGAAAGAAAAAAATAGGCTGATCAAATAGCAGCAGAGGACGGGCAACAAGAACAGAAGCCAAGATTTTCAGGCAAAAGAAGCAACTTGGCAGGCATGCTGAACTCAGGACTACTTTAAATGGCCTATTTAACAAAAAGTGCTGGGTATGCCTCCATTCAGGTGTCTTTACAGCTGCTTAAATGAGGCACCAAATGGTAGCATGCCCCAACAGGAACATAAACAGATGATGCTTGTGGCAAAAAATAAAGATGTTATCTCTAAGGATAGGAACAAAAAGGAAGAGAAGCAAAAAGAGACAGAGACTTGGGACAAAACTCAAAGTCTCTAAAAAGCATACGAAAATATAATTGAAAGTACAAGTGCTGCTGATTAGGGACCTGGAAAGCTAAAATAATCCACAGCAAGAGTTAATTACACATTTGTGCCAGAGAGCATGTGCCTCAGACAAAAGAGGACACATGAACTTTCTGAAGTGGAGGGAAGGTGCTTTCTTAAAAAAATCTCCTCTTCCTATTCCATCCTCTGCTCCTTTCTATCCCTTTATTTTATTCTTGTATTCCCATCTTCTCTTTTTTTTTTTCTTTCCTTCCCTTTACCTCCGCTTCCATTTCAGGCCCTGGCCCAAAATGGGTAGAATACTGCTCTTTTTGTACCTATGAGCATAAAATGTTCTCAGAAGATGGGGTGGGTATAGATCTGCTGACACACAGCAGCCAGCTGGCTTGTCTAACCCAGTGCTGCAGATCATCAAACACCCAGTGCTGCAGCTGGATTCAACAGCAGCCAAACAGTTTAAAGAGCAACAGCACTGAAAGCTCTGCAATGCAAAATCTGTCTGATGGAGTGCAGTGCTGTGCCATATCAGGTGACTATGGCAGCATCTGGAAGGGATTTTTTTTCCTTTTTCTTTTTTCCCTAAGTACATAGCCCTTTGCTAGGTGTAGAAACCTCTGCCAAAACCCCAAATCCATTCAACCGGTAGCCAACAGATCAATGCCTAAAGCCTGCAGTAGTGATTTATACATCACATTTAGCAGGACTGGATGAAATGTAAAATTAAAAATCATTTTTTCAAACAGAAAGAAAAAAAAAAAAGTAGATAAAGTGTGTATGTGGGGGAAATCAAACCATACCGTTCCCGTTTCAGTGGTTTCAGCCTGAATAAGTTTCTCGCTAAGATTTTTTCTTGGCAGAGGAGGCTCTGCTGGCTTCTTCTCACAGACTCTTCGTTTCGTTGACATTTTGTTGGGACATTCCCCTCCCTCAGAAGATATTACACTAAGTTGCCTAGTCAAAACAAAAGAGTCATTAGGAGAAAAAGGACATATTGTGTCAGCACTAAAGCAAGCCTGGGATGGAGAAGATTGGACTTATTCCCAGCTCTTCTGCAGAGTTCCCATGCCAACCTCACTCACAGCTATGGGTGCTTGTATCACCCCTTTGAATGTTCAGTGATGTTCAATAATACCAGAAATATAATTCCCAAGAAAGGCTGTGGCAGGGCCTGGGCTCTTTGGTAAAGGCCATTGGAGGCTTCACTGCAGGACAGACATTCCAAGCCTAACTCCTGAGCTGTTTTCACATTAGCAGTAGCTGGACACCATCTGTGGGTAAGGTTATGAAAGCCTATAAAGATTTCCAAGATTCCCAACACAAAGGCACAATGCAAAGGGTTTATTTATCATGCACCCATAGCAGTTTAGTGTTGTGTGGACAGATACACACAGTGGTGCTGTCACAGAACCAGAAAGTTGCTTTAAGAAATTGGTTTGGTTCGGATTAAAGAGGATTGCAGGAACAAATGTTTGATCATCTCTGCATGTTCTTTCATGTTTATTTTCCCAAGGACATTAAACTAATTTATTTGTAAGAGGAAACTATGGAAACTAAAGGCCAGACTGAGAGGCATATGTGACTAATATCTTTCAGATGCATTTCAGCCCAGATACAGACAAAAAGAGGACCTAATGTTTACCTAAGAAATTGTTTGCGGACCTCATTTGTCACTGGTTCATTATCTGCCAGATCAGTGTGGATGCTGAGAGTGTCTTCAGCTAGCAGGACTTCTTCCTCCTCCAGCACTGCAAGAAAAGAACATAATCTCAGATTTTCTGCTGTATAAAGCAGAAAGCACAGAAAAAAAAGTGGCTATACAAAGAAAGAATAAAGAAAAACAGTCCCACGGCAGGTAAAACCATAGTGCATCAACTGGCCCATAGTTTTCCTTACATTCCTTCTATGCATCACTTTTCCTAACTAAATTTTAATTCATTAAAAGGTCATTTGAACTTTGCTATTTGAAAAATACATCATGTAAACAGAGAAAAAATACCAGCCTCTCAGACTCAAAGGTCTGGTAGACCTTTGATAGCAAGTACAGTTTGTTCTTACCTGCTCCATTTTCTTGCTGAGCTTGACCTTGCTAATAGTAAAATAAATTTCTAACTTAAATTATTTCTAACACAAGAATTGCTTTTTCTCTAGGACAAAGTGCATGACATTTTGAAAGAAATTTCTGAAAATATTTATCGCTAATTCACACCTGGCAGCAGACAATAATTTTCATGGTAGTGAAGAAAGGCAAATGCCAGGTTGTTAAGGAAGCAAGGAACACTTAATACAGAGAAAATTTCAGCACTCTGGTTGACAGAGAACCACATGTTTTAAGAAAAAGCAATACTGTACTTGTTGATTCATCCTCTTCGATGTCTTCATCAAGAGCATAATTTCGCAGGAATTCAGCAAAGGCCTTGTTTTGTTTCAGAAGATCTTGGTAAGATCCCATTTCAGAGATTTTGCCATCTACCAGGACAACTATATGGTCTACCTGAGGCAGGAAGCTGATGCCATGAGTCACCAGAATTCGGGTCTGCACAGGGAAAAAGAGAAAACCCCCCATCTCCCAGTTATCACAGTGAGGACTGACACCATCCAACCACATTTTTGGGACAGGGAGTGAATGATCATGTCAAGGGGAAGTGCCAGGGGAAATACACTCTCCTTGTTAGCCAAATTAACTTAACATTCGGTACCTGGACTACTGCATGCTGATACAACCACAGAAGGAACTAAAACATCTGAATTATCATTCTCCCTTTCCCTTGGGCTCTCATTTTCTTTGCAGCCCTTCCCTCTTGAGCTCTGAGCAAGTCTGAGAAGAGCTCAACAGAAGAAAGGGAAGCAAAGAGATGGCAGTTTGGTTGCATAATACCAAAGACCCAGCCCCTAAAATCAGTAAGCTGTTACAAATTCCTCACTGCACTGCCTCCAAGTAACAACAAGCAATGCTAAGCTGACAACCTTCACAAATGTCAAAGCTCAAACTGGGACAAAAAGTTTCTGCAAATGTATTCTTTTTGGAGATCACATAGTAGGGATTTTAAGACAGATCAAGTTTTGCCATCTATGTGTTTTGATGAGATCACATCACTTCTGGGCATGCCTAAACAGCAGTTCACTGCAGTCTGTGCTGTGATGAAAAGGTGTCCACATTGCCAATTAAACACAGGAATTCAGGAATGATTCAGCACTTGGTGGCGAAATAGCTTTCCTATTACCCAGCCGTGTTTCAGAGTCTGTGTGCATTTTTAAGAGGATATAAATGCCAGCTTACTTTTCCTTTAAGTGCCCCCTCTGGACCAATAACTTTGTCAAAGATGTGCTTTGCAACATGTGAGTCCACAGCAGAAAGAGGATCATCTAAGAGGTAAATGTCAGAGCCGCTGTACACTGCACGAGCGAGGCTCACTCGCTGCCTCTGGCCACCTGAGAGGTTGATGCCCTGAAATGAAAGAGGAGAGAACAAAACACATCACACAGCTCAGTTCCAACAACAGCTCTGGCTTTGCATGGCTCTCACCCAGTAAAACACTGGGATGCTAAACGGAAACATGAGATGCCAAAGAGAGTAACTCGCTCCAAGCCAGAGACAGGAACAAAACGCCTCTAAATCTGTTTGTTCAGTGCCAAACTTCTACTAACCCAGCAAGCTGGAGATGGAATAAGCCTCTTGCTCAATAAGCTCCTAAAGGGAGCTGTTAAAACACCCAACTATAAAAAAAGAAGCCTGTCAAACAGGATGTAAAATGCAAACATCCAAAGGAGGGCTCTGGCACCTGGAACATCTCCCACATCTCTCATCTCACACACAAACTGACATATCCACCCCATTTCATTAAGTGAATCTCAAATTTAGTGGCCAAAAAAAAATATAAATCTTTGTTGGTAATCACAGATGTGAAAGTTTCTCATTAAAATGAGGTGCTAAGGGATGATCAGATAACATTTTCAGTTGAAGCACACCATATGTTCCCTCCCTTTTTATCCATAGAGGAAAAGGAAGGACTTTAAACTATCCTGGACAGATTCACCTTTGAAATTGGACAACAAATGGAGGATGCTCTGATCTTCCAGGGTAGATGAGCAATCATGCATCACAGTACAAACACACAGTTAAAGGTAGGAACAACTCCAGGTCCAACTACCTTCCACAGAACCACCCCACATGTTTCAGTGTTGATTGTAGCATCAATGCCATTGTAAACATCAAACCCAACCATAAGCTGACTTTACAGCAGTCTCTTTTTACCTTGACAGGATAGGAATCACCAAGCAGGTGTGACTCAAAAGAAAAAAAAAAATTACCTTCTCTCCTATCTCTGTCTGATCTCCTCCTGGTAGCACTTCCAGGTCTGTTTTTAAAGCACAGGCCTCCAGGACATTTTGGTACTTTTGATCATTAAAAGCTTGGCCAAACAAAATGTTATCTTTCAGTGTGGCATTCTGGATCCAGGCTTGTTGAGGCACATATGCAACAGAGCCCTAGAATAAGGAACAAGATGGGAAACCTCTGCCTTGTAACAAACAGCATTTCATTAAAACTCTTACATATATGTATATACGTGTGTGTTAATTGCTGATGTATAGTTGATAGAATCAGGGAAGTAATTTCCTATAAAACACAACAGAACAGGTGTGGGCAAAACCCAAATAAACACACAGACAAGCTGGCACAGGAGCAACCACAACTCCCTCTGCAGCCCCAGGTGTGTGAGAAGCAATGGAAGGCATAAGCAGCACATTTCCATCCCATCCCTACATGGCATCATAAACAATACCAACCTTCACAGCCACTTCTCCTTCCAGCTTTTCCATTTCACCCAGGAGAGCAGACACCAGAGAGGACTTCCCACAGCCAACATGGCCAACAATGGCAACCAAAGCACCACTTGGAACCAACAGATTTATACTGTGAAGGAAACAGGCTGGAAATTATAATTAAACACTAGTTTACTAAAGACATTGTGGGTCTTTAAACCAGGGCTGAAATACACAGTCACACATCAGCCTGACCTCAGCCTTAGTAAGCATAGCTTGGTCTTTGGTCTTCTCCCTTTTTTATACACAATCCATTGTAACCAGAACTGTAGGAGTCAATGGAAACCCAGCATTAATCCATCTTGTTGGCTGCAGGGTTAATAACAAGCCTTCTAAGTTCCTTTGCCTTACTGCTACTTTAGGAAGTCACTGTGTAATTTTGATGCCCAGGTGGCAGCAATTTGAGCCAAAGATGCATAATTCTTTTGGAAATAAACCCCACAACACTGAGGTCTACCTGGCTGCTGCTTTGTCTCAACCAACCTGGTTGGTTTTTGGCTCTAAACCTCTTACTTGCAGGTAATCCATGCATAATGGATACAGAATAATAAACTCAACACAGCAGCATGAGGACTGAGAATTCTAAGAATACTTACCAAGTTTCTATGATTTTCATCTGACAACAAAACATAAGGAAGTTACGCTTCCAGGCAAATTTTGTATGGACTCAGCAAAGCAAGTGAGGAAAACAGGTACCCCCATAGTCTGTAAATGGCCCATCAACAGCCACAAGATTCTTAGAGGAAACCACTGTCCACACACCCCACTCCAAACCCAAACATCTCAACTGTCCTCATTATTCATCAGATCAATTTGATTTGTCCAAGGCTTCAGCTGGAAAAAAGTCTATTTAAGAAACTTAAGTAGCAAATTGCTGTGGAGTTAAAGCCTTACAGCACTGTTCTGTAAAGCCATGGGAGACAAGGATTAGCTCAATGCTTTAAAGGCAGAACAGATGCACATATGGGGTGTGTGGAAACAACCTTTCCCAGAAACAAGCCTGCAGATATTACAGACATCTTCCAAACAGCCCTCCTGGAAACCAGAGACCAGGTAGCTGTTGTATTGCAATTGTGTAATGAAATCTTACTCTTTCAAAGATGGCTTAAGCTCCTTTCCCCAGCTGAATGTCCCATTTGTTACACTGATGGCATTGCCTGTATGACACAAAAAGACAACAGGGAAGGCAGGAAATGTGTAACACAGAAGAGCAGGTCCAAGAGACTGGCAGACAGAGGGATCTTTATGGGTGTTTCACATACGCTGCCATTCCCTTTTCTACTGGCACAGGAAGGGCAGTCTCATGACTGTGGGTCACAGGACAGTCTTGCTCAGAGGGAAAATTACTGATCACAGCTTAAGCTATAGATTGTGAGCACACAGAGCTGTGGAGCTGAGAAGCTGTCCTGCTTGACCCTGCCCTGGTGAGGCCAGACCCAACATTTGCTGCTCAGGATCCCCGTGCAACTGTTTGCACAACTTTACTTAAGAAACTCCTTTCAAGTTGGTAGGAGACCACTGCATGCTGTTGGCTTTGATAGAACAGATTGTTTGCCTCTGTACAAGTTGCCACACTAACAAGTTACAGATCTGGAGGCTTTTTTTACCTCCTGGTGGGGTGGAGGATGACAGTAATGGCTTGAAAGCCACACAGCCATTCCTCCTCTGGCATCACACACAAGAGGTTTCAAACCACAGTATCACCAAAGTGCATTGTAAGACAAAATACTTTTTTTTTTCAGACCACCCACTTTGCTCTTTCATTATGGGACACTGCTTCCAACAGGAAAAAAAATAAATCAAGACTGTTTTATAATGTTCTGAGCATTTGTGCAGTGGAAAAGGTTTAAGCAGGTCTTGCTGGCCCTAGTCAGTGGCTACACCTGGTTATTCGGTGCTGTTAGTATCCAACACGTTGTACATGCAAACTCAGGCCAAATAACTCAACTCAAAAGGTCAAAAATATAGCCAGAAACTTCTGTAATTTCCACAGGGTCTGAACAGCAAATACTTTTCAAAGAAGCAGTTCTTTTTTTTTTTTTAAAAAAAAAAAAAAAAAAAAAAAAAGATGACGAAAGAAGCAAAAAGAAAGTAACCACAACTCAGTTAAGTCCTAAACAAATAGACCATGTTTGTTGTATGAGCATAATTTGGAAAAATACCAATGTCTTTACCTGGTGCAATCACTTTTGTTTCCACACATTTTGGATCAAGTTCATCATGACTCAGGAACTGCTGAATTCTCTTTAGGGAAACACTTGCCTAAGGAAAGAGAGTGGCATTATTTTATCATTCTTTTAACTTATTGCTCTTGCTGCTGAAAAAGAAAGCACAGAGTGGCTTAAGCTTTCACTCCATGAACTTCCTGAGCACTGACTCATTCATTCCCTGCAATCACTCTTATGCTGAAATTCAAGCTTTTAACTGTGAAAAAAGCTTGGACCAAGCTGAGTTCATCCTAGAGAAGCAAAATTCACACAGGCAAGGTTACTCAGAAGATGTCAGGCTTTCCAATACAGAGAGATGATATTAGAAAACCAGATAAAAAGCAGAGATGCAAGGGACCTCTGCATTCCAGAAATCAGGGACTTCTGGGGTTCTTTTTGTTCAAGCTGTTAAAAAGCAACAGATGCACTGGATCCTCCTTACCTGTGCAATGTTGCCAATGACTTGTGGAAGCATACTGAGGGGAAACTTTAAGATATTAAACAAGGAGAGGGAGACAAAAGCCTTTTCTGCATCCAGGATATTCTTCTCATCCACAGAGACATACACAGCAAATGTTGTCAATGCTACCTGAAAGCCAGAAAGAGAGTCCACTGCAAAACCTAAGTAATATTTTGACATTTTAAAAAGCAGTCAAGCCTGATAGGCATCTCTGAAATAAAAGTATCAACAACAAAATTGGGCAAGCTCTCTGTTTCTGACCTTTTCAGGATGCTTTAAGAATGACAAGTTATGTGAACAAGTTAGTACAAAAAAGGGCACACAGAACAAAATAACTTTCAGATGACTAATGGCTACATTTAGTTGAACTGGGAGATCCAAGAGGTGAACTACAGAACTCGGGTAAATAAAAGGAGAAGTGGTTATCTGGCTGTGGTTTGGCTGTGTTTCCAGCTCCACCCAACCAAATTTTCCCCTTGTAAACTGCAAGTGAGAAGTGAAGACTTAAAGATCAACAGGAAAGGGAGTAAAATCCATTTTATTTGCTGTTTCCCTGTGTGACAGGGACCATCCCCCATGGAGGAATCATCCTAGGCAGGAAACTCACAGCGAGCAGGAATGGGAAAGTATATTTCAGGAAGTGCATTAACTTTAAGGAAGCATGAAAGAGGCAGGATCTGGAAGCCATTTAGAATATTTCTGCAGGGTTGGGCCTTTGGTTTTGAGTTGGGTAGCAGTAGTTTTGACAAAGCACTTCTCTGAATATTTTTATTTACCAGAAGCAAAACCCACTCTGCAATAGGGATCACAGTGCAATGAAGCAGCAAATGAAGGGAAAGAGAAAATTGAGTAAGAAGTATTTCAGAATTGGCAATGTATCATTTGCTTTAGTTTTTTCATTAAATCAATCTTTTTTTTTTTTTAGGATGCACAATAGCAAATCACTCTCCCACTAAAACAAGCAGAGCACTATAGCATGAAAGGTAGAAATAAGAGCTTAAGACAGACTTTGTTCTAACTGACTCAATTTTTTTTTTTTTTTTTTTTTTTTTGCTATTCACAAACGTCTCTAAGATTTCAAATTCTAGTTTCAATTTATTATGGGAAGTACTTTGAAGTGGTTTAATTCTCCTGAGACAGCTGTTCTCAACTTCCACTGCCAGGCTTTATCAAGAAATACATTAATGCTGATTAACAAAAGGGCTCTAGAGAAGAGGGAACTTTGCTTCAAAGCACGTGAATAGTGGATGGGGTTTTTTTTAACTATTTACATTTTATTCCCAGGTATGTTTATCAAGCAGAAAGCCTCACACTGATCCTTCAAAAACACAGTTGCACAGCTTAGAAATTCACAAAAATTTGATTTACCAGGAACGGTGCGCTGACCCAGGCAAAGTTGGACAAAGAATTGAGATAGGCAGATTTTTTCAAAACTTGCAGCTCATTCTTTCGTATCTCCAACACTTTTTCTGAAAAGGATGGTTCCCAAGCATACAGCTTCAGCACCTTTATGCCACCCAGGATCTCATTCATTAATTTAATGCGGGAGTCTTTATGTCGCATTTGTTCCACCTAAATTATTCGTAAACACAGGAGACTGAGTGTCAGAAGAGAGTGACTGGAAGAGAGGATGTTGTCTCCCAGCTGTCATGCTCCTTAAGCTATTTCCAAAGAGGATGCAAAAGATAATTAAAGAAAGCCAGGCAGTTATCAGTAAGCTCACTCACTGTGCAAGTCAATACCTCCACAAAACAAAACAAAACAAAACAAAAATCAAAGAAAATGGCTGAAAAGCAGGGCATGGAAGCTTTCCACTCATTTTTACTGCTAGGGGTTTTATATATTCAAAACCACCTTAAAAAAAAGATTCAGTGCCTCCACAAAACACTCCCTCTCATTTCTTCAGATTTTTTTACTGATATTCATAGTTATATTTCTTAGGGTATCCCTTGAAAATTGTGGTTACTCTGAGTTTATTTTTCCTCTATACATTAGAATACAGTGTTTCATTCAGTTACTCAAAAAAAAAAACCAAACCCAGAAACCAACCCTGAAAAAAAATACAAATCCCTGCTCAGCTGTAGAGCCAAAATGAAAAACTGCATTCAGACACACATGCACACCAAATTATGCAGCTCTGAGCATCTTATAATGGGCAAGGGAGAAAGGGAATGTTAATATTAACATGTCAGCATCCAAGTGAATTAATGGGAAGTCTGGATGTCTCCTTCAGGCACAAAATAATATCCCTCTGTTACTAAGGCTGTGCTTAAATGTCATAATTTATATTCATTCCAACTCTTATGTTTTTTACTTCAACAGCTTGATTTTTTTTAATCTTCCAAACAATCACCAATGGGCTACACAGCACAAGCCACTTACTAGATTTTTCTAATATGAAGCCAGAGGGCACTATCATGTTGGTTTTTTCAGCCTTCTCTGACTCGACACAACTCAGACTACAAAGAAAGGAATAAAGGATCCTATTACTTTTGATAACAATTCCAAATTAGCTCAGCTCAGTAGCAGTGAAAGTCAACACACTACCAGTGTAAAAAACAAGCTCCCAGGTGTCAGTTCTCATCTCTGAAGTCATTCCCTGCTTAAGGAACAGCATTTACTTGCTCCTTCTCCAGACACTCCTAGAAGCAGCTACCAGGTGAAGGGATGTGGAGACAGAGAAACTTCTTGCTAATCCCAGAAACTGCTCCAATACCATGAAGAGCCACTGATTCAGTGCTACACCTTTCTCTTAAACATTCAGTTCCCTATGGAAAACCTAACTGAGAGGATACTGTTACTAAATTTAATCAGTAAAATCTTACTCATAAGCGAGCTGGTGCAAATGGCAGTTCTTTGATAACCAAGACAACCACTGATGTCTTCATTTCTTGTAATGCAAATCTGACAATTCAGACAAAGTCAACTTCTCTGCAGCATCTTACCTGGAATGCTCTGGTTTTCATTGCTATTGCAGAATTAAACGGGATAAGTAAAACCATCACAGCAACTCCTGCCAGCACAGAAGGCCCTAAAGTCTTGATTGAAAGAAAAAAGGTTAAGTTGTTGTTGTTGTACCCAAGTGCTGCTGGTCCCTATGGTGAACATTAAACCATCAGTAAGTTTGAGAAACAGAAATGAAAGTAAAAGTCCTCCCAATGAAGTTTTCAGATTCCACGGACCAACTATGAGGTGGAGACAGAAAAATGTGACAGCATCCACCTTATATTTATCATGCTACTTATATAGTATATAATTATTATGCATAATTATTATTGTGCTAGCATTGGTGAGAGCAGAGTGCTTCGTGCTTACCTGGTAAGTGGTTCAGTAGGATGGGAAAGTAACTTGGAACTAATGCAAACAGAGAACTATTGAGCAAAAAATTACTTTTTCCATTGGCCTCTCTCTGACCTAGAGAACTGTAATTAATGAATTAACCCAGTACCTTCAACGTTAGTAAAAGCAAACAAACTGCTAGCTACCACAGTCCAGCTTACCAGTGGAGCAGTAACTCAGCTGCTGGAGCTTAATAGCTTTCAGGTCTAAATCAATATGTCTATATTGGTGCTAATGTTTTATGCAGTAAAACAGATTAATTACATAGAAACATTTTAAGGATCAAAGCCAGTGCTCAAACTGAACCTGGAATAGACAAGAAGCAAAGGAAAAATTACAGTTATTCCAGGCAAGATTTGTTTCATGTTGACTTGCACAAAACTTGTTTGTATGGCATGATATAATCTTTTTACATGGCTTACAGTTCCTGTGTTCAGGTCTGTTTTGTTTGGTTTCTTTTTTAAACCATTTCCCTCAAGCTCTCATTTGTATCAGCTACTGGGAACACCTTGGTGAGTCCAAGATTGATCCTATCAAAGCATGGTAGGAACAGAAGAGACATAAAGGCTATCCTTTGCTTCAAGTGCCTTATCTTACCTGCCAGCTGAGCAAAATCATTAGGAGACTAATTGATTGTGTGCATCATTACAACCTATTTAACTACAAGGCAGAACAATAAGTTTCTAAAAAAGCAGTGGTGGGTCAAATTAACAACAACAGCAACAAAAAAGCAGCGAGCACATCGTCTAGACAGATGCTGAAAAAAATGTGACAATGGCTGTACCTGCCAGAGGAAATACAATGCCAGAAATATCTGGAGTGGTGCAGACCACAACATGTTCAGGAATGTCACCAGGTCCATGAAACGTTGGGCATCCACTGACATCAAGTTGACAATTTCCCCAACAGTAGATGAGCGCTTTGCTGAGTTTGTGATGACTAAGGACTGAGAGATAAGAGGCAGTCAGGTGATTCACAATCTTGATACATATGGAAAAACAAAGAAATCCTTAAGTATTACCAAAACAAGACCCTCCCCAAGAACGTGCCTCTCCAATAAGAATAAAATAATTCACACCTACATCAGTTCCTAATCTCCAATGAAATGGTTTGCTTGTGAGCACCTCCATCTCAGGCAATAGGTAGCATTTGCATCTAATCCACTCAAAGCCAACCTTGATATTCTCCTGGATCCCTTTTCCAAATACTTAAAAAATATTTGCCTCTGATATGTCTGGTGACCTACATTAAGATGTTGATTGCTAGAAAATAAAGTACACTCCTAAAAACTCAAATAAACACTCTTTTACACTCTAGGAGGTTATTCTTCCCTGAGTATTTGAGAACTGACACTATTTGCTTGGCTGTACACTGGTGTTCCACAAAATGCTTCCAGTCTTACCTTTCGGTATATCACACCAGTGATCCCAGTTCTCAGCCTCATCCCAGTAACAAAGCAGTACTGGAAATGCTGGTGAAGTATGAGTGTCTGCAGCACAGCACAGATAAACATCAAAGCCGCAATCAAAAATCCCCACCAGGCTGGGGCATCTTTGTTCTTAATGAAGCTGATTAATACACTGTTTTTCAGAAGATTAGGGAAGGAAAAGGGAAAAGAAACAAAAATCAAAATCATGTAGCAAGTGTAATGGGATATAACACAGCTTCTCTCAACTATGGCATCCTGCCACAGCCTCTCTCCATCCACAAAAAGTAAACAGCTCTGGAGGATGCGAGCTGAGTTACTGTGTCAGTCAAACAACATTGCAAAGATACAGCAGAAAAATCAGTGAGAAAGTCCATTTGCAAATAAGCCTGTAGAAAATGAGATAGGACAGGAAACTCTAGGCTTCCCCCGAGATCCAGAATTTAAACACATGGCTCAGTGTCTGAGCTCTGCCAGACACTCCCCCAGGGCAAGAGGTGAACCACAGGACAGAGTAGGGCAGTGTGGTAAAGCAGGAGGAACCAGCTTCTTACCCAAATCCTTTTCAAGCAGCCCGAGTGCTTCTGCCTGGGGTGTTTTCCCACAAAAGAAGCTACATTAAAAGACATCCTCCTTGATAGATGCATAAAGAGTTCTTCCTTACTACTTTTTTGGTAAAACAATAGTACCATGAAACTGGCTCTATCATCTTTGATTAATGAGCCCTTTCTTACTACACACAGCTGCTCTCCCTGCAAGACCTGCACAGTTACAGGGCAAACAAACATATGGCCACGTCCAACATTCTCAAAAATCACACTTGTGATTTCAGCCTGCTGACCAGAATTTGGAACTGTCACAGAGATTTGACTCCATGGCTCAAATAACCAGCAGTGGGGAAAGGCTCCTGCACACTACAAATGATGCCCCAAAGCCTTGTGTTAGAAGCATGGGGTGGCTACATCTTTCTTCTTCCAGTCCAGAGAGCTCTTCCTTCAGCACTGCACCAGTTGTTCATGCTGTAAGGGGACAGCTTCAGGAACAACTCTTCCTTGTAGTCCAGCATGGGAATACAACAGCCTTTTTAGAAACATAAAACTATCTTATGTGCAACCTGCCAGACAAGCCCTGGCTTTTTCTCTTACCACCAGCAGTGCATTTGCCAAGACTACAGGAATTTAGACTTGAGAAGAAATTCCCAATCACATGCCTTGAGATATCACTGACAACATACCCAGGAATTTATGCAAATCTGAGAAATTCCCAGAATAGATTATACTTAATGTGTTCTGAGAAGGAAGCCAGCTGCCTCCACTTCACCAGGGACTCTGGAAGAAGACAGACTGCAAGCTATTAAATGTCACCATACTGTGTCGGACTCTTTTTAGCAAATTTTTGGGTATGTCACAAACCACCCCCAGAACAACATGATCTCAGAACACAGCTCCACACTGATGTTATTTTGAGAGACACTGATTTAGGAGCAGGGCCCTTTCTTCTCCCTTTCTCCACATTCACTTGTGGCCTCCACCCAAACTCCATTCCTCTCTCACACACCAAGAGGACTATGTGCTTTTCCACTGATTTGGAAAGAAAAGATAATTGGTTGATAGAAACGTTGGTATTTTCACTTTTCCTTCTTCTTACTTAGTAATTATTTGGTGAAATTCTCACTTTAAGAACAATACTAACAGAGAAAAAGATGTGGGGCTCATGCAAATTCCTTCATGGATCAGGCTCAGCAGAAGCTACAGAAGCTACTCACACAGCAAACCAACCTTAAGAGCTGAGGGTTGACAAAAGAAAGTAGGTCTTGTATCAGCTTGAAGAAGGAGCCAATTAAGAAATATGGCCCAAATGTCCTTATCATGGCTTTGAGAAAGGAAGGCTTTCTATTGTGCTGTTTGTCTCTGATAAGAACTTCTGCTTCTTCTGGACCATCACCAACATGATTGAGCACATAGTTAGATTTCTTCATATATGTCACATCTTCTTTTCTAGGGAATGAAACAAGCAGTTGGAGACAAGTGACAACAAAAAAGTCATTGCCCTATGTGTACAGCACTGCAGTAGCACCTAAAAGTCTGCTCCTTTCCAGATGCTCTCAGTGATAAGTCACTTTTGTGTAATGAGTCTTTTCTTTTTCTGCACTAATTATGAGGTGAACTCCATAGGTCAGAAAATAAGTCACTATGGGATAAGAATGTGGCCCAAAGGAATAGGAGATGATGGCTTGACTTCCTTTAGCAGAGGACAGAATCTCCAATTGCTTGCAAAGGAATCCTCTAGAAGTTGCTACTCACATCCCACAAAAGGAACCCTCACCTACTCCTTCTGAGTCTGGGTGATTTATTCAATTAGTAGTTGTGCTAAACCTTCACCTCGTCTGATCAAAGAAGTAGTCTGAATCCCTCCAGGCAGAGGCACTGAATGTGATGCCAAGCTCGGAGAGGAAGCAGGCACAGCCCTCCCAAAATACAATTTTGCATTCCTGGAAACTTGAAAGAGCACAACCCATAGCATCTCCAAACTGAGACATCTCCCAGATCTGGGCTGCAGCTGTATGAGGCATCTTCCAGGAAAGAAACTTTGGATTTAGGTGCCCACATTTTACTCAGATGACAATTTAAAGCACTTAAACCCTGTCTGGTTGTACTCCTTTCTTAGTTTGTGCCTCTTTTTCTCCAGCTGTAAAATAAACCAATGAAAGCAACCTTTTCTGCAAAGCTCTCTGAGACTGACTGGTGAAAAATGGACCCAACAGGTCCGTGCTGCTCTCCAGGGCTCTACGTGGGTTTTCTAGAAAACCTTCTGGGGTTTAGGTGCCTGACTTCTGTTGCCCACCAATAAAGAGGGGGTGCTGTGGGAAATTACTTCCTCCATGAATTGCTCTCAAAGAGCAGCCTAGCAGGTTTTCTGCCAGCAAATACTGACTTGCTGTTGTGTCTTGGGGGCTGTGGGACCTAGAGAGCAATTTCCTGAAAGTCAGCCAGAAAGGTCAAGTCCAGGTGGAGCAAGGAGAAGGAAATGAGTCTGGGGCACATAAGCCTTATGAGAAGGGACAGATGGAAGAGAGACTGTAAAAATAGCAAAGACTTACAGGAAGGCATTTGAAAAATAACTTGTAAGTGACTACCAAGTGAGGTTGGATTTACAATTCTTCATAAAGAGAGTGCAGATTTTTTGGCTGCAGAGTCACATAATTCCAACAGCCTGCGAGCATTCAAAATGGTCACAGTGGCTAACAGTCCTCAGGTAGAAACTTGTTCACATCCTTTCAAACAAATCTGCAAAGCCCAATTTCTTTGCAATTAAGTTTGAGGGCAGGGGGAGGCCCTAAACCAGAGATGGTTGTTTGGTTTTTTCTCCCCCAGACAAGAACAAACAATGCTGTGTTTGTCCTTTCAGATCAAACCTGGAGAGTTTATGGGCAAAGTCATATTTTTATAGCAACCAGGCTGCTAAATTCATTGAAGGATTTGACAAAACAAGACTACTTGCCCCTGGCTTTTTGTATTAAAACCATTTATTACAGTGAGCTAATAGCAATGCAATAGTTCTCTCGCAGCAAAAAAAAACCCAAAGGAAGAAAATGGGATTCTGGTGTTTGCTTTGGGTAGCAAGGTTAGGTCAGGTTTTCAGCAGGGTGTGGGACTGCCCACACCAAAGTTTTTCAGCAAAGCAAAAACCATAATTCTGTTATTGATAGAAGGGCAGACACTAGATGCTGATTATCTGATGGTGAAACAGAGCTTCCTCAGTGGTGATGACAAGGACCTGAATTTTCAATTTTTCTTCACTAAGCATAAAGTGAAAAGATAACTAAAAATTAAGCAAAATAGCCAGCTCGTTCTCCATCCAGCACAGCTCTAACTTTCTCAGCAGCAACTGCACTTACCAGTAAAGTGACTGAGTAGAGACCTCAGCCACACATGCAAAGAGAGCAAAAGCAAAGGGAAAACAGTCTTTGCGTGCTTTATTATCTATAAGAACAATTTAAATCCTTACTGATCTCTCCTGTAACTCAGTAGCTGCAACTGAATTATTAGCAGTTATTTAACAGCAAGTCACAAGACAGCTGTGAAGCAAGATGTAAAAAATGGTTTTGTTGGTTTAGGAACAAGAAAAATGTGATAATCATTATGACAAAAGGAAGTTTAAAGCTTTAGCTATGCAAGAGTTGCAACTGATTAAGTTTTTTAAAAGAAATGGCTATGTGTACACTGCAAATACAATCAACACATGAAAAATGTTGTGTCACATTGTACATGTCATATGAGTTTGCACAGAGCAGACTTAATGAGTTTAAGAAAAAGAGTATTTACAACAGCACCCAAGCATCTACCACTAACATTCTTTGACATATAATTACTAAGAATACCTAGTTCTAACTGAATAAAGCAAAGCCACAAATCTTTTAGAGTTACGTGAAATCCAGCAATCTGGAGTAATTTGTTTTGGTTTTGCTCTGTTCCCCACCTTTGAATCATTACTATATTTGCCATAAAATCTTACCTGAGCTAAATACAAGCCAGTATTTATGGTTAAAGTCATTGCTAACTGGCCCCAGTTTGAATGAATAATTTCCAAAATGCAATGAATGAATCCCCTGACAAAACTCCAGGCACAGTTTCTGGTTTCTTAGGAAAAGTTTTCCTGGACCCTAGGCACTTCTGCACAACAGTTGTCCTCTTACTATATAAAAGCCTGAGGGATTAAGATTTATGTCTGTGCAAAAAGACCAGAACCCAGACAATGCACACCATAAAAATAGAGACACTAAGAAAAAAAAACAAACCCAAAAAACCTACAAAGTAAAACCACAACACATGTGCACAGGGAGCACTAGTGGACAAGCTGCTGGTGTTAGTGCTGGAAAGCTTTCAAATTTTAGCTGCAAAGTGGAACACTGCACATCATATTTAGCCTCGCCAAGAACCTTACAACCCTCTCCTAATATTATCACATAATAGGGTCTTTCCACTTTGGCAAGGATATGCACAGAAGAGAACATAGGAAAGTCTTCACACAGAGAAGAAATCTCCACAATGAAAGGAAATGGAAGTGCAGGCCTCCTCCTTATTGACATTTTTCCACTGAAACACACTACTATCACATCTATTTGTTTGGAAATATTTTGGACACTAATCAGTGGGAGAAGGAAATACTGCTGCACAACAGATAATATCTTAAGATTAGATTAGGGCAGAACATGCAATAAAAAGGATATCCTCTCCAGCATGGAGGTTACTATATGCAAATTCTTACCCCATCCCATTTCCACCAGAGACCAAGAACTTTCTAGGCAACAGAAGTAGGCTCTCAAAGTGGGATATCTGTTCCTCTCCTGTTTTTCACGTTTTGATTTTCCTATCTTTACTGCTAGGAGCTGTTAAGAGCCTTAAGGCTAAAATAGCAAAAAACTCCTGATGGGGGATGATAAGGAAGCCTGTTTGGCTTAGAAGACTTAGAACTCCTTTTGTGCCTACCAGGTATGCTCCAACATGTCTAGAAGGGATGTAATTATGGGGTTAGACATCTACCAGCTCAGTGATGAAAGCTCTTCATTTCCTACAATCCGAGCAACCCAATCCCTCCTGCTTCCACATCTTCAGCTGTTCTCCACATGGTAAATGGTACTACCAGCCCATGAAGAAGCAGCTTGCTAAAATCTGTGTTGGTGGTACATAAACCCCAGAGATTTCCTGCTTGCCTCTCCCTAGACTCATTAAAAGAAGCAAATTTGACTGTAAATGTGAATGAAGAACAGACAGGCTGAAGAGGCAGGTGCCATTTTTAGTTGGCTGATTTTCAGAGATGAGCAGCTTATTATAGCTGAAATGACTCAGATCAATCTCTGTTTGCAGGCCTGTTTGTATACTTACTGTTTGCACTCTGCTTTTTCTTTGTCCCACTCTCTATTTAGTTGTTGCACAATAATTTTTGAAGTATCCTCTTCATTCAGAGACCACAAATCTTTATCTTCGAGGGGCCTTTTGTACCCAAGAATTGCCAGGCTGCACATACAGAGAAAAACAGTCCAATTGAGTTGGGCTAATAGTACTTAAAGCATTACCAGTAATTCTGGGACTATTAAGCTAACAAAAGCAAGAAGATACATCTCCAAAGAAAGAGTAATAATTATACCTCCATCTCCCTTTGTTCCTTATATTGATGTTTGCAGTTAAGGAAAGGACATGGCGTGGTTTTGATTACATGAATTTTATTGAAATCATCACTTGAGGAAAAAAAAAAAAAAGGGCAATAAAACCCAAGTAGCAGAAGTGTTTGAATGAAACTGGGATGTTAAATTAAAACAGTGAAGCTTTAGAAGTGAAAATAACAAAGTCTACTTGGAATAACTGTCAGAGGTGGCAAAATGCAAAAGTGAAGCTTAAGTTAAAGAGTATCAGATTTCTCTGAAAACTACAATTCCTCATAAGATATCACTCTTTCATGGAAAAGAACTTCACAAGGCTATTGTGAGGATAATAATGTTACAACAGCAGAAGCATGAAGATCTCAACACCCTCAACTACTAGGGAAAAAGAAGGGCCTTAACATGGCCTTTGGCAGCTGTTCCACTTCTTTATCATGGAGTGATAGGACTAATATCAATTTTGCATCTTTAATACACGATTTTTGACAGCAGTTTCAGTTGGTGGTAACCATTTGTATATATGAGCTCATTTCCCTCTTGCACATCCTTATAAAAAAGAATTCAGCCATGAACCTCAAACAGGGCCCACAATGCATCCTCAGGTGGGTGAAAGGTTGCCAAGAATTATCTTGTGGAAAAGCCTTAAATCTTGGTTTAGGTTATACTCCAGCATGGGGGCAAGCACAACCAGGCTGTATATACCCTGTTAGTCGTGACACAGTTGTTGCCACTCTTCAGAGAGGAAGTTTGGTCAGTATGAGAACTCTGAAAGCTGTTTCTAAAAAGGCAAAGTGATGACACCACTGTGGATGAAACAGCATCCAATGTCAGCTACTTACAGAGAAAAAAAAAATCTCTGCATTGCTAACTTGGTACAACACATATCACAAGTAAGTTTTGGGGCTGTCAGCTGTCCAACAGCTTGAGAAGAAAAACTAACCTTGTAAACCACCAAAATGTCAATCTTGACAGGAAGCCTGAAGTCGACTCTGGGCATGGATTCTATAGTAAAATTAAGGGAAGGAAAAAAGCCAAAATAAAGAAAGACATTTACCATTACTTTAACAAGACACTCCATTTTCATCAATTTTGGTGTATTATATGGTACATTACATGTATGTCCCTATGTCATTAAATTGATTTCCTTCATTTCCCAAGTGATGCAGACCTCTCTTTATCTTTAAAAACTGCTTGATATCCTGCCTTTAAATCACACTTACATAAAGTGAAATGTCATTCTACAGTTTCTGAAATGTTCATTTTAGGAAATGAACTCAAATTCTCTTTCAGCTTGATTTAAACATAAATCAAATTATAGAGACTGCTTTATGAATTGGAGAAGAAATTCAACTTGTGACACCACTAATAACTTCTATTATTAATACTTTTCCATATCTACTCCCAACACATATAGAACTCATTTATTAAGACAATTCTTATAGACTTCAGCTAACTTGAAATGAATTGTTAAGCAAGTAGACCACCATCTTCACAAAAACCACTCTTGATTAATACTACACTTCAGTGTTCATAAATGTAATTTAAAGAGCTCTGAAGCAGCAAGCAGGAGAGCTGCTATCACTACATAGCTTCCAGTCTTTACTGATGGCCCATGGAATGGAGAAAGGCTTCAAACCCAAATATTTCTCTCAATTCCCAATGTTCTGTAAGGGGGTCACGATATAATCTGTAAAATGCAAATAAAGCAAAGTAAAAATACTTACAGGATTTGTATTAACAGGGGAAAAAAATGGAGGCTTTTCTTTAAAACATGAAAGGATCAACTCAATGATTATTAAAGCAAAGTAGATGTAAAATGTGGTAAACCTGAACCTTTCATTTACATGGCCCTAGAGGGAAAGAGAAAGAGAGTAAATGATTGTTTTTATTGTACTTCCCAGCCCCTCAACACACAAACACGTGCCCTCACTCACTTTTTCACAGCTTATTTTGGCAATTCCTTTCTTCCTCTACAGCTGAACACTGCAAAGTAGTTGCTAGCAGGAATTAGACACACACTTTGTAAAGTGCCTAAGAAACATGCTTATCTCCAAGCTTTTCATTAAATTATGTCAAGTTCAAAGTGCTTATATATCTTCACTGCATGCAGACACCCTCTGGAATCAGAGCTACATGACATCCTTTGAAATCACCTCCAGGGGTTCTTGCAAATCTTAAGCATTGGAATTGTCAACCCAGATCAGAGAACATCCATTTACTTTAGTACCTTGTCACTGTCAAGCAGTCAGAGTTAAATACTTTTAGAAGAAGCTGCAAAAACCCCCCACTGTATTGCATAATAACAGTTCCATCTGCTCTGGAGATATTTCCTTTCTTACTCATATGAATCTCCAGTTGACTTCACACTTCTTGCTGTGAGGGTATGTCCCTTACACAGCTCTTTCATACCCTAATGTAGCTGTGAATGCCCTCATTTTTCCCTAAAAATGCCTAAAACTTAAGTGCAAGAGAAAGAATATTTGGTCCTCTGCAGCTGCAGCAATAGGAGAAATACCATCCATCCCTGTTCTAAGGCTCTGCACCCATAATTTTAAATTAATTCAGGTCAAACATTGATATTCCAATATTTGCACTTATTCACCATTAATATAGTTTGAAAATTGACTTTAAGTGGTGTCTGAAAGGGTCTCACCAGGACTGCAGCTATTTTTTGAAGAAGCATAAGTTGTCATTTAAGGTTTGATTCAATCTCTGCTGGAGTACTAACAACAGCCTGGTTAACATAGCAAAATCCTTGCTAAAAGGATAATACAATGCTGGTAATTGTTACAAAAAAGTAAGTACAAAAAAGAAAACCACCAAACAGACTTCACTGAGAAGTAATCACCTTAATGGTTTTCAAATACTTTCACTACCTAGCCTTTGATGATCTAATCACTGAAGCAATCTCCTTTGCCCTACTTAGTGATTTTTGTTTCTGTGAAAAACATAACTTTCTTACTGTGGGAGAACCTGCTATGTTTTCAAACAAGAACCATAAAAGCCCAGGTTTCTTTCCTCTCCCTTCAAACTTTCTGTTCCCTATTTACAGCCACAGCTGGAGTCAAAATGAGGTCCTCAGTACACCAAGTACTGACAAAAGCAAGCCTATGGAGCTGGATAATGTGGCCAAGATGCCTAAGCAAAAAGAAGAACATCACATATTAAAATGTGTCATCTCTGATTACCACCCATCCCTGTTTAAGCGTGGCAGGGGAAGGGGCTGCAAAAGGAAAACAGGAAGGAAGAAAAAGTCTGCACTAATGTATGTACAGGGTTGGTACAGCCCTCACATGTCTGTGAGGTTTCCAGTTCTGCCTTGGGCTAAGCAAAATCTGCTTTTTGACATTGCATGAGAAACCCCAGTTCCATTCAAGTTACACAAGTCTGAGTCAAGGCAACAGAGCCAAACTTCTCTCCCTTTCTGGCAGAAGCCGGGCTCAGATCTGCCTCCAAATTGGGTGATTCATTCCCTTCACCCACATGTTAATGCTATATTTCCTGCTCTCCAAGTGGGAACAAGGATGGCACGTTACCTGTGCTGTTGTAGTCATGATCTTAGACCGGAAAGGCCCCACGGCACAGAGCACAGACAAAAACCAGAAGATAATGAGCACTCCAGAGGACTGAACTCCTCTCAGCCTTTCGTACTGGATAAGCAGTGTAGCTAACAGCTGTAAAAGTAAACACACATAAGCACAATCCCATCCCCCTGCTCCCCTTATTCCCACTCTTTTTTTTTTTTTTTTTTACAGTCATCATTGACAACAGGACCTCTTTGAAATCAGGCCCCATCAGAACTTCACAAAAACCAGTGGCAAAACCTCCTCTATCTAAGGAAAGCAGAAAATAACTTTATGCAATACTTTGGGGTTTTTCTGTTTTCAGAGACTTAGCTCCAAAATTAAATTTTTCAACCAGACTTTGTACCTTAGGCTAGGCATAATTAAATATTAGCTGCAAACATTTTAAACAAATGTAAGCTGTCATTTCTCCAGTCCAGATGGACAATCATGACTTATCTAGAAAACAAGGTCTAAAAAAAAACCCATCCAAAGGAATTAAAAACTTAATGGGCAAATTTTACTCCATTTTTCATACAACAGCCCCAAGCCTGCTTGTCATCCTCAGCAAAGCAAATCTGGCTTATGTATAACTGAGGAACAACCACCAAATAAGAGACAGTTTTGCAGTGCAGTACTGAACAATGCCTATCATATCTGTCATATCTCCCTGTTCAGGCAATGTCATATCCAAATTCTCTCCACACCTGCCTGACAAGCCTGGAAAAATAGATGAGAGTAAGGTTGGAGGCAGAATAATCTCTCCATCATAAAGATTTCAATTTAAATAGCTGAATCTACATAAGAGAGATCTGTAACTGCAGCCTTTTTGGTAAGCAAAATTGGCTTCAGTACTACAAGAAACCAGTAATTCAGTGAAGAGTACAGGGTGAGACAAAAAAAAAAATGCAAAGGAACACTTTCCCTCCTTGATCTGGTCACAATAAACAAAAAGAGCCACAAACCACAGTGATGCCAACCACCAGAGGAGTTACAAAATAGACGGGTGGAGGTGTTCGGTCCTGCAGGAGCTCGTGGAAAGAGTAGAAGAGATCTGCCCAGCTCACACACCACAGCAGGGCACCCAACAGCTGCAAGCAGACAAACAGAAACAGCATTTGGTCAACTCCTCTCCAGGGGCAGTCAGAGGGTTAGCAAAACCATCATGATTCACAGATTCCCAGCAAGACTGAGCTGTGTAAACAGCACAACATGATCATCTGCAGGCAGGCTAACAGAGCTGTCCCCCTGCACCCAAACCAAGGACCTGGGCTCAACTGCTTTGTGAGACATCTGCAAACTCAACCAGTAGAAAGACCAAGGTAGTCACCTCTTCCCCATACTGTTCAGTTTTGACTGGAAACAGAGGCAGCATCCACATTAAAGGCAGACATGCTCTGAAGCAGAAGTCTGGAATTTTTCTCCAGGAGTAATCCCAGTTCACTCATGGTGTAGGGAAGGTGCCTTTCTTGCTTTCCTTGGACCTAGAAATTTATAAACCAGAGGTGCTCTTGACACCAGCCATCCCTGAAGCACACAGCTTTTGGGTTGGGTAGACTGGCTTGAAAAAACACCTTCTTATGCTCCCTTTCACAGTGAGGTGGAATTCCCACTAGACCTACCTTGAGGTTTTTGTTTTGTAGCTTTCAGTCATTTAAAGCTTAAGTAAGGGTGAAGCAGCACAGTTTTGGCTCAATAAAGGAGTGAACTCTCTTTTACAGAGAACCATCTCTTCTCTCTACCCAGAACATTGAGCTCAGAGGATGGATGTCCTTACAGATGAGCTGTCCTTTGGTATCCTTCTTCAGAAATCTGTATGTACACTGTTGTTTCCCACAAGCTAATTCTTTAATCAGAGGGAATTTGGTTTAAACCCTATTGCAGTACTTTCTTAGATACTGAACTAATGCTACCAATCTCAAAACTGCAGAGCTCTTACCGTCTTGAACCTGCTCAACACGGAGAGCACAATGTACCCTCTTTTGTTGTGCTTGAGGTAGAGGAGATAAAAAGGTAATGCACTCCATAAATAAATGCCAGGGATCCATGCCAGTATGGTATTCTGGAAACATGGTGTCAGGTCTGGATTATCCGTATGTATTGAAAGATTTGAATCCTGAAAGAAAAAAAAAAAAAAAAAAAAAAAAAAAAGACACATTTATTAACAGAGGCAGAAGATCTGCCAATTGGAACATCTGCTTGAAGAAGTCAGCATCCAAATTCTGCTGGAGTTAGCAAATGTAAAAGCTCTCTAAAAATATCTATTTCAACTACCTGTGGTTCAGCTGCTATAGTAAAAGTGCTAAGCACAGTTCTAAATCCTGGGAAAAATCTAGAAAGACAGACTTCTGCTCTCCTGTACCTCAGAGCTGGAAATGTATTTTGCTGCAAGCAAACCCCCTGTGTTTCTGTGTTCAGTTACAGGTGCTGATACCATGGTATTTCTCAGGCATTCCCAGCCTGCAGTGTAACTGCTAAACAAACCTCTTGAGGCAAAATCCTTGACTTAAGAACTCATCCAGCAAGAATGTACAGCACTGGAGATTCAGATCAATTGTATGCTGACCTTGGAAAACCCCCTCCATTTATGACTAAAATTTTATTCCTCTTGCTCATATGTCTTGGACTATAATTACTTCCCTATTTGAAACAAAAGTGAAAGGAATGCATTGTACATTCAGGTAGGAATATAGATTTTTTTGCAAACATGGCAAGCAACGCTTTCCATCTGTGACCTTGGACACCACAATTCAGATAAGCAGCTTCTACCTAAGGATTTGAAAGTGCCATGTGCATACACACAGTTACACGAGTTCAAACTAAAATAGAAATTTCAATACAGTTGAGGAACTTGGTTTTAATCAAACCTCCTAGAAATTCACAACTTGCATTTCACCATCTGATGTGTCATCTTAAATGTGGTAGATAAATAGTTCCTTGCAGGAAATGGAAAATTACTTTGTTGTATTATCATTAATGAGCAGATGATAAAACTGAGATAACTGTGGCTCAGATATGCCTTATCTCTCCACTAGAACAATTTACTTGTACCTAATTATTTTTGGATATGAGCTCTCAGGAGAAGCACGTTTCAGCTAAGGCGAGCCACTTCTTTCCACCTCTTGGAAATGAGTGACTGACCAGTCTGAGTAGGAACTCTTCCAAAGTATTTCCAGCCCTGCTTTTGTTTACCAACAAAAGAGATGGAATGCTGAAAGCACCAGTTGATTTCAGGAGAACTGAAGAACCACAGTCCTCTGACAATCTTTCCATCCTGGTGATGATCTGTCAGAAGGAACATGACAGCATCATTCTACCTCCACATGAAAGAGCTCCTAAGTATACTGAAACCACAAAGCCTTGGCAGGCTGCAGGGTGGCTTGGCTGAAATTGTGCCACGTTTGTCAATCAGCTGGGGCACAAATGAAACCCCTGGCAGTGGGGACGGGTGGCACAAATCCATTTGCAGTGCATCTAAACTGCACCTTTCATGCCGCCCAGTTAGTGCCTCTCCAGCTGAGAAGTGGCTCTTTAGGAGGCACAAAAGCACCAGCATGGGCCAGGAGAATAAAAACATTCCATTTACCTAAGCAGGTTTGTCCAGACCCATGGGAAACTTCAGCCACAAATCAACAACACGGGGGCAATTACACTGCAATTAAAACGTAGGATCAAAAGCAAACAAAACTCCATCCTCACATTCAAATTATTTCTGTATTTTCCTCCAGTGAGCAGGTCTCTGGCACCAGAAAGGAAGCTAATGTTTAAAGAGCACCCATTTTTGGCTCAACATCAAAACATTCCAGCATCTCTAACAAGGGAAGCTCTCCTGGAAGGTGCCCTGCCTGGGGCAGGAGATGCCCTCTTGAAGTTTGAAGCTGAATTGCCCTTTAGTCTCTAAGCAAGAGCTTATCTACTATAATTTATTCAACAAAATACTGATTTCCTCTTTAAATTACATATGATTTAGCAATGTCTTGAGCATATTTGCAATTGTGTTCCTTATGCCTGCTGGAAAATATCTTGGAAAAGGCAAGCTGGGGAAGAACAGCAGTAACAAGACAGAATAAAACAAAGATTGTCTTTAGGGGAAAAGTTATTGAGGGGGGAGAACCACTCTTAATTTAAACCTTTCCTATAAAACCAGAATGTCCAGAAATTACTTTCTGTCTGACAGAAACCTAGAAACTGCCCCAGATGTCCATTAACTTTGGACTGAACACAAGCTGACTATTGTATCCAAGACACAGACTGTATGGCTGCCAAGCCATTTAAAGGTTTTCATTAACTCTTATTTAAACAAGGCTAAGGACTTGCGTTTCTGAGCATATAAATACAGCTGGCCAGAAAACAAAAATGCTGTCCTAAAAAAACATGTAAGATTTGGAGATTTGGTTGAATTATTCCCGAGAATAAAAGTGGAACTTTTCCAAAATTATGTGAAAGTACAAGCAGCACCCACAGGATGACCAAGAGCCTACTACTTCCACAGCATGTGGAAAATGGGGATGTGGGCTGAAGGAGAAGCCTATTTGCAAGATGATAGATCAGGCAACTGGCTCATGTTTTCCCAGGTCCAATTCCATCCTTGACCGGATAAACAAGCTTTCCTGGAAAATATCTGTTTCTGTAAAAAGTTTTCCTTACAACAATTTGGTGTTTTCTGAGAGTTTTCCATCCTTGAATACAATGAGAGGGGTTCCTGTTTGAAGACACAGTACCTAAAACATTCAAGTAGTGGAATTCCATGAAGACTGGGCCACAGTGGACTAACACTGCTGTGCCATGTGCAGGGATTCTGCTGTACATTATGACTTTTATATCTGGGATTCTGAAAGTTGCATTTCTTACGAAGCTGGGGCTGTTCAGAGAGTTGGAAGTTCCACTTCATGGCTTCAAAAATCCCTACACTGACAGCATTTAACCCAACATCTGCTCCAACCCTAAACAACTTGTTTTGAGTCACAAGATGACACAAAGTTCCAATACAATCTATCCTGGCCAAGCCAAGACTGTTAAATATTGCTAAATACCCTTCAATTCAGCAGTAAAGTTATGGAACCCCACCCTTGAGAGCAAACACAAGAAGCAACGGCTGGAGGGACACATCAGCTCTTTGACTCCTCCTTTAAGGCTTCTGCCTCAACCTGGTTTTGCCTTTTTATATTCCAAACCTTCTCCTGGTAAGCAGAGCAAGTGTAAATGCTTCTTGCATTCCACTCTGACTCTGGATGCAAACACCCACCTTGGGCTGCCTGGGTTTGAGGGTTTTCTTTGGCCTTTGGCCTTTGGAAGAGGTTTAACATGCAGATATTCTTTGGCTCCCATCTCTGTGCTGTCCTGAGGGCTGCTCAGCTTCCTCTGTGCATCACAGCCCTGTCTCAGGGTCCCTTCCAACAAAAACCCCACTGCAAACACTCTGCAGGCAACTCTGTGACCCATCAGGAGGCATCTCAGAAGGGGAAACACTGAGCAGCACGTGTTGGGCAACACCATTTTCTCTAAGAAATTCATCCCAGGGACTTTGTTACAGGCACCTGACACTGAGACAGACTCAAGTCTTGCTGTCAGTAACTTCTCACCTCTTCCTAACCCAACCTCCCACTGTGCTCCACGGCTGCTCCAGATTGCCGAGAGCTCTGTGACAGCTCTGTTAGCAACAGCACTGCCTTGGATGCAGGATCAGTGGTCAGGTTGAAGGCTCTGCTGGTGAGATAGAGCACTGCAGAAACACCAACCTGCTGTCCCAGCCCCCTAGACAAACAATGTACTTAATCCTGTAATAATGCTGAAAAGCAATGTGAGCATCCATGGGAAAAGAGATTAGGGATGCTTGTTAGAGCTTTACAGCAGACAAAGGGTCCCCTGCAGTCTAAAAATTCCAAATTAGTGGGGTTTTCTGTTGATCAATTAAGACTATTTGTGACATTGCCCACTGCAGCAGCTTTCCAACATACCCATCACTGCAGTCACAGTCCTTGGGTAAACACAAGCCTTGTAGTAAGGGCCACCTGTTCAGCAAGACTTACATTTAGATGAGCAGTTTTTAATCCATGATCTTCATTTAAAGCAAGGTATTCAACAAGGGAAGCTCTGAGCAACTTTAAATTAGCTCTAATACTCAGTACTTTCCCCTCCTGAAAAGAACACTGCTATTGGAAAGGTCACCCCCAAAACTGGCCATGCACTTTAAGGAAACAAAAGTTCAATGTAACATAATCTGGGCTTCTTGCACATCATCCCTTACAGCTTTTAAAGAAAAAGGGGAACAAATAGAAAGCATACAGTTAGGCTGAGAAACAGGAATGGGGAACTTCCTGGCTATCCCTTTCCCAAGCCCCAAGGGTGATGTTGAGTGAGGCTGCTGAGAAAGACCCATTGGGTTTCTGGTCTTTGGGTTTAAGTCTAACCCCACTCCACTACAGACGTTTAAAACACAAGTGCCTCAGCCTGGCTTTACCCAGCACACAGCTGATGCTGCAGTAATGCTCCTCCAGCAGCCAGCAACAGAAAGCTTCCAAACCCTAGGAAAAGACTAACAATCTCTTTTGAGGTCTCCAGCAGTTATCTTCATTAAATGGATAAATTACTACATGTTTGTATAGTGCAAAGAGAATCCGGAAAAGCACGGGAGACACAAATCCATTCTTTATCTGCTGGGAAGGTGAAGGCCATTGTGCTGACATCATTCACACTCTCCCCAAGGTTAATACATGCCACATCACTGACTCTGTCACTTATCACTAGTTGGGCTGTTATTTATGGTTAAAAATTAAATTGGAAAGCTGACTGGGAAGGTACAGGGAGAGTAAAAGAGAGGGGAGTAACTGAAAGTGACAATGCTTCCCTGTAGTAAATAAACATGGAAATGGCATCTCTGGGAGAAGAAATAGTGAGAACTTAAATGTGGAGGCGAATCATCCTACTCTGCTTTTGCCCATAAATCTGGTAGATATCCTGCCACTGAGTTGCACTTGCACAGCCTGCCAGAAAAAAAAAAAAAAAAAAAAAAAAGAAAAAAGAAAAAAAGAAAAAGGAAAAAAAGGAAAAAAGAAAAAGAGGGAAAGAAAATGAAAGAAAAAAAAAGATGGTTTTCTCATAGCTCTACCACACTGTTTCCTCTCAGGAATGAGGAGAGCTCTGCAACCACAACACCAAAAAACTGTCAGTCTGAGCTACAGCAGAGGCTTCATCACCTCCTCCTCTCCATGTCCCATCTCTACCTGTTCTCCTTCTCCTCTTCTTAGTCCTTGTGAGCAAACTCTTTGTGGCAAACTCTGGTCATCATCTTAGAGCCCAAATGCAAACAACCTCCAAGCCTTTGGAATGCTGCCAGTTTCAGATGGACTTTTCAGAGCGAAATCATTTGCTTATATTTCCAAAGGAACAATTTCACCTTTATGCACAGAAGGAGTAAAATGCTTCATTAATCCACAGTGACTGCTGCACAACTCATTTCCTTCACACGATTACATGAACAACATTTTTTTTATTTACCACCACCACTCTCTTAAGGCAGGGCAGAGGACAATGCCATTCTCCACTGCAACACTGCTTGGAAAAAAAAGGTGAGGTTGAGAGGAGGTATACATTTATTGTACTCCATAAAACACACAGTTAATAACCAGAAATAGGATTTTTCTGTTTACAAAGCACACTGCAACAGCTATCTGCATTACCGAAGGGCACCATGTAGGACAATGAACTTTCTTTTCCAGTAGTAAAATGATCTTTAGTGGCTTATTAATGGATTAAATAGACCTGGCACAAATTCATAGCCTGTATGAGCTCATTTATGGTCATGGAATAACTACTCACAGGTTTCTGCTTGAATTTGAGGTTTCATCATGCAAATGGTAGGAACCATAGCACCTGAGAACTGCAGATCAAACATCCAAAAATCAATGTACTGCCTTAGTGACAGGTGTTAAACATGACAGTAAGTTTCTCTTTCTTTTCCTTTCATTTTTTTTGAGTTTCAGGACTAGAAGTTCAGAGCTTCTCTAACATCATGAGCAAAAAGGAGGCAGAATGCAAAAACAGCTGGTTCATATTCTAGCAGAGGCAAATAACCCGGGGAAACAGAGCTTCCCAAAAAGCATCCTCAGCTTAAGAGACAGTAAAGCTGATCACAGGCAATATCTCTATCTAAGACAGCATAC
The DNA here is from genome assembly GCF_036169615.1 of Heliangelus exortis. Taxonomy (NCBI): domain Eukaryota; kingdom Metazoa; phylum Chordata; class Aves; order Apodiformes; family Trochilidae; genus Heliangelus; species Heliangelus exortis. Next base: position 5,766,500 of record NC_092441.1, read on the forward strand.
ATCTAAAGAAAAATAAAATCCCTCTACTTCAACTGTTTCAGTAGCTGTAAATCTTGTTGCTTGGACAGAGGGACGTTCACTGACTTGCAGAGGGGAAGGCAAAATGCAACCACAGGGGTATAAAAGCTCACGAATCAAACTCAGGACTGAGAGAAAAATGAAATAGGATCAGCAGAATGAAGTCCCCAACTGTCTTTTTAAACTGATCTAAGCTATACACTGTTGTAGGGAAAACATTCTGTTAATTGCATCATCAAAGGACCTTCCCCTGGCTGTGTGCAAATAAAGGATTGGGTTGCTGAGCTTCACACCAAAGCTGTGATGGGTAGGGGGGGAATACCCTTCATTTGAGGCATCCCATCTCCTTTCAGATGAAAGGAATTGAGTTAATTCAAGGACAATAATGAATGTCACTTCATTAAGAAGAGGCAGAAACACCTGAAACATCTGCAGATGAGACAGTCTCTGCTTTATTTTCTTCCCTTCCCACCCCGATTCCTTCATTTTAAGCTGGCCCATCTACTTGGGCTGATGTACAATAATAAAAAGAGATTGTAAAAAACCATAAAACTGTCATCAGTGCTGCTCTGACACTGCCAGCCAAATGGGAGCTGGAACTGACAAACTGACTGCAGCAATAATGAGATTTTAGTGTCTGGTCAAGGTTCTTTACTGTGACAGTAGTGTGGGAGTTTGGAGGGGCAGGACACAAAGGGACCTCACCATCCATCTCAGGTACCCAAGGTTGGTCCCACTTCAGCTGCAGGGACACTCATTAGGGGAGCAGCAAGAAGTCAAATGCAGCAGCAGCAGCCTTGAGGGCAAGGACAGACTCTGGGTGCTAATGAGCTTTAATGCCAAGAATTAACCTGGTTTATCACTGACAGAACTGACCTAAACTCACCTAACACAGATGAGCATTACACTTCACCCATGCTCTTGGATTCCATTTGCACAAACCATACTCCTCTCAATCCACAGACCTAATCATTTCAGTCATTTTTATTCAGAAAAAGAGTGAAATACACTACCTAAACCATGGCAGTAGAAGCCAAAAGAGCTCAGAAAGCACCCATACAGGTAGCATCAGTGGGTAACATTTGCCTCCCCCCCATCCTCTCAGCTATTTTCTCTTCCCAGCTTCTTAAAGTGAAGGTGGACCTTTAGTTTTGTGAAGCAAAAAAAAAAAAAAATCAGAGATGAAGAAAACATGGGATTAGGTAGGTATGGGAAAGGAGCATGTTCATCAGAGAAATCAAAGCAAAGGCAGAACTGTCCTGGTACATTGTTCTACCCCAAAACAGTTGTATGAACAGCTTCTCTCCAATATCAGCAAAGTGATATAAACATAAAGCTCAAGATTTTATTTTTTACATCCAGGAGATAATGAGGAAAAAAAAAAAGCATAAAGCTTTTAATGCTTTTTTTGTTTTACTTTGCCTGCTCACATCTTCCCTTAATGTAACAAAAAGATGGTACCCAGAACAGGGAGGGGTTTTCCCTTTTACTTTTCATGTTTCCAAATCTACATAGTAACAAAGGGAAATGAAAAGAATTGCATGTCTAAGAGAAGAGAAACTCTACATTACAAGTCACTCAACTAGAGTAGAGAGATGCCAAAGGAAGAAATAAGAAGTATTCTTTCTTTTAATCAAATGTATTTCTGTACTCTCTGAAAGTTTGGGAAAGAAAAAAAAAATAAATTATTACTCCTGAACCGAAATTACTTTGACATTTGAAACAACTCCTCTGAAATAGTTTTTCTTCTCCTCCCCCTTCATTTCTCATCCTGTTCTAATTAAAAGCTTTATGAGACCAGCACGTGACATTACTGTAAATGATCTTTTATTACATTGACTTCACCTCTCGTGCTGCTGTGAGATTAGCAGAGGGACAAGGTGCCAACTCACACAGCCCCAGCACGGGGACAAAGCTGTTGGCTGAACAAAAACCTGGAAGGTCTCTGGCTGCTCCTCACTCTGCTCCCCTCCAGCTCAGCCAAATAATGTGTGACTGGATAATGGCCCATCATATTCACATCAGTATCAGGAGACAAATGAAGCATTAGCTTACTGGAAAAATCTAAGATCCCATTTAATAGGCTACTCAAAGGAATTTTTTTAAAATTAAATTTTAAACAGGAATAGTCTCTTCATTTTAATACATTACAAATTTACACATACAGAAAGGAAAGGATTATAACTCCAGCAGCACAGCAATTTGCCTACCAGGTAGGTAAGGTTCATCTCAAAATGCTTTATATGATTAACTGCAGCAATTAAATAAGCTCCATTCTAAAGGAGCTCCTCATGCGACTCAGATTTTGTTTCAGATATTATTTCTTTTCAAAAGGCAAAATTTATAGAACAGTACATCTACCAACTATGTCACCTAAGCTAAAATGGTCCTGTGACCAGAAGAAACAGTTGCATTGAAAGATGAATATGTAGAACCTTGAGTTTTGCTACAGAGAAAAAGTCTCCCTGGGGCTTTAATCCTTTGTTAAAGCAAGGGGGGACCTTGCCTCTCTGCCATCTGCCCCATCTCACAGCATCCTCAACTTTTAGTATCCCACCCCAAGGAAGAACCTCAGGGAAGGACAAGCACACAGAAGCCTCCAGATCTCCCACAAGCCACGGTGTACCTGAGAAAAAAAAAAAAATGCTTCTCCCTTGGGCATTTTTTTTTTTTAAATCTTGGTTCCTCCAGTTCTAGAACTGCAATTGGGAATTCCAGACTGGATTTAACCATGCTGGTCAGATGCTGGTGGTATCACTCTCCTGACCAGTCAAGTGTGCTGGTTTGAAGGAAATGGAAATGACTTCTTTCCTTAAAAAACATGATCACATTGACATATTCTACTGAAATGAATGTCATTTTCATGAGCTTCATTAATGGACACTGTCACTGAAGGACTCCATAAATCCTTTATGAAATCCATATTGGCAGCTCCCACTGGTATTAAGGTTTGCTCAAAACCCTTAAATGCAGACTTTGTCTCTCCCAGACAAATTCAAACACAGCCTATTATGCCATTTACACACAGATAAATGATAATTGGTCCTTGATAATACTCTAAATCTAATGTTAAATATTTATACTGCTCTTGACACTGAGAATCCGAGACCCAGATCCTTCAGCAATAGCTTCCATTCAACTCAATTAAAGAATCTTAAAATCTTGGAGGATTTAAGCTTGACTACTTAATTGCTTTAAGTTCAGGACATTACCAGCAATGGCCCTTTGAGAGGACATAAACTCATAGAGCTGATGTCTGAAGAGATCATTAAAGTTACCTGGTTTGATCTCCTGCCTAACAAGAGTAAGAACAGAGACCTGACAAGATCATTTGTGAAGAGATTTACAGAAGTGGGATGCAGTTACCTGAAGTTGGCTGCACTTAGCCAAGATTATATGGAAACCTGTATTATGTCTAAGTATCTATAAAAACTGAACATTCTGTGTTTATCACAGTGTGGCAGAAGGGGAAGCTAACATGTACAACATCCAGTCTGGACCATCCCATCCTACTACAGAATCCCTCTTTTGCAATGACCTGCTACCAACTTTTGCTTCACTCTTCCTCTGCTGGAGCCAGAAAATTGAAAATATAACGAAATAATTGAAATTTGGTATTTTATTATTAATTTAGAGCCAAATCACATCAGTTGTAGGGTTCTTAAACTTGTACATGTGTTATAAAGACTACAATGTTTGTCATCTTCCTCAAAAGAAACATTTCTTCCATACTTCAGCTATCTTAAGTCACCTTGAACCACAAAAAACTTAAGCATGACACATGACAAAGCAAAAGGGGAAGTTATACAGTGGGGATGCACTTGGAGCCAACAGAGCAGGAAGTTAAATTTCCAGAGAGCAGCATGACTTTTAATCCAAATCTACCAATACTTCACAGAATGACTCAAAGCAAAGGAACATCCACAAACCTAAAGGTTAAAGGGGTTCTAAACCTAAAGGTTAAAGGGGTTATTGTAGGAGATTGTCTCATAGACAAGACTGAGGTATTGTTTGCTGTTAAGAGTTGCTGCAACTTCCTGTGGAATTACTCAAGAGCCTCTGAATGAAGTAGCAGCCAGCATTCCACGTGGGATGGGAAAAAAAAAAAAAAGCCATCTCTTAGGATACTAAGAGAGAGGGTAGCCAAGGAGACAGCTCTGTGGGCTAAGCAAGATCAAAAGGAACAAGCCTGGACCTCATCATAACAGACTAGAACTTGTGGTCTCTACTTCAAAGTGCTCTATCACTTGTCCTCCCATTTCCTATTTATGCTGTTGAAAGAAACCAACACCAAAAACACAAACTGCTGCTTAAGTCTGTAGGTTAAGGGGCTTCTATGATCCATCATCCCAGCAGCACCAAGTACTGCAAAGCTCCTAATGCTTTATCCTCACAGCAGCCACAGTGCCATCTCCTACCCAGAGAGTCTGAGCAACTTTACATTGGAACAGAATTTGGTTTTCTAAGCTCAAGGTGTTTAGTCCTAGGCCAAAACACTTTGCAACAAACTCTCCCTGGGAGATCACTTTCTCTTTCTCTCAGAGGAACTGTTCAGGTTTCACTACAGTGGAGGACACAAGCAACAAATTAGTGATAATTCACCAGTATCAACTTCTCAGGGACAGAGATTGTGGGTCACATTAATTGCACACCCATCTAGCACCTTTACTATCACACAATAAACAGGAGGTAATTATGGGCAATAGTAAATAACACACCTAAGGACTGCCTTGTGTGGGTATGCACTATCACATTCACCTCCTTCCCAAAAGGCATTTAGCATGGGAACATTGCTAGGAGATATTAACAATTAATTTTGAATTCTCTACTGAATTAGACAGAGTTCAGATTATGAGACTGCTTAGACTACATTTTGAAAAAATAATGTTCCTGCTGCTCCTTCTTTATATATAAATTACCCTATATTTGTAGTAGCAACTTGCTGATTACATGTTCAACAGCTAAAGCAGTAGCTGGAAGCCAGAAGGCTTTATAGAGTTCTAACGTGATCCACAGTATTTCCTTTAATTTCTTATTTCTAAAAAGAGTTCAACAGGAAATTACTTGTCTCTGCACAAACACAAAAACCCCCAAACCACTGACATTTCCAGTAAAATTCCCCACCCTGCATCAGGGTGAAGAATTGAAACCTTAGTACTTTTGATAAGCCAAAAAACCCCAAGCTAAATCAATCACCTGTTAAGGTTGGTAGATTTCAATGTAAATGTTTTCACAAGCTAATTCTGAATGGTTGTGTTTTGATTCTGACCTCCTTTTAACAGAGAAGTTCTGTAGTTGGTTTAAATTCCAAAACAAAGAACAGTTCAAACTGGAGCAGCATGAGCAGCATGTTTCCTTTCACATTAAACACTTTTAAAACTGACACCAGTATGTCATTCAGCTTCCAAAAATATCTAGAATTTCTTTGACATAATATGGGGGAAGAGTCTAAGTTCATAAGCCATGGAAAACTGAACATTAATGCTGGCTCATGTGTTATCAAGCTCTTGATCTGAACACCACCAGTATGCATGCATGGGCCAGCAGCTGCCTTTCACCTTGTTCTTCCTTCTTCAAGTGCACAGCAGCCCAGGAAACCCCAGCATTGCAGACATATTTCAAGAAGAAGCCTCCACCTGCATTTTCTTAAGGAACAGCATATTTGCACAGCAAATAATTTTGAGGCGATCGTCATCTGCATGGTAATCACTTCAAACCTCTCCTATAAAATCAGTTCACTGCCTACACTCCTGTTAAAAGAGAAAACACCATTGGCTACCAAAAAATAGGGTGTGAGACTCTTGGTCACTGCCTGTCAGACCAGAGTCTGCTGGCCACCAGGTCACATGTTCTGTTTCACACAGTTATTAAGTACAATTTTTAAAACCATTGTGGGGATGGAAGGTTGCTCTGACTATAAACAACTCCAGATAGCTCAGAAGAACAGACCAGGTCTACGTTTATTAAGTAGTTTGCCCATATGCTTAAGGAAGATTGCTCTTCTCTTTTCAATCAGTCTCTTTTTATTCTTTAGCAATATTTTATGTTGAGGCACAAGGATGCAATAATTACACAAAAAGTGTCTGGGGAACCTTGTAACACAACTGACACCTTCCTCACAGACTTGGGTAGAAAACACCCCTTATCCAATACAAACTACCATGTTTCAGATCAACAGCAATTAATCTCATTTCAACTGCTACCTCAAGCAAGGCTGAAAGCTTATTTTTAATTCTTACTTAGATCTCTTCATCATTTATGCTGTAAATAAATGTCTAGTGATTAAAAATCTCTTCCCCGGATTACCTTTATATTACTTCCTGCAAACTTAGTTTTGAAAAGTCATGGAAATATAAAAAACAGGATACACTGCCTGAACATAGCATACACCACACATAGCACCACAAAGGATTCCATGCTTGAGTGTACCAGTACTGCAGGAAGTACTTCATACTTAAACCCATCAAAAGTTTTGGCTACCAAGAGTGGTTCCACTACAGGTCTCCCTTGAGAAGCTAAGACACAGGTCTCAAGGCAGCCTATAAACTAGTGAGCTGTGTTGAGCTGTTTGTGCTTGTTCTTTAAGCATTTCTAGTAGAAATAAGAGGTGAAAATACTTGTTTGAGCAAGGTTATCTGCCAACTGTTGGAGCAGAGAGCCTGCAGAGCACTTGGAAATGAACTCTGTGACTGAACAAGGAAATGTAACTGAGGGGTTTAGCAGCCTAAGTCCTCTGTTAAAAAGTAATGTTCAGACAGGTTTTGAAAGATCATTAGTTATCTGCAGATGGAGCTCAGCATTGTCCTCATAGTCAATCTTGTCTTGTCCTTCAACAGCCTTCTAGCAGTGATTTACCTTCAGATACTCCTTTTCATTGCTGCTTATCTTTGAGAAAGTCCCCCTTGAGCTAAATGAATACAGAAGAATGGCACAGGCAAAAACTGTGATCAGAGGGCAGTCCTGGATTCACCATCACTGCCCAGATACCCCCGGCTTCCCGGGGTCCCTGCCCAGTGTGTGCCTGCACAGCTCAGAGAGGGAAGCAGCAGCCTGGGCACGGTACTGAACAGCACTTACACACTTCACCATCAGAGCACAACATGGCAGCGACTTCCAAACTTTCCTGCTACAAGCAGCCTTTCCAAAGGGCTGACGGCTCCAAACACCAACAGAAGTCACTGCAATCCTCCGAGGCTTGAGCCCACCCTCGGCTGCCACGAACCCATCCCTCTTTAGCAGTGAAAAAGCTCTCAACAAGGGAGCACCTTCCCGCACGCATGAGGCGTCCTGAAAAAGCAGCAGCAACACAAAAACCCTTCCGAAGAAGGCAGTAGTTAGTTCATCGCTAGAAAGTCCAACCACAGCTGTTAGAAGAACTGCAGGGAACACGGCACCTCCTGGAGGGAGGCGGGAGCTGTGGCACTGCCCGGGGTCTTGGGGCCAGGGGAGGTCCTGACACTGGTTAAAAGATGCTGAATCGCGAAGGAGAAAGGTGCCACCGGCCCCCTTCCCGGTCCCGCTCCTCACCCGGCTGCGGGAGGAGTCACAGCCCCGGCCGGCACCGAAGCAGCTCAGCCCCCCGGAGCCGCGGCACCGACCCCTCCCCACCCGACCCTCCGCGGGGCTCAGCGCTTCCTCCTCCGCGCCGGGACGAACCCGGCAGGCGGTTCCGAGAGGCTCGGTCCCCGCTCCCCCGTCCAACTTTCTACTCAGCCGGAGGAAGCCCGCGGGGCAGGGAGGCGGCACCGCCGGCTGCGCTGCTTACCCAGAAGCGGGACCCGCAGAAAACCTCCATGGCCGCGGCGAGAGCACGCAGCCTCCTCCAGGCCCACGCCGGGCACCGGACGGGGATGGGGGGAGAAGCCCGTTCCTTCCCTCCTGGGCGGGCCGGGGGCGGGGAGGAGCGGGTCCGGCGCACCCCGTCCCGCCCTCCCCGCCGGCAGCGGGAGGTGCCAGCGCCGCCGCTCCCTCCGCTCCCCCGCTCGGGCCCGGAGGCTCCGGCCGGGGCAGGGTCGCCTCGGCGAGGGTTGTGCAGGCGGGGAGGGACCCGCTGGGAAGTGCGAGGGCTCCCCTCAGGCTCGGGCAGGGCGATGGTGACGGCTGTGGCAGCCCCTGCGAGGCCGGGCACCCCTGGCTGGTGTCCCAGGGAGCCAGAGGGGCTGGCGCAGAACTCCTCGGGCTCCTGAAGCCACAGAGATGTGGTTTCTTGCTTTTCAGGAATGACCTCCCTGTGGAAGGACCAAGCCCCCGGGAAAACAATTCCCCATGTCAGTGCAGCCTGCTGGGACAACCAGACATGGATGGTCCCCGTGTGGCAAGCGAAGGGCAGGCAGAGGATCAGTCACCCGGAGTGGTGGCACTGAGCTGGGGCACCCGCTGGGTTTGGGGCTGCCCGCATCCTCCCAGACCACTCGGGCAAATGTTAACATCTTGGAGATGCTTCTCCTCTCCCCTTTGGAGAGGTGTGGAGTGCGGTTGCCTCAGCTGGACCTAAGTGAGAGTCACATCTTTTAACCATCCTTCTGCAGCCTCTTCCTTCTGCTGACTTCTGCTGTAGATGGGTAATTAAACCAGCATTGTGGATCTGTTTTCAAAAGCTTTCAGTCAATAAATTTCACACATACGTGTAACTAATAGGTTTGGTAGTGTAGTACCTTGCACACAATTGGGATTTCACCTCATGATGGAGAAGCACTGCTTGCTTTCCTCTTGGGCAGGATTTCGACAGTGCTATTGTCCTTCCAGCACCTGCTGTTTGTCCACCCACTTGCTATAGCACCTGTTTCAGTGACATCACCTCACACAAAGCATCCTCCTGACACAAATCTACCCAAGTATTTTACGAGTTTGTTTCCTTCTTCACTGGAAGGTGAGGAACCGTCAAGCTGAAGGGTGTGGTCAAAAATGCTTACCAGAACAGAAAGAAAGGTGAGAAGCACAGCATTCTGTGCCCCAAAAGTATGTGTTACCTAAAGAAAAAAAAAATATACTGCTGATCTTCTGCGAAGACCATTAAAGACACAAAGGGTGATACCCATTCCTATCAGAGGAAGCTTCATTGCTTCATTGCCATGAGCAATGCTGAGAATTTGCTTTACACAAGGGACACATCTGTTAGGGTAGGATGAGAGGATCTTTCCAAGATAAGGTTCTACAAGATTTGAAATCTCAGATTGATCCAAGCTAATCAGCACAACAATATTACAACCCTCTCAGAGGAGCCCTAGCCCAATGCATGAATGAGAACTTCTAAGGGCATCATGAATTGTCTTTCCAAGTATTACACTGACATTTTGTGCAGTGGAATTGCACCACAATAAAAGCTTCATGAAAAGTCAGTAGTAAGTGGGAGTTACTCTTTTATGGCTCTTTAAACCTTCTCTCCTGCAACAACCTGTGAGAGCAGTTCCTCCAAGAGCAGTGCTGAGAATTTAATGTCTCCTGACACACAAACGTGCATCTGTGTTTCTTGCACCAAGGAGCAGAACTTGGTGCAGTTTGAGAACATGTCCCAAATTAACACCAACTCTGACATTATAAGATGTTGCAGGTACAAAGGCACCTCAGCAAAACCTACCACAGGGTGTGTGTACAAGAGGGGAGAGGTTTGTTTTATCAGTCCCATTGAAGTGCACAAGGTGAATTAATCTCTGATTAAGTTATTGACTTCAGTGGAATTGCTCCACCATATCTGTGGAGGAAGATCCGGTGTTAGGGTATTCCTCTGGGTCTCACAGGACACTAAAGTAGGAGTCCCTAAATGATTTTGCTTCTTGCTTCACATTCCTAATTCATGGTGAGCAGCTTCTGCCTTCAACAACATTCACACCATTGAACAGGGATGGTACTGGTGAGATGGTGCTAACTGGGGTGCAAACTGGGGTGCAAAGCTTGAGGAGAGCCACCAAGCAGCCAGCCCAAACCTCACAGCAGACCCTGATGAGTTTGCTGTGTAATTACTGACTTCCAGGTGCTGTATGGCAAAACAGACTAGCAGAGAGGAAAAAAAAAAATCAAAGGCAGGGATTAAGGAAATATTAAACTATCAGACAGACAAGGTGGGAGGGGGTGCTTAAAAGCTCCTGGGAAGGAGCTTTTCTGCTGAACCTGGTGCAAAGCAAAGCCCGAAGCACAATCTCAGGCTGCTCAATTCAGTCCTGTTTCCTTTTGATGATGGGAGGGAAGAAGGATGCACCTATAACATGTTATTACTCCTGTGATGTTCCCCCAGATGCAGGCTGGCTGTGCAGGAAAATGGAATGGCACCTTTGGTGTGACCGTCAGAAAGGTCACAAACTCACCTTTTCTCAGCAGACATTTATTCCAGGGAGTGGCAAGATCTGATCTGGATTCATTCAATAATGTATTTGCATCCCCTTTTCCATGCCAGCTGCATAGGGAAGGACTTTTCACCTCCTAACACACAGAGCAGGTCAGGTCAGTGCAATCACAAAGCACCTACAAGGCACACCCAAGGCGGTGCAGATATCAAACTGGAGTGATTGGCTGGGGCAGGACAGGAGGTAACGTGAGGGAAAAGCTGTTTGTGTAAGCACAGTGCCAGGTATGAGGCAGTCTCCATTCTGTACCACACCTCCAGCTGATTTGCAAAGCACTAAAAGCAAAATGAAGTGTGACTGACTCCTGAAGGAATCTGTATAAAGGACATGAGGAGTTTAGAGGTACGGAGGGAGGGCTGGAGCATGTGCAGCTCTGGAAGTCAGAGTTTTATGGTTAGTTGACTATAAATACCATCTCTTTTCTCTGCTTGGAACAGAAAATACCATCTCTTTTCTCTGCTTCCTTTCTGAGACCCGCAGAGATGTCACATTTTACAGATGGCAAGAAAAAGAGGCTGTCAGAGTGGAGCTTGCAGCAATATACATACATTTACTTGGTAAGAAAGGGAATGACACCTTGTTTTAACACATGCAAGATGTGAACTTGTAACAAATTCCAAGTCAGCTCTGCATGAGTAGCAGCTGACTTTGAGTTTCTTCTCAGTGAATGGGGTTACATATAGTGTACACCTCTCCTTGCAGGGATGGATTAACTGTAATTTCCTCATTTCTGGAAAGTGCAATGAGCACTTTAGAAGCCCTATAATAAAACAGATGAAGCAGTGGGCTGGGAATTTGCTCCAGTTTTTACTCACAGCACTGCTTTTGGGTGTGTATCAGCCACGAGGCTCTGTAGGCAAGGAAGAGAAGGCAAGATTTCCCTGGCTGGAAGAACAGAGGCAGGAGTTCCCTGAGAAACCAGGGCAGGGAGGTTGAGAGCACCGTAAAGACACTAAGGGCTGAGGTGGGGTCTGCCCAGCACAACAAAGCTTTGTAAAATGAGAAAATGGTGTGTGTATGACTCCTCCAGGATGCTGTCTGAAATATGATCTTCCCGTGTTACATGAGTGCTCCCCTGTTTCATACTGAGAGCAGGAGAATCTAAACATGCTAAAAACCTACCCCAAACTGATCCTGGAACTGCTCCAGCAGTGAGCAGCCAAACTCTGAATGCATTGGGTGTCTCCCACCTGCTAGATAATTTCACAAAGGTGCTCCCAAGTGCTTACAGAGGTTGATGGAACTCATGCCAGTTGTAACACACCCCAGCTCGTGGGTGGTTTAGCTGCAGAAAGAGCTTAGAGTGATGGACAAACAGCCACAGACAAGCAGCACATGGCACTGGGCTTTCTGGAGCAAAGACACAAACCATCCTACAATTGCCACAGGTAATTCTCTCCTCTGCTGACTTGGCCACCCCAAAAGTCCCTCCCAGTTCTAGTGGTCTGGAGCTGTTCAGGGTTTCACCACAAAATGGGCACACAGAATTCACAATGTTTGCAGGAATCTTGCTACAAACACTGGCTCCTGCCTTTTTTCTTTTCCTCTCACTCTTTTCCCCCCTCACCACCCCCCCCCCCCTTTTTTTTTTTCCCCCCCCTCTCTTTTCTCTCTCTTTTTCTTTTCTCTTTTTAATTTTTTTTTTTTTTTTTTTAAATGAGTGGGGAGCTGTCACCAGCCCTTGGCCACACTGAGCTGGTGACTTTTGGCAGTGTGGTTCTGTGCTGCCTTCACAGGTGTCACCACAGCACATGCTGCCCACTGCAGTATTTTTAATTTGTAGAATGACTCCAATATGAACTTCTTCCTGATTTCCCCCAGAGCAGCCAGATTCTGCTTTCGGTTTCCGTAAAATAACTGTTAGCACAGCAAGTAATTAAGTGGTTTAACCACCCTTTTCATTTCCCAGCTGGAGCTGCAGGGGTCTTTGGTTGCATTATTTAAAGTATTAAATAGATATAGAGAGATAATCCATTCAGGACCTTCAAAAGCTTGCCACTTAACAGCATCCAGCACTCAAGCAATAATAGAAAATGCCAAAGGATGTTGCAGGATTATATGGTGTGTTGAGAACATATCCAAAGCATTGAATACAACACGTAAAAGCCACCTTAAAGTTCAGTCACTCTCAAATGCAAAAATTCAAGCGAGGCAATGGCTTTTAGTGATGACACTGAGAGCCACACCAAACCAAACAGAGCAGAAACAGGGACCTCAGGTGCAGCCTGAGCTAATGCACACAAATATCCCAGCTAAACCTCTTCCTGGCATTGCCATCTACTGACAGGCACCCAACCTGTGTCCCAGCCCCACTAAACCTCTCGAACACCAGGGTGCAAAGCCTGGGAAATGGCAAAAGGCCTGGTGGATTATCCTCCTCCCACACTGAGCCAAGAGGAGGTTAAGCTCCCCACCTGAGCTCACAGGTTAGGGATGCTGTGGGTGGGGGCACAGCCCGTACGGGGCTGGCCCGGGTTGGCACACACCAAGGAGGACGATGTGCTGGGGGGCCAAATAAGCCTCTCGAGTTCTGCCACAGCCTCCCGAGGAGCGAGGCAGCCTTGGATGGGTCTCTCAGGGCTTTAAATGAGCCCCGCAGCCAGGGAGAGGAGATGCTGAGGTGTGCGCAGCAGCCCAGCTTCAAGCAGCACCCAGCAATGCTCAGTTGCCATGGGGCTCCACTGCCTGCCACGGTGCTCCTGAGCCTGGAAGGAACCTTTCTGCTCCTCCTACCGTAGGGATTTTTCTAAATTCAGAAGCTGAAAACACCCGCAGAAGTAGAACGCACCCCCCCCCAAGTACTGCGCTGTTTCTACAGCGCCGAGCTAGGGAGCAAACCGCTTCACGGGCGGGCAGAACTGAACCTGTGTGGGTCCTTCCTACACATTTCCCGGTAGCCCCGGTGTCACGCTCCCGGTAGCCCGGGGCCAGCCGGCCCCTGCGCAATCCTTCCCCCAAGCCCACTAGATGGTAGCAAACCGCTGCGCACCGGCAGGACCCGGCACCGCCGGTCCCTGCTGATGGGTGGGTGACCCTTGCCCAACTCTGGGTAGCTCGATTCAGATCCCTGTCCCTCCAAAACTTTACCGGCATTAACCCTTTTATCTGCCGGATCCTCCCCCCCCCCCCGGGAGCTGATCGCAGCTGCCTCTTTGAACGGCGGCACTAAAGCCGGGCGTGTTTCTTTAAATTGCTTTCTCCTACCTTATGTTTTGGGCAGTACAGGTCACATCTAAGACTTGTTGGTGTGTCGCCGTGTCTCTGGAACACCTGAAACACAGAAAGCACAAACGATTCCTGTTTCTCATGCAGCTACTTGCAGAGCTTTTCAGAGCCATGTAAGAGAGATGTGCTGTGCTCACAGCTCTTCCAATAGGCCCCTGCTCTCCAGAAAGCAGGGCAGTCAGCTGAATTCACCTAACTGTCTTAACTAAGCCAGAAACAAATTAAATTCGAAGTGCTACTCCCCTAGGTGCAGCTACCATTACAAAAGAAACAATCTGGGTTTCTGTGGCATCCAAGTTACTTACCGAAGAGACTAACAAAGTGCCACTGCCCAGCTCTGCCAAGCTGAGAGCAGGGAGCCAGCCTGGGTGGGAACATTCTAAAAAACCACAAGTAAAACACAGCAAAAGAGCTTTACACAGGAACCCTCACAAAACAGAGCAGAAAGGCAACCCTCCCCCCAGGTTTCCCTGAAGCCCACCACTGGCCATAGAGGGCTTTGCAGCCCCTTTAAGGAATTGCCACCAGATTAATCTCACCTGTGTGCAGAGAGGTGAAGTGCTTGAGCCTGGGAGCTGCTCTGCTGTCTTGGCTCAGCCCCACTTACCTTAATGCCATGTGGATTCCCCAGTCCCGGGGGGTGGGAAGCTGCTTTAGTGGTCCCAGCCTGGTGGGGCTGGTCCTGCAGCCTGGACAATGCAGGCACATTACAGAGCTCACCTCTGGGGTCCTGCTCTGCATGGATTTGCATGGGATTTTGCAGGGATCCACACTTTCTGTTTAAAGGCTAACATCCTTCCTGCTGTTTTCCACTCAGAGATGCTTATGAGTGGAGCTTTGTCAAAACATCCTCTGACAACATAACCACTCAGCTTAGCATCCCTCCTGCTGCAGAGCCATCCAGTCATTCCAGCCACAATGAGAGAGAAGGCTACAGGGTCCCCAGGCACCTGGTTCCTGCCTCTAGTGGCTTTCACCTTAGGAGCTAAATAACTCATTTGCTAATGACCCCTGGAGGGTCTGGGTTCAAATGTTTTTGGTGGTACCTAAGCAGCACCTGGGGCCTGAGCTCTTGCAGTCTGCAGCTTCTGGGGCAGTGCCATCACCTCCAACACCTGCTTTGCATGCAGCTAAATAACTGTAGAAGTGATGGAGAAGCTGCACTTCAGGGTGGAAATTCTGAAGTTGCTGATGGGTGAAAAAAGCCCAGCAGCTTCCTCTTCCCAGCAACACGTTTTCATGGACAGATCAAACCTGCCTCTTCTCTTTCCTCCTTTCTCCCCTTTGGCTGCAGCTCTCTCCATTGCAGTCCTGGCAGCCTTTGCATCATTAAGCAGCTTTCCAGCTGCCCTTTGCCAACACAGAACAACTGCAGAAGCAGAGCTGATGGTCTCTGGTCAGACAGCACACCCTGGGCAATGTGCTGGGCCAGATTTGCTTGCGGTGTCAAACCAAATTGCTTCACAAAGGGCCGACATTTCACAATCTTTCTTTCAAGTTCCCATCCCTGTTGCTATATAATACCTCCTCCAACTGTTGGTAGTTAAAACATGACCAAGGATCTGACCGCTCAGAGTGATACAGATCAGCAGCAGCAGCAACAAAAAAGGGAAGTGCACGGTTGTTTTCTTTTCAAAAGCTTTTAATAGGACACATTTGTTTTTGTCATTTGTAAAGATTTACACTCATTTTTTGTCTTTTTTTTCTTTTTTTAAAAAGGAACATTTTAACCCAATTTTCCCCATGGGTACCACCTTTTGTTGCCCTGACCAAAAGACCTCTTTTTGGCCTATATATCTGATACAGTATAACAATATATTAACTATTAAATACAAAGTTCTATAATATATACTAGATTGTTACGGACATTGCAATGGTACTGTGCCTACTCTAGTCACCTTGTGTAATAGTGTACATGGGTTATTATAGCCAAAGGGGCAGAAAAGGGGAGACTGGGGCATAGCCTAACTTACAATGGTTATGTTTTTGCTTTCTTTTTTTTTTCTTTTTTTTTTTTTTTTCACCTTGAACACACCTTGTGCTGAGTGCAATCCACGTAAGTCAAAAACAGTGCTTTCTTTGCCCTTCTCCAAAATACCTACAGTATAAATGGCCTGTAACCAAGCTACGAAAAATCAGTCCTATGTGCAAGGGGCTGCAAGAATGGAATTTACATTCCTCCAGACATCTATGCAATCTCTTTTTCCCCATGTGTCAGACTGGCAAAAGCAGAATATCCTTCTCCACTGGTATACAGTAAATCCATAGTAGTAAAGTGCTGGTGTGCTTGAATGAACTGGATAGCCATGCGACTACTTTACCATTGCAGGGGCTGAGTTTTGGGGGTAGACATTTTATAGGGGTACAGCTCTTGAGCAGTAATAGCACTGGAATATCATATAGTTTGAGCTTACTGGAAATGCAACCTGGCTGCAGGCTCTGAAACTAGACTATACAGGGTGTAATACAGTAGGTCTGGCTCCAGGTTTATGAAAGGAAACTTGTAGGTAAGAGCTGCTTCTCTTCTCAGGATGCTATGCAGACTTTTAACAACGTCTCTATAGATTTCTACAAAAATATAAAAAATTCTATCAACATAACCATTCTACAGAATTCCTGTGGAATTTGTACATTTTGTTTAAAAAAAGTCAAATTCTATAAAACCCCCCCAAAGGTATTTAAAATTATCTTAAGATTATTGCACACACTGCAGTACATTTGTATTTGTCTTTCAAAAGGGCATCTAGAAAAAACTCATCCAGTTTAGAAAACAAGGTATTTTACATGGATTTCTTTTCCTGAATGCATCATCAGACAGTATTTATTTTAATTGGCAAGTCTTTACTGAATATTCACTTACGAGGTAAACTCTTTGTTACTTCCACAAACCTTGTCAGTGTGTAAACCTCCAAGTACTGGAAGTCCAGGCTTTCTGTTACCTTTAGAGTTGAGTGTTGGATTAACATCACATCACCCTTTTGTGCCATGATTCAAGGGAAAATGTTCCATGGGTTACTTTTTTTTTTTTTTTTTTTTGTAAGGAAGGAACTGTACGAGTAGTATCATTCCAGCTATACAAACACACTCCTAATCACCAAGGAACCAGGGCTGGCAATTTTAGCTATTTTCCCAAATTATTTAGTACATGTGAAAGGAGAAGCTAAGGCTCATTATGAGTGTAAAACCAAAAGGGGATTAAGAATATTTCTCGGGCTTAATACACTGTAATTTTATTATTTCCTTAAATATGATCTGGGGGAAGGCCTGATGAAAGGTTTGTTTGAAATCATTGCTTTAAACTGGCTTAAGTCTGGATTTGAACTGGCATTTCAAAAAGAGCGGTCTCCGTATGGGCCTCTGTTGAAGAGGAGAAAAATGTCCTGGCCAAGAATTAATCTAACTGCAGTAAATAATACAGAATTTTAATCCTCCTACTTCAAATACACTGATTGCCCGACTTCCTGCTGAAAGCCCTTACATTTCTACAGGACATGTAAATCAATAAGGGATTGTTTATGGAGTAAACATTCTCAAGTGAAAATAAAGGAGCTTAAGATCTCACATGGGATGTTAGGTATAAACAGCATCTTCTTGGATATATGCTGGAAGCTAATGCAAATACATGTAGCTGAAACAGCCTAATCTCTGAATGGATAAAAGGCTGAACATCAACATGTTGTAGTGATTTGAAAAGATCAGTAGTTCTCACAAAGTTACAAACTCCCGACTGACAGAATTAGCACAAATCCTCCTCCTGCATGCTCCGGTTTAAAGACTCAATCCAGCAAAGCCTTTTCCATCTTTGCAGTTTTAAACCTGGGACTATTCACACACTTCAAACCATGCCTGCAGAGTCTGTTTTAGCCTACATCCTAATGTGATTTCATGGAGGTGGAGGGAAGTCAATGTCTGCTTCCCATCAGGCTCCTGGAGAGCAGGAGGTGTCGAACGGGACCAACTTCTGGTGATTTCAGGCTGTGCTGTCCAGTTTTACAGTTCATTTCTGAGATGACCAACATTAAGAACATATTATGAAGCAAGGACATGGATTCTGTTTTTATCTACTTTCTATCACAACGTTGCTGCTTAAGGCTTTTGATATACTGGAAATAAAATTACAGTCGGGGCCACGTAAATTAACTCCAGCAGCGGTAGCAAAAAACCTGACTTTCTGAACTGAAAATCAACATCCATGTCAGATGTCAGTACCTACAGCCTCACCTGTATTCTGTAAATAACCAGCAGCAGGCTGTGATTCTGTCAAACACATAAGCATACAATTTGAATTTTCAATAATTTCTTAAATACCATCAACCTCAAGGCAGTTTAAGCAAGAGCTGAACTTCAACCATCTGCTGAAGCCCACTGCTGTGTTGTGTCTGCACTGAATTCACCCACTGCAGATCTTACCCATGGCCTTGTTCCCCTTCCCATGTGGGTGCAGAGTAGAGGAGCTCCACTGCACACCCTGTGCTGTAAAACTCAGCAAAAGAAACACTCTGTCTTTGAGATGCTGGAAAAACATCTCCAAAGTGACCACAGGCTTTTCTTGCCACAGTTCCCTAGGCACAGAGGAAAATTAGCAGCTGACATGGTTTTGCAAGTCACCAGTGGATGATCTATCACATCTTTTCATAATTTTGTATCGTGTACGGTTCAATGGCTCCACGGTCACCATCCTCAGCATCTTGGACCTTCCTGGGCTTGTGTTGGACCTGCTTTCACTCTGGAGGTTGATTTTATGCAAGATAGGAATATTATTTTGTTGAAAAAACTGCCCCTGCATTTCTATACTACCCAAACCATCTTTTTTTTTCTTTTTTTTCTTCCCAGAATATCATTGAAGTCAAGGGGAAAAATAAGTTACATTAAATAATTCTGATTTACTGCTGACTGTGGGATACATTTCCTCTGTAATGCACTAATTGGCTACATTTTGTGCTTTGAAAAACAAAATGAAACCCAAACAAAACAAAACAAAAAAAGAGAAGGGATTAAATATATATTTTTTAGGTTAAAATATTCATAAAAACCAACTTTATCTCAGAAATATTCTGAGATACATAAAATAGAAGAAAATTAAACGAGTCTTTAGTCACAAAATGTACTACATCCCGCAATACTAGATTCAATTAATTTAATAAAATATAATATACATATAGATTCTGCACATTGTATTGCTTTTACCTAAGCAGAACATATGCTTAAGTAAGCGTGATATAGGTTAACCACTCTTTTAACCAGCTGGTTCTTCAATCTTTCTTTGGAAATTTTTTACCCAGTGCCATTTTGGAATACAGAGGTTTGTTTTTTTTTTTAATTACTTTTTTTTTCTATTACATGAAAGGAAGAAAACATTTGGCACCAACAGAAAAGTAACTCAGGGGTCCATTTCCGTTTGATCAAAGGAAAAGCTAGGAAGTGTCAACAAGTCTTTCTTTGGGGTAGGAGATGTTGACATAGTGTCTGGAAGCAACGAATCCCCTATATCCATGGAATCCTTGGACTCACAAGATGGAGCACGCCGTCTCAAACAAACATCTCCACTGGCAGGTGAGATGCTGCGAGGTCCTCTGGGCAGCAAACTCTGTCCATCGGGTGGATCTATGGATATACACGGAGGGCTCAGTTTTTTCTTCTGCCGTGTTCCTTGCAAGCCTTCCATTTCACTTACCACCTGACTTATGAAGCCAGAAGAGCTAGAGGTGGAATGGTGCTGAGGGCTGTTTTCCATTGAACAAATCTCTATGGAATGTCTCCTTTGATCATCCAACCAAGAGGGTGGTTTTTTTAGAAGACCCTGGGTGTCTACACTGTGGTATTTCTTCAGGTCCTTCAGTGTCACGTTGCCGGTATTGCCGATGTTCCTCTTAGGAGTGAGAGGCTGGGCCTCTGAACAGGCACTCGAGGCTGTACAAGTTTCTGAAGTGAAAGGCTCCAAGGAGCTGTTTATCTCGGATGCTTCTTGGTCCATTGAGTTTCCAGGTGTCTCCTGACATGAGTCCACACAAGCACACGATGCTGGTGCCTGCTTTGAGATATTGTACTGATCGTGGGAATGCTGCTGCGTGTGAACGCTCGCCCGGCTCCATGCAGCCAAGTCTTGCACTTCTGAGGGTGTCAGGGCTACTGATGACTCCTCCGTGGCCACAGTGGGGACATTTGGGTCAGAGAGTTCACTCACCTCAGTCTGGAGATTCTCCTTGCTATCCAAAGAGTCGTTCCTTATAGCCATCTGTGTCAAAGCACAAAGGGATCGGGGAAGAGGAGAGTTGTCAGATGAGGGAGACAGACCAAAGAAAGCTCAGCACAAGCAAGGCACAACCTTTGCAGGGCTCTCAACTCTGCTGAGGTACCTCAGCACAGACCTACTGACTCTTAGACCTACTCCACTTGCACCATGGGTTCTAGCAATTCCCATGTGCAAGTGACAACAGAATTTGGCCCTCCATTCTTCAGAAAAAGTTGACCATTAGCTTTCTCCTCTAAGAATGGAGGGCTGCAAAAAACAGAGTTCCCCCATCCAAAAGTAGACATATTCCTGTTATGCAAAGGATGAGGGTCTTGAGCAAGCTCCTATATAATTTTAGCAGCCTAGGATGAGTGGAAGAAGGAAGGTGTGAAAGTGAGCCTGTGAAATCCCTTCTCTAGCTCAGGTGATGCTGAGGGCATGGAGCAGCATCCCCAGAGCCAAAGACACCAAAGCAACCATGTCCTGCACCAGCATCAGGGTAATAGCCTGTCCCTGGCTTTGGTCCCAAGGCTGAAGCCATGGCTCTGCACTGTCTTACAGCAGTGGAGCTGGAAAAGCTGGAGTCCAAAGCTGGACTAATAACAATCATCATCATCATCATCTGTAATGATTTCAACTTATTCTGATGCTCAAGCTCAGGCCTCCTGAGGCACATTTTGCCTTGGCAGTCTTGAGCTGCATGCAGCATCAGCACCTGCTGGCAGAGAGAATCTATGGCATGTTTTGAAGGCTTTGTCTTTCACTGCACTGCAACCCTTGTCAAAAGGGTTTATAAATCAGCCACATAACTGGCACTTAAAGAAAGAGCTGCAGTTTGAGCAGATTCTTAAATGATCTTAAAGATTAAAAACTTCACAGAGGAATATGGAGGAAATGTGTACAGCTGGTCTCAGCCTTTAGAGAAGTAGTAAGGAGATGAAATTCCTCATGAATGCTTTTGTGATGAATCGCACCAAAATGATCTTACAATTTATATAAAAATTGTCCCATAAGGATCGTTTGAGCCAAATGATCTCTATTAATGCAAAGCTCTCATCAGCTGCAGTATGCACACGTGTGCGTGCAGAAACACAAGAGTCTTGCTACATCTGCACATTGGGCTCCCTTTGTCATCTGTGAGAGTTGAGAGAATATTTAGTATGGCAAATGACTTTTTCAATGCTGATGAGTTCTTCCTAGTTAAAATTTTACACCATAATCCCAGCAACTAACCACAGTCCAGAGTAGAGGTAATTCTAGTCTCCTGAATGCCAATAGTTTTAATGAGCATTTGTGAGGAGAAATCGTGTTCATATCCTAAAAAGAAACACAGACCACAGAAATGCAGAATACAGAAGCAAAAAGTAATTCTTGTGATTACTTTTGCTTGCACACAAACCTGTGCTGCAGACAATGGCAGTGTGAGCCACCACCAGCTCGTTCTTTCCCTATGATACAGGCATCTTTGGTAGTTGTAAGTAATAACTGTTTGTAAAAATGTTTTACTGGTTTGTTTCAAAATCAAACTGACCCTCTGCCATCCCATTGGGGTGTACACCTGTAGTAGCCACAGCTTGGTATGGGCTACACAGAGTCCTGGAACCAAAAAATCAATATAGCTTTAAGTTCAGGCAGAATCCCCTGGAGAAAAGCTTTTGTGCAATGCCCTGCCAAGGAGCGTATTCCTCAGCAGGGAATGTTCTCTCAAAGCATCTGATCCATTCATCTTCATCTGTGAGTGCATCTCTAATTGTCAGACTTTCTGGAGACTAAACTGCAGGTTACTGTGGGGACTGTGGGTCCACTCTCCAGGACTCTGGAGGGAAAGGGAAGTTAAACACACGGGTTTTAATGATGGAGGAAAGTGCATGGACCAGATATGTGGGGGATGAGATTTATCTATGCACAAGTTTAGGATAGGAGAAGGGATGAAGGGAAAGGAAAGAGAGAAAAGAAAGAAAACAAATCAGAATTACATGCAATATATGTAACAATAAGAAAAAATGGGTAGTGCAAACCAGAATGCTTTGCTAGTTTGAGCTCTTGCGATGTGCTACTAACAAATTAGTGGTGGCAATAAAAGGAGCAAAGCAGACCAGGAGTACTTGAGCAAGCAGGCGATGTAAAGGGAATTTTGCCTCTTTAAGGACTAAGTTTTACAGGGTCTGGCCAGCTAGATTGCAATGAACAGTAACAGCAGCACTGTCCTGGTGCCAGGAACAACCTTACTGCTCCTGCTGGTAACCACACTGGGAGCTCCTTGCTCCTTGGGAGCATGCCCAAGGCAACACCTCACTAACCTTCAGAGGGACCTGTCTGGCCCATGGACCATATCTCCTCCTTGTGCCAAAGCTTTTTTCTTTCTGAAGTGTCACTCCAAGAACATGCTCGTGTCACTGCATGAGCAGAGAGAGGAGGGAGGGGAATAAACTGACTTCAACATATGAAAAGGCTCAGAGAAAGAAGCCTTCAAAGATATGAAGAAAATTAGGCTGAGGAGATGGCTAACATGGTAATTTATTCTAGACAGATCAGTTCAAAAGGATGGGTCTGCTATTCATTAGAAAGCAAGAGAGAATGGTTATGAACTGGAATCATGACATCAATTAGTTTCCCCATTAGTGGTGATTGGGGCAGCTGGCCGGCCCTGTGCAAACGAATCCATGCTAGGAATTTCTTATGTCAATTCAGGATCACAGACTAATGTAATTAACCTTGGTACTTCACATTCATTTTTAGAACTTTATGAATCAATTGTCTAATTTGTCAATGTTGATTAAAAGACAGAAGAAATGGGAATATTTTCATGCAGGAAGGAAATTGCCTTTGAAAAAAAACCCCTCATCTATTTTGTGCATAGAAAAGCAAGCATGAAACTACTGAAGAAAGCAGAGTTTAGGATCAGACGTGCTTCTGGTCCTGGTCCAGCTGCACAATGGAGTATGCTTAAAAATGCAAGAGTGAAACACAAGTTTAAGTATTTTACTAAAAAAGCTTAATTTAAACTTATGCTTCCAATCAACCAGACCGGAGGCTTTGATTAGATCTCTTAGATCTTTGGTTGAACCAGGATTTAAATCAATGCCAGACAAAAAAAGAAAGACAAAAAAAGCCCCAGAGATAAAACTGATTCCAAAATAAGTGTTCTGTTTTCCATAAACTCAAACTTTTCAAAATCATGCAGAAGATTCAAAAATATCTTAATTTTCAGCTCTCACTGTAAAAGCAGTATGCGTTCCATGATGGTTTTGCATACAAGATATCCAGCTTTCTTTAAATGGTTTTCCTCTTCCAAGAAACCAGAGGAGCCAGAGGAAAGGTGGCCTGGGATGGAGCCTGTGTTACTGTGTCCTTTCAAGCACTGAGAAAATCACAGCGGTTAAAAATTAGTTCCTTAACCCCAATGAGCCCTTGGGGAGCATTTAGCTGCATTCATGAAGAGGACTGAAAAAAAATAAAGTGCTAACAACATGGAGAACATTTAGGCATGTTGCCAAAGGAGATGATACTCATCACACATGTTCTTTGGAGACTCCTGGTTGGCTTTCAGATCAAAAATCCATCAACCTTATAACCTTGTTATTTCTGCAGGAGAATTACAGTTCTCCAGAGGTTCCTCTGTGAATCTCTCCTTTCATTTAAAGTATGGTTAACCTGGAAATAGGGCAACACACAGTCCAGCCAGTTCATGACCATAAATCTGCTTACCTGCCTGCGGAGCAGCCTGTCAGCAGAAGGAGAATGGACCTGCTGGGAAACCCGGGGTTTGCTCTCCCTCACCAAATGGTCATGAGCTCTGACATGGTGAAAATGGTCTTTTGGAATCTGCAGGAGTGAGCTGGTGTCTGCTGGCTGTGACTGCACCGATGCCTTTGAACCTTGCAAGAGGGAGAAGAGACAGAAATGGGACATATTCATCTGGGGTGACAGCCCTGTCTCAATGACCTTTCAGAGAAAACTTCCCCAGTGTGCTTTGGACCAGACATGGCAAAACCACTGAGTTCAGCAACTGGCTCTCCATGAGTGGGGAAACAATTCCCACCTACTAATAAATAATTCCAAAATTGTCTATGATTTCATTTTTCTTGGCATTTTCCCCTGATCCAACAGTTAAGAGCAGAAGACAATGAACTAGAAGTTCATTAGGGACTGCAATTTATGTCCCTGTTTTAGGGCCAATAACTTTGCAGGCAACCATGTATCTTAGC
Source organism: Heliangelus exortis (assembly GCF_036169615.1). NCBI lineage: Eukaryota > Metazoa > Chordata > Aves > Apodiformes > Trochilidae > Heliangelus > Heliangelus exortis. The sequence continues at coordinate 5,790,523 of NC_092441.1, forward strand.
ACTTTGAAAAAGGCTCTAGAGAAGGATGTCTCCACACCTGAGAGGATGCAGAGACTGACTGACTGACTGCTGGGATCTCAAATCCATGCTCACTGGAAATGAAGTGAACGGGAATGGCCCCTGGCAGTTTTCAAGCCTAGTTTTACAAAGCATCCCAGGAGAAGGAAATACATACTCTCCAGCCTTTTTCTGACCCTTCGTGGTTGCTGGCTACTTCTAAAAGGTTTGAAACTCTGCATGGTCCTGCCCCCTTCCCTCTCCCCTCAACAGCCTCAACATTTTTCAAAACAATTCATTTAACCTGGACTGCATCCCAGAGAATCTCATTTGTCCTGGAATCTTTCCCAGAACAACAGCCCCATTATGAAGGAGTATTCAAACAAATACCTCCTGTAAGTGCCAGTGTTTCTGACAACAAAACCTTTCTCAGCTTGAAATATTATGGATTAGCTGCGGTGATTTATTAGAGGCGCCTGGCACCTTTCACCATCTTCACAGCACTTTACAATATTACAAACTGTAAACAGGTGGGGGTGACTTCCCCCACCCTGAAAAGCAGTGACATTGTAGGTGGACCAGGACAATGATGCACACACCAGAATTTGGGCACCTTACCCACCTCTGAGCACTCTGGCCTGCTTAAGCCGGTTGGAATTTCACCAGCGGGAGAAAAACACAAAAGGTTTAATTGCTTAATGTGGTTATGAAAAAGACATCAGCTTTACCTTTCCAAAATACTTCTCCTACATCTCAGTGGAACAGTTTTTCCTGTGGATTTACAAGGGTGATATGCCTGCCACTGCCCAAACCCACACTGTCAGATGGAGCTGTTCAGTTCTCCAAGCTGGGAACTGGGAGCTGCAGTCTTGAAGAAAGATGGAACTGAGAAATTATTCCCTTTTTGTTCAAGTTGGCTTCACTTTTGTTAAAACAGGACAAATGCACCCGAATTAAGGGTGAAAAATTAAGCACTGAAAGCTCCCTCCTTAGCAAACGGAACCCAGTTGTATGATGAGGGATTATAACTCCAAGTAATTTCTTGAGGGTTACAGAGCCATAAATTCTGTCTTCACTGAGGGAATGGGAGCTTTGCTATTGACTTCAGTGGGATTTGAACAGGATTTTAGCTGCACCTTTTGCATTATGTGCAAACAGGTTCTTCAAAGGCAACTGTTGACCTTGACACTTTCAAATTATGGCAGTGATTTCTTACGACTTCAAATTCATCTTCTGCTGTGCCCCCATTTTTTTTTCCTGCCGTTCAACAGTCGCTATTCATTCAAATTCTTATTACTATGCAAATTTCAACATCTTACTTCTAATCTGTTCAAATCTCCTCCCACTCTGAACAGTGCTGAAATTATGTTCTACTTAGAGGCTTTTAAATGACAATGCTTGTAAGAACTTCTCTGTCTTATCTGTGAGAAATGTCTAAAATGATGGCAGGTGCAGAAGAATTAAAGACAGCTACGTTCACTTACCAGCAGAAGGTAACCCCTAGCAAGCTGAGTAAATGAAAGCACATTGATAAGCAACCAGGAGGCAGCAGCAAGTAAGGGAACAAAGGTGCAGGCAGAGAGAGCCCTCGCTATCTGCAAGAGGCTGTATCTAAGAATATCGCTGAATTTAGCTCAAAGGCGTAGATCCCAACCACGCACACCGGGAAGGACAGTTCTGTACTCCCTCCCTTTTCCATTCATCTCACATGGAGATCTCTCTCAATTCATCACATTTACGTTCATTTTACAGGCATTTTGAGACCCCATTTACCCTTCTTCCACAGATGTTCTCACGTAGAGTTTCCAAAACTTGCTAGAATAGGTACTGCTGCAAAAAAGCAGACATGAGGAAATATTTTTCTGCTGGGATTTTGGCTCTGAGGCCACAGCTAACTCAGGTGAGACAGATGGAGCCCCAGCTGCATGGACTGTAACCCTTGAGGAACCAGGCAGGGGGATGATCAGCACTGAGCCAGGCCAACTGCTCACTGTCACACTGCCAGAAAGCTCAGAGGAAAGGAGTTACCTTTACCAGCTTGGGCTTTGCAAAGCCATTCCACAGGTCTGGACAGCAGCCCCTGACTGGAAACCCATGGCAATCTTGCTTTCTCCTACTGATGAGTTTGGAAAATCTCAGCTATTGCCATATTACAGAACCACAGAACCATCTGTGTTGGGAAGGGACCTCTGAGATCATCAAGTCCAACCTTAATCCACTGCCACTGTGGTTCCCAGACCATGGCACTGAGTGCCACATCCAGGCTCTTCTTAAAAACCTCCAGGGATTGAGAATCCACCCCCTCCCTGGGCAGCCCATTCCAATGCCTGATCACTCTCTCCATAAAGAATTTTTTCCTAATATCCAACCTAAACCTCCCCTGGCAGAGCTTAAGCCCATGCCCTCTTGTCTCACTGGTAGCTACTTGGGAGAAGACCCTCACCTGGCTCCAACCTCCTTTCAGGGAGTTGTAGAGAGTGATGAGGTCTCCCCTGAACCTCCTTTTCTCCAGACTGAACACCCCCAGCCCCCTCAGCCCGTCCTCACAGGACTTGTGCTGGATCCCTTCACAGCCTCCTTGCTCTTGCTCTGCTCCAGCACCTCAACTGAACCGAGAGGCTGCTACAGAAGCCCATATTGGATAATCCCGTTTTTGTCCCAGACGGATGTGTACCTGACTGGGATTTGTGATGTGCTGGATTCCTCTCACCCAGGGCAGGAGGGCAGGGGCTGGAGTAGGGTGGCTGGAACATGTAGCTGTCATTTGGCAAGGAGTGGGTGCGTCCCACCGAAGGTTTCCTCACGCTCAGCAAGTCCTTGCTGGGAGACAGTGCCAGTGCATCCTCTCTGGAGCGGAGATCAGCCTACAGGGAGAAAGAGAGTGAGGAAGGAAGAGCTGACAGGAGGGGGGAAAAGAGGAGAATTGCCCAGAAAGTCTAGCGACAGCCATTGCAATCAGGATGGCAGGATGGGCATGCACATCGTCAGGACGCACAACGCGCACGAATGGATCTACCAGGAAGCTCTACCCTTCGTTTGGTATTGTCAAGAGGTTGTCACACAGAATGGGCCACAGAAACAGAGGAAGCAACACTGGAGGAATAAACCATGACTATTTCAGGGATGTGCAAAGAAGGCATCATGCCTCAAGGCCAGCAAAGGTCACATGCTTTGCATAACTTTGATGCTCTGCAGTACGAGTAAAGCTTTCTCTCTGTGCCCTCATCAGCAGCTCAGACTTTTGCCAAGGTGAGTGGTTTCCTCTCCTAACAACAGAAAAACCCCAAGCAAATACAGTAACTAGTTTACAGAAAATATTCCCTATTCTGGCTCCCAGCACAATTTTATTGGTTTTTCCTCTCACATAATGAATAACTAAACCCATTTTATTGAAAGGGATGTGCAGACCTGCTACTTCAAGGTTAATGCTATTCACTAATTAGAAGGGACCTAAGGAGAGAGGAAGGGTTATTGGCTGTTTTTGCAGCCAGAGTCTTGGAATGGGCAGTACCAAAGGCAAGAATGAATTGAGGTGGATTCAGGTCTGATTTCATAAGGAAATATCTCCATTCCAGAAATGTTTTTGGGTGTTATTGCATTGGACAGCATTAGCACAAATGGAAGCAAAGTCAACTTCCCAGGATACTTCTTATGAAATAATTACTTCATCTTTAAAAAAGTGCCCATTGGAAAACAGAAATAAGATGTGACACTGTAGTCCAGAGTGTATTGCTGATCCTTTTTGGAAAACTTGAAATCTTGCTTCTCAAAAAATATTCTCTTAACTCAGTGCCTTACAGGTTTTCTAAAATCAACACTGAGGGTTTTTTCCCAATTTTATACTTCAGACATAAAATTCCAAAATTCCACCATGGTATTTCATTTGCACAAGAAACATTATGAGGTTAAAAGGAAAAAAAAAAAAAAAAAAAAAAAAAAAAAGCAGAAAATAAAAAAAGAAGGAAGCCCACTGTTGTAAATTTAATGAAGGAAAGGGATCTGCACTGTCATGCAGCATTAGTTTCAGCCCACAGGAACCTGACTGTTTGGGTATAACCTGGATACAGCCTGGATATCAGAGACTGCAGTCTCCTGATATAGCTCAGGGAAAGAGAGCAAAACCTGTGCTGGGAAATCTAAGACTTTGGGTTTTGGGATCCTCTCTGTTCTCCTCCCTGCCTTTCCCTTCCAAGAAGTATGTTTATGCTATTTAGCTTTCATATTATTTAGCTTAAAGGAAAAAAGATGGCCTGAAACCTGAGATTCCAAATTCAAAACCATTTGGATCTGAACACGAGAATCTGGATTCAAGACCCCATCCAAACCCAACCTTTAATGAACCTTTAGGTTCACTGACAGGATCCAACACCACAGTGGGCTCATTGCCACTTTCAGATCATCTCAGGGGAAATCTCTTGAGTGAACTTCATGAAAACCATTTTAAATGGCTGCAAAATGATCTTCCAAGTCCAGCTCACAGACAGAGCAGCAGGAGCACATGACTTTTTGGTTCACTGGTAGTTCTGAAAAACATGTTGTTATGGCTTGACTGAAAATCAAATCGGAGTTTTCCGTGAACCAAAAAATAATAATAATTAAAAAAGTCCTAACCCAAATCTATTTTGAGTCAAACAAAACATTCTGAGATATTTTTCAACTAAAGCTGTGTGTAAATAAAGTATAAAAATATAGCATCTAGAAAACATTTCAATGAAAACTCGCAGTTTTTCAGGAGTTTGGGAAACTATTTTGACTAAAACACTTTGTTGGTTTTCAGACACATTCACAAAACACATTGTTCATTCTGGTTGAGGGTTGGTTTCTTTTTTTTGAGGGAGAAACCCCATCTCTCTTGCCTTTACCATTGAGACTTTGCTATCCTGCCTAATGGGTTTGTCTGATCTGAATCAAACCTGGGTGGGCTCTCTCCTCAGTCCAGCTCTCCAGTCTAACTAAATCTGAACCAAAATGTCCCATACAAAATGTTAAATCTTTTTCATGTGATGCCATGAAGCATGATGGGAAATATTGTCACGGTTTAAGAGGTGTTTCCCAGCTAAGTGCTAATTAGGATGGCAATCGACTAGGATGGCAGAAAATTTATCAACAGCACAAACATCCAGGTACATGAACAACAACAACAAAAAACCAAGAATGATCCAAAAATGTTGGAAGAGGAATTATGTCTGTTGTACAGCAGAAAAAAAGCACTTAACTGCTACACAGCTAAAAATGTCTAATGTTTCAAAGAGGAGATGGTTAAGGCAGGGTTCAAAATACTGGTTATTTCATTCAAAAAAGACACAAAGTAGTCCAAATTTTTTTCTTTTTTCTTTTTCTTTTTCTTTTTTTTTTTCTTCCCCCAGAGAGACAACTGGTTAAGAATTCACAAAACAAGCAGAATCTCGGAGAGATCCCCATCTGATATTTGTAAAATAAACAGTCTGGCACCAATCATGCAAAAAAAGCCTTTTGGTGCCTGTATTCATAAAGACAAAAATCCATTACAATCCAAAGGGTTGCAGATGACCCCTCTGCAGAGGACACATGAGTCATTAGCTCATGGGTGTCTCTTCAAGGCAACATCACTGATTTGTTGCAGATGCAGAGGAAATTTCAACCTTGACACTTTCCAAAGCATTTTTTTTTTACTATTTATTTTACTTTGTAGAAAACACATTGTTTTTACATAGACACCAAAGGAAAAATAGAAATAAATGCTTGTTCCTCACAAGGAGCCAAGTTCATGAACAAGAGAGAGAACAACCCAGGACCTAATGGCATTAAGGACAACGTCCTGTTCAGGGGAAAGGTTGGTGCTACTTGGAAATGGAAATTTGGAAATTCAACTGGAAATGCCATTAGGCAGGTGTAGAGAGGTGGAAACAGTATTTTGAACCCTGTAAACATCAGACTATACAGCGACCAGTGTATGTACATTGCTTTCCAGAGCATTAAGTAAGTATGTGTTAATGTCATCAGGAAAAGAGTCATCCGTCAGAGCTAAGGACCAGGACTTTTCAGAGAGAATATCTGACGTCAGAGACAGAGCCTCCATCTCAGCTAGAGGGATCTAAAGGGAGAGATGATTAAGCATAAGAAACCAGGACACGAATCTTCAGGAAAAGAAAAAAAAAAATAAATATCATCATCTAAATGCTTCTAGACACTAAAGCAATATCCCTAAAGTGGGAGGTGCTACATCATGCACATTGTTACCAGGGACAGAACATTAAAGAAATAAAATATAACAAAGAAATCACAACACACACACACACAATAAATAAAAGAGCAGAACATTCATACTTAAATGCTTATCAGTGAGCTGGAAGGGAGTTTAAAACCACACACAAATCTAGTATTGTATTCTGCTGTTCTCCTGTCTAGATCAAGAAGCAAAAGTAACATTACTTTCATACTGAAGATATTTTTCCTCTTGGCTATGATCAAATACAAGAGGCTTCAAGATGTGACACCCCTGAAGTTGTTCCTGCCCAATACCCATGCTATTTTCCTGGCCTCTAAGCCAATCTACTTGACTCCCCAACACCAAAGTAATTTTGGAGGTGGGCTATAGAGTGGGACTTTCTTTGCACTCCAGAGAGGGTACAGGGACTTCCCCCCCACCCCGAGAGGGAGGTGGGACTTTAATTGACTTCCTAATGGCTAAAGAGGGACAAGGAGGAGCTTAAGTCTTGATTCAAAGTCCGGAAAGTTCAGTGAGTGCCTTGCTGGTGACTTCAGTGGGTTTGGGGCTGCTAAAGAGCCTCCAGTGTCTGGATAAGCACCAATATCTGTCCTACTAAAGGAACTGCCTGTGTCTTTCAGCCCCTAAATGTCCCCCCAGCCCTGTCACCCAAGAGCCTCCTGCAGCTCAGAGCAAACCTGAGCTGGGAATAGGTGCTGCACTGCCACACCAACCCTCTACCAATGTCTGTCCCATGAACACACCCCTGTCAAAGGCATGAAAGTGATTAATGAAAATCTTTGCCAAAATAGCAATGAAGATCTTTTCCTAGACACAAAGCTCTTTTTATAAGAGCCACAAAGTACCAGGTTTTGGAGGAAAAGAACTGCAGCATCTCTCCTGGAGAAGCATCCTTCCTGCCAGGCACCCCGAGGAGGGATTATTTGTTCTCAGAGCAGGCTCAGCCCTCCCCAAGTCCTGTCCCCCTCCCCGGTATGTGCCAGAGGGTGGTGCCCCTGCACTGGGGACAGCTTCTCATCAGGTAACCTATGGATCTGGCACATGTTGGCAGGAGCCTTCTGCTCTGGAGAAGTCCCAGGCACTTCCTTTTAATTTATCACTGTGCATTTTTTCCTCCCTAGCCTCCATGCTTGAAAAGTCTTTCAACAGCAATACATCTTCCAAGAGAAACCACAGAGCCCCAGATCTGTTGCTTTTAAGTTGTCAAAGGGCTGGATTTTCTCACTCTTACAAATGCCATCAGTGGGGTGAAATAAACCCAGTGATGAGTGAAGCCTGAGAGGCTCAAAACTTCAGCTGAGATAAATGAGAGGGTCGGGCTCCTCTCATCTAACCTTGTGTTTGATATCTCCTCTAACACAGCCATCCACTGGCAATGGATGAGAGAGAGACTCTGAAGGAGCTTCTGATTTCAAAGGAGGCTCCCCAAAAAAAGCATCACCACATCACAAGAATGCCTACCCCTAACTGGGAATCCAGCAGGGAAAGGTTGTGCTGGAGCCTGGTGGGCATCAGCAGCTCCTGCCTGGTTGAGCTGCTCCTTGGGAGCTGCAATTAATCAGGTTCCTTTCAGCAAGCTCCAGTGCTGCTCAAAATTCCTGACTTGCCAGAGAACATGACAAATGGTGTGAACAGAAAAGCCAAAATGTAAACAAAACATCACCCCCTCTTCAGCATCCCCTCTCCCAGAATTGAGTTTGAAGCTGTCAAAACATTTTGCTGGATAAATTCAACTGATTTGTACAGGTTTTAATTACAGGAGGGAAAGAATAAAATAGCCTGAAATTTAACAGAAAAAGCCATAGCAAAGCAGAATGTTATATTTTTTCATTACAAAAACGTCAAAAATTTTCTTTTTTTTTTCCCTTTTTTTTTTTTTTTCCCCTACAGCAGCACTTTCGGGTGAAAAATGTTGTGACAAAAAATTTCCAACCAGCCCTTGCTGAGTTTCAATACTGACCCTCTGCTGTCTTCCCTGCCAAAGCTACTGTCTCTATTCCTCTGGTAATTCTTAGAGGCAACCACTTCCTATGCCTTAATAGACCTCAATCTGGAAAGCAACACGCAGCAGCAATCAGCAGCAGACATGTTATCCTGCTATATAAAGATGTGCAGTAGGATTTCATTTTACCTAAGCTTGTTCCTTTCCTCTAATGAACCACTGAGCTGGCTAATTTAGTGTGTCAGTGAGCTCATAAACAAGCACACTGATTTAACAAGAAAACTTCTGCTATTTTTGGTCAGAAAGTGGAAAAAAAAAATAGATCAAGAAATATGGAATTTGCTCAATTCCAACTGCAGGAAAAAATAGGTATGCTTGAATTATTATTATGGTCACTGCTGTAATTTAGGGAAAATATTTGCTCTAAAGAGCAACACGCTGGAGAAAGTAGGCATTTTATTCTAAGGAGTAAATGATCTTATTATAAAAAAAGTATCACAGCCCTTGTTTGAGGAAGCACTGGAGCACACGATTCCTTAAGTACATCATTAAGGGCTGCCTTACCTTCTACATTCAGTTTAGATCTGAGATGAGGATCTAGTTTACAATGACCCACTTCCAAGAAGCCTCTTTAGGAAAATCGTTCAAAACTGGATTTTCATGCAGTGTAAGTAGGCACAAAATATAGAGATTATTTTATGATCCCTACCAGCTCAGGGGCTGCACTGGGGAAACCTCACCCCAGGCTCTGCAGACGTGTCCTGACACCACTGTGTGGCCCTTGTTAGGAGCAAGAACCCCACTGAAGGATGAAGATGGGATTTTGTATATTTTTCCCTAAAACACTCATGAACTGTATATTGCAATGAAAAACTCCTCACTGTGTTGAAGGGGGAAGCTCAGAGCCTGTACTTTTCCTCTTGCATTGATACACATCATAAGCCAAGATATTATCTCAACTCCCACAGAAAAAGCCCAAATGACTTATGCTTCAAAATCCCTGTGACTATATGACATAAAGTAAAGAACTTGAACTCTCTATTAAAGGTCTCAGTCAAATCGAGTTTAGATGGAGACTTGGCAGGAAATTAGGAATATTAACCTGGTTCTCAGAGTTGTAATATTCGGGAGCTGGGAGGGCATAATGATGGCACACAGAGCCTGACAGGTTGTCCATCAGCTTCAGCTCTCCTTCCAGAGATTCCTGGATCAGCAGTGATATGGTATCAAACAAGTGCCTTTCCTAGGAGGGGTGGTGTGTAGCATGCAGAAAGACACAGCAAGCCAAAAAGAGAGAGAAAAAAGGTGAGGGACAGAGACAGAGAGAAAAAAGGACAGTGTATAAAACCCATACAACAAAAGGGAAAAAAAAAAAAAAAATCCAAAACGGGATAGAAGGCGGGGCGGGGAAAGATGGAAACATTTGGGGAGAAAAGCAGTAACAATGGGACAGGAGAGGAGAGAGAACAGGGCAGTAATATCACAGTGAGCAGTGACAGCTTTCTCAGACATCACTACAGACAGGACTGGGTGCCCTGCTCAGGACCCTCCTCGGGGACAATTCTCCCTCTCAGCAAACACAACTGCTTGGTTTCTCCTGGGATCTGAGCTGTGTAAGACAGCAGCATCTTGATCCTTGGTGCTGTGAACTTCTCCTGCTGTAAGGCTTCTATACCCATTGTCCACATTTTTTAAGCGCAAGGACCTGACACTCGACACCTAAATCCATATCCAGGGGGCACAGAAATACAAATAACCTGACTTGAAGAGAGGCTGAGCATCCTGTCCATGAGAGCTGCATGGATGGCCACACGTTAGGTCATTAATTCATGTGCTGGACATGGGTTGAGGTGCCTCAGTTGTCCTGGCCACAGCACAGCCACCAGGAGGTTATAGAGAGCAGGGGTTGGCTTCTGCAGGCAGCACAGGAGGAATTTTAGGGTTGTTCCTTTCACATGGGGAATGCCTACTACATACAATGGAATGAGGACTGCTGTTAAACAGCACACAGTGCAAAAAATCCTGGGGAACAGGCGAGCAAAAGAGCATGCTGACCACATGTCCTTGCATGGTCCTGTCCTGGGAATTGTATTTCTCTGCTGTCGTGCTCAAGCATCAGATTTGTCCAGAAAATTTTGGCTGGGAGAATAAATAGTCAGAAGAAAATCCCCCGGGGTTTTTTGATGCTTCTGTTTGAATGAAAGAGCAACAGACACTCTGGAGATTATAACTTGAATAAACCCTTTCCAAAGCCACCTTCAGAGAGCTCAGGTTTAAGAGAATGAAGATCTGAGGGTCTCCTCACTGGTACGTCTTACAATTTTGTTTTGTTCTTGGGTTGTTTTTTTTTTTTCCAGTATGAGGACTGATGCAGGACTATGGCTCTGAGGGCAGTTTGCTAGTACACTGCTTAACATGTATAACAGCTGGGACATGTTTCTTCCTAGAGGACGTAATGAGTCTGGATTTCCCCATATTGCCCTAAACTCCTTTTTCCTATGCCAAAGTGCAGCCTTGGACTCCATCTCAGACACCAGTGACTCCTAATGGCACCAGAAGTTTCCAGTAGCTTAGGAACTAAAACAAAGCTTAAGTAGGGATTTACTCTTTTTCACTCTTGGACTGAAGATGATAAATGAGTTTTTCATGCATTAGAATACTCATTATTAGTCCACCCCAGGCAGAGGCCAAGATATGCTGTTGTGAAATCATGATGTAATAAAAGTTAATGAGGTCTGTGTAGGGTTTAACCCAATCTGCAATCAGCTAAGACTAAAAAAAGACTGGACTGTTATTCTCGTATAATTCCAGCTCTGTTCCCTCTCAAAGGACCTGTCTGGGTCTTGACCTCACCTCTATCATTCCTCAGACTGAACTTCATCCAGAAACTGTGCTTCAGAGAGACTTGTTGTACCTCACAGCAGCTACCACACTACAGCCCTGCTTCTGCTGCCAGGAGTTTTGCCACCAGTTCTGGTGAGCTCAGGTTTGAGACCCCTCTGGATTATTCCATTGTTAAAATAATCTTCTCTCACAAGCTCGATTGTGGGAATGGATTTGAAACTGAAGTTACATAAATCAACTTTAATACTTAAGCAAAGATTAACCAAGTTTTATTCCTCTTTTTTGTTGTGGTTAATGGCCTGCCTGAGAAAAGCAAACGTATTATGCTCCTGATTCTGCTATCACAAAGGACCTAGCCCTAATCCTGGATAAGAGCAAATTTAGAGCTAGTTCTGAACTGGGTGGCTTGGACACATCTCCAGAACAAAATGCTAAGCTCTCCACCTCTGAACAGATGCATCAGAGTGGTCTGGAGACCTGCCCTGGGTCTCTTCCTTGGAGCACTGGTCCCACACCAGGCAGCAGTCAGTCAGCAGACAGCGAGGAATACAAGCCCTGGACACCCAGTACCCCCACTCCCTCATTACCATCTCGTGCACGTCTTCCCCCAGCAAATACACAGGTCAAGCCCTCTGCACCCTCCACCTGAGATTCTCACCATAGGATAAACTAATGAGAGCTGAGAATCCACCTTGATCTGCATGGGGTTGGTACATCCCCGGGGGCTCTCGGGTCTCTCTCCACCGCCGGTCCACGCAAAGATGTCCGAGGGGCTGTGTTGCCCGGGGGTGATGGTCTTCATTTCCATCTCCAGTTCTGCCTCAAGCTCTGCCTCCTCTTTAGCCTCCTTGTTGCTCTCCTCCAAGTGCTTCATGAGCACAGCGATCACCACGTTCACCAGGACAAACTGGGCTGTCAGCACGAAGGAGACGAAGTAGATGGGTGAAATGACGGTGTTGTAACAGGTGGACTCCTGGTCACAGTCTCTCAGTGTGTCCTGGGAACAGGGGGGAAACAATGGAGAGGTGTGAAGAGGTTCTGGCAGGGACCTCAGTCTGTTGGCTAGTCAGCTGGCTGATGGGTAAAGAAAAATGAGAAGACTGGGCAAATATCTTGCTAAAATGGCAAAATACTTGACAGCGAGACCTTACATTTTCTGTGTTAGTCACAAGCAAACTCAGAGGAAATCACCCCTGGGCTGTGTGACAGGAGACACTGATACCCTGCTGCTCCCAAGGGAAAGGCCATTTTACCAGGTCAGACAAAACTCACAAGAGTGTGGAAGCAGGGTGCAGCTACAAACCATCAGCTATCCCACAGCAGCTGGGCTTGCAGAGAGCTGTTCCTCCAGTTCACACCCTGTCACTAAGATTTTGGTCTCCTTACATTTACTCTCAGCTGCAAAGGGACAGAGAAGTGATTTATTCAGAGTAGAAGCACCCTGTGTGCTCATAGACCAGATTTCCTCACAACAGCATGGCTCTATCTAGGACTGCCCCTGAAGAGTGACTCTCCTTCAAAAACCTGGATTTTCCCAGAAAAGAAGAAAACCACCAACAAAGTGATACCAACAACAACAGCACAAGGAGCTGGAATCTTAAGGAAAAGAGTAAAATTACTGAGCTGAACTTGTGCTACTTGAGAGATGAGACCCACTGGTTTTTCCACTTCTTTTTAAGTAGCTCTCTCAGAGTAAAAACCAGAATATATGGAGCATGGCAGGAGCTTGCAACCACAAGCATTGCCCTGCTGGGAGGAGGGAACAGAAATTTCAGAGGCTTTGTACAGCGCACTCACTGCAGGACAAGGAATGTCCTGGCTGAGCCTCATTACCAGCCTGGACAGATCCTAATGAAGCAATTATAGGTAATGCTTATTTTCCATGGATCTCTTACCTTCATTATCCCATTCCAGTTGTCTCCTGTGGATACTCGGAAGAGGGTCAGAAAGGCCATCCCGAAGTTTCTGAAGGTGGCGTGGCGGCCCAGCCCCTCGCAGGGGTGCGTGTCGTCACACTCTGTGGGACCAAGGACAGCCGTGAGACCCCCCTCACACACCACTCCCACCCCTTCCACGGGCACACCAACACTCACCAAGGTCTCCAAACAGCTCCACTCCAAGAGCTGCAAATATGAAAAACAACAACATGAAGAGAAGACCCAGATTCCCCACCTGGAAAGAGAAAAAGAAATGGGGGAAAAAAAACACAAAAAAAGAACATTCATTTATTTTATTTATTGTTTTTTTGTTTTTTTGTTTTTTTTTGTTCCAGACCTGTTTCTTGTTGTATTCTTTAATCCAAAACTTAAATTGCTTCGGGGGGAAAATTGACCTCAATGTGAGGACTGTATCTCAGACTGTGCTTCGGAAGGGAAATGTGATTCTCTAATGACAGTAAAGATAAAGTGATTAGCATTCCTCTGCGATAGGAAATTAGCTCTGGGCCAGAGGAGATCAGGTTTGATATGGCAGAGTGTTACCTGCGGCAGTGCCTGCATCACGGTGTCCAGCAGGGCTCTCATCCCCACAGCCATCTTCAGCAACTTCAGCACTGCAGAAAACACGTTTGTAACATGGTAATGGCAGTGTTAGCACAGAGGCATAAACTCAGTCCCTCTCCCAGGAGCCACAGATTATAGAAAAAGTAACATGGGATCATGTCAAGTGTTCTCCATTATGCTATCGTCCTTTTTACATTGCTCCTTGTTGCTTGGATGCTGTTAAAATCCCATAATAACAGCATCACCTATCCCAAGGCTTGGAAAAAGCATCACTGTTCCGCCTGGCTTTTCCTGTCCCCACTTTACCTGCCTTGGACTCATCTCCTTCTTCCCCTGATTAGTGTGAGCAGTTACTTTCACAGCCCTGGGGCTACTTTCCCACTACCCGCTTTCATACATGATTCACCAAGGAATTGATTTACACATCTCTTCCAGAAGGTTGCATTTCCAATTGGAAACCACATATATTTTTAATTCTGAAAGGGATCCAATGCACAGGAAAAGGAATTTCCCCCATCCCTCCTTTGAGACACAGAAGCATTTCACTTCTTTGATTAGATGAGGCTGCAGTCAGAGCAATTATGCCTTGGAGCACAACACTGTCCTTCAAGAGGGCTTGGGAGTACTTTATTAAGAGCCTGAGCATTCACATTTTATATCTTCATCACTTGGCCCTGAGACCTCCCTGTTCTGAAATATCAGGCCCTGAAGAAGTTGGCTTTCCAACTTGGGTACGTGTGGTTACAAGTCTGAGGGGACAGATGGATGCAGAGTGACGAGGCATGCTTTGTCACCAAGTGGTGAGATGTAAAGTCTCATGGGAAATTAAATTTATTAGATGCTTGTCTCTTAAAGCCAACATACTCAAGCTTGTGCCCTCAAATCCTCATTAGAGATGACTTGATTTGTGTGGTGGTTTTTTCCAGGTACATCTTTGGAAGTTACAGCCACAGCTATTTCCCCTTTATTTCTAAGCTCTCAGCCTTCAAGCCCTCTTGAGATAGAAACACATGGTCACTTGGCTCAGCTTTTTGGCTCCTCGCAAGCATTTTCCCCCATTGTTCTTTTATTTGTTTACTGCCTGTTGATGCCAGAACTATGCACATCACGATGGAGATGTGCCCCAGAACTGTTTTCCAAGGCTTTATTCTCTCCTGGAGGGGACCTTGCACCTCAAACACGAGTCAGTTCTGCTTTATTCGTCTCACCTCGAGCAATCCTGAGAACCCTCATGATTCGGATAATAGTGGGGTTAATTGGTAGTGAAGCGTTCACCTCGATCTCTTCCAACGTGATGCCCATGATAGACAGCAGCACAATTGCCAGATCTAACTGGTTCCATCTGGAGACAACACAAAATGAAGTTTAACATCTACTAAGAAGCTGGCAAGGGGAGGCAGCTTCTTTCACATGAATTCCACTCATTTCAATGGTTCTAGCACTCATGAATCTACAGTATTTTTCTGAGGGTATTATACAAAAGCAGTTTAGTTATGAAATCATTATAACTAATGGGTCTCATTAGAGAATCAGCCAATTCCAAAGATATTCTGGACTGAGAGGAATGAGAAACAAAAGCTGGGCAGTTTTCTACCCAGAGGCTGCAGACCTCAGGGGAGACGCTGCTCTCTCTCTCTCCGACCACTTTGAGAAATGACACTTGTGGCCCTAAGGACAGGACCTTCCCTAGAAGGAACTGGACCCTGTGTCCAGCCCTTGCAGCCAAAATCACACTGGGTGAAGGAAAGACCCCATGGATGAATGCCAGATTGGAGAGAGACATAACCCCAGCACAGACACCCAAAAGGTGGGGAAAGAGGTGGAACCATCCCCCAGCTGCTGAAGGGAACATGTCAGTGCCAGCCCTCTTGGTATTAGGAGGCAAAAAATGGGAGGAGAAAGATTTGCCAAGAACATAAAATCTATATTTGTGAGGTGAGAGAGTGAAAAATCTACAAAAAGAAATAATTTCACCTGCCGCTCCACATCTGCTTAGAAAGAGGTCCCTTGTTTCTTTAATTTCCACTCAGGACCAGATTCTCTCTTGGCAAAAATTTTGTCACTTCCCCAGGTCCCCTGGGAGGACCTTCTGACACAGCTGGTGTCAGAAGGGAACCAGCTGCTTGGTGTGAGACTCTCTCTTATTTTCACCACTCCCAAGAGCAAGAGTGGTGCAATCACACTCCTTGGCATGCATGATCCTTTCTCCAACTCAAATGCCAAACCACCACATACCCAGTCACACCAAAAAAAATTTGCACATGTCAGAGTGACATCACTGGGCAGAGCATCGGGGTCCAGGACATGGAATTTGGGCAGCTGTCTCCAGAAACCTTCTGCTGCCCCCGTAGTCAAGATGGAGCTTTTGTTACCTGTCTTGGAAGAAGCGACGAAAGCCAAAGGCGATGAGCTTGAAAACAGATTCCAGGACAAAGATAACAGTAAAGATGTAATTGCAAATCTTCAGGGCTTCATCAAGAACCTGGGATGGGGACACAGGATTGAGTTTAGATGCTGGCTTGGCTGTAGGGCTGCAAACCTGCCCTCTCTTCTTCTGTCACCAGTTACTCCTTTCCAAAATACAGAGAAAAGGCTCTCTCTGATGACAAATGTCCCAAGGAAAAGCCCCAGTGCTCCATGGAGTGCTCAGACTGTGTTTCTGCCTGGCCCCATCCCAGCTGATGTAAGGCACAGAAGGGGCTGACACAAACCCTGGGCACAGCTCAAAGCCCACAGCAGGAATGTGGCCCCAGCTGAGACTGCTCAGATAAGAGCTGCTGCATTTGCAGGTCTCAGCAGCACAACACCTTCATGTTCTCAGCAGAAAGCTGAATTTCATCCCACTTGCTCATTTTACACTGCTGCAAGAGCTGTGGGCTGGCTGGAACAGTGCAAGCAGTGGCCAAATGGCTCCTTTGTGACAGCCTGGCATCTACTCCTCACCTTGAGCTTTTGGCAAGGAGTAGGAGAGAGGGACAGCAAGCCAGCAGGAGCAAGGGCTTCAGGTTTTCCTCTGCCCACTCTTCCCTCTGCAGGTGTCACAGCCTGACCATTAACTACAGGTGCCTCCTGGCTGGGACAACTCCTGCATAGTCAGGCATTAAGCCACATCAGAAAGAATTTCATCCCAAAAGCCCTGCATGTGAAGGAGTGCTGTGGAAGCAGCATCCTGCATGGCGTCTGAAGTAACTTCCATCAAATGGGATGGTAATAACTGTGTCCAGAGCCCTGTTTGGGAGTGTGGGAGATGTCAGCAGAGTGCTCTCAGACCAAAAATATGACTTGCTGATCCCTGAGTGGGAGAAATTTTAGTAGAGGGAATTTAAGCCCCACGTTCTGCCTTTATGCTACAGTTAAGCTTCAAGCATCCATGGATTAAAACCACCTCATCTGTCCAAGAAGTACAAGCCCAGACACCACAGGAAGTGGTGGATCTGAATGAGCCTCCCTGTCATACTGCAGGGGACCTGGGCTCTGCCAACAAATGCTCAGATTGAGTTGGCAAAAGCAGATTTTGCCCAATAGCTCTTTGCTTGAACCATCTCTGTGAGCACAGCAGCCCCTCCTCTCTACAGGAGCCTCAGCATCTCCACTGAGACCCCATCCATCCACAGGGCACCCCAGGGTATCCCACCACCAAACCCTTTCAGTGCCAAGATGCCAAGCAACCAGTAGTTAAGATACAAAGCTCTCTGGCACATTTGGCCTTTCAAATATCTGCAGGCTCCCAGCTATCAGGCACCCAGACCAGAGCAGTGCGGGGCCCTGAATCAGCAAGACTGTCAAACACATGGAAGACTCTAATGGTGCCATCATCTCAGCACAGCCCAAGCTTGGAGTTATTACCCAGATGCTGCATCCCAGAGGCTTAGAGACAAAATTTTATTTTCCTAAAGAAAACTGAAAACAAAAGCCTGCCCAAGATTTTTATAACACAAGAGAAAATGTATCTGCAAAACGACTGCGGTAAGACACACGCCCTAGAGTGATTCCAGCACAGGCTCCTTAGCCAACAACCTTTTTCATCACCAAATGACTGAATCATGCAATGAGTCTTCCAGGGTACTTAAAGGTGACATGAACAGGAGAAAAAAAAACAAAAAAGAAAAAACAAAAAACCCAAAACAAATTGGGCTTGTGCCTTTTCACTTTCTGGCTTCTTTATGACAGGCTGGAGGGTATTTTTCCCCTCGCTTACATGTCTCAGTTGTTTGGATTTTTTTACATTCAAGTCCTGTCTAGTCTTAAAGAATATTTCCTCCTATTGTGTGTTATATTTATTCATTCTCAAACTGGCTAATAAAAATAAGTACAAGTAAGATGGCAGAGGCAGCTATTTCCATTTCATTCTTACGCACAAGAGACTTAACATCCCAGGACAGGCTGTTTTTATTTTCAGAGTATGACAAAGACCCAGGAACTTAGTGCACTAACATATTAAAATATATTTTTAATGCCAGCATGGAATCCAGTGCTTGTGAAAACTGGGCCTTGTGGGGCACTGGGGATATAGGAGACCCATTGGAAAAATAAGTATTTTAACAATTCTACTTTTTTTTTTTTTTTTTTTTTTTGTAGAAAACCTACATCAAATGGAAGATTTCAATGGTGATATCATCTAGCAAACCCAACAAACCTGCTCCCATCCTCTTCTTCAAAGCAGATGTTTTGCATTGAACTAGAAGGGAAAGGTGCAACAGCAGCCAGGTAACAAAAAGCTATGGTTTGAGCTGAAATCATAGAATCCCAGACTGGTCTGGGTTGAAAGGGACCTTAAAGATCATCTTGTTCCAACACCCTCCTATGGGCAGGGACACCATCCCTGGCCTTGAATGCTTCTGGGAGAAGCCAGATGAAGGACGTGCACGTGCTCCACAGAGCAAAAGGACAAGTAAGGCATGGTAAAAGGGGACACCCAGATCTAAAACCAGAACTGGACTGGCTTTCATTCTGCCCACCAGCACATCCCACCACGGCTGAGCACATCCCCCCTGCTGCTTTTCCCCCCTCTCTGTTGCTGTACCTTTGGCTGCTGGTAGTGCTCCATGGCCATGGTGATCACGTTGAGGCCAATCACCCCGGTGATGAACAAATCCAGGTAGTGGCTGGTGCACATCTGGTGGATGAGGAGGCGGAAACGGGAGTAATCCGAGTAGTAGGGTTTACACTGTGCTTCTGCAGTGGGGAGGAGGAGAGCGGAGAGGCACGTCAAGTCATTTCTCTGCATCTTGCAGAAGCTGATGCAGCCTCACTTTCCACCTCCAAAACCAATAAATACTAGACCAATTACAGCAACATGCTGCCTTCTTTTCTTTTTGTTTTTCTTTTTTTCTTGCTGGCACGTTACCATTTTTAATGCCCAGCAGGGCTCCCGTCATCTTACATCCATTAAATATCTTCAGTGGGACATGCACTATACTCAGCCTTATGGCATCAGGGATGAGGTGAGCTGAGACTATTGTGCTGCTAAAGAGTGTTTTCCCCTGTAGGGAAATTTAAATTAAATTTAAATTAAAACAACAATTTTTGTTTCTGCTGATCTTAAAAGTCTCCAAATATTCATTTCAAAGCCTAATTAGCGGTCAGATGCTGGGAACAGATTTTACTAACAATGGCTTAAAAATACAGGCCACTGAGTTGGTGGTGGTCTTTGAAAGAGAAATGATGCAGATCTATTATGTTATTTGCAAGAAAATGTAGAGAGAACAAAATTCAACACTTTGGCTGTCAAAACTCTGAAAAATGGTCCATAAAAATACCAAGGAAAACTGATCAGTCAGCCCTAGCGATTAGAAAATAATGATCCTCCATTAAGACAAGATTATCAAAGTACAGATTTCACTGTTCAACTCATTCCTGTGTTCCGCTGCCTCGGGGATGACACATGCTCTTTAGACCCCAAATGTTCCTAGAGATAAACTCATTTACTCACCTAATCTCTTATGAGGAAATGCCAAGGCTGAGTATATAATTCAGTACAATTTTCAAGGCAGCATTATAATGCAGATTGAAGTGGAAAGGACTGTCTTGAATATGTCAGAGTGTGATATTACTCTGGTAATTAGATGATCAACTGGTTATGAAAACTACTGAGCTGTAAGAATTACATGGCTTGATATTTAGTGCTGCTGAGCAACTCTATAGTTTGATATGTTACACCAAGACAAAAAAAAGTTGGGCAGAATGAAACCACAAAGCACAGGTTTGAGCTGCCCGCAAGGAAAACTAATTTTAGAAGATTAAATTTTGCCTGGAAATAGAATTCACTTTGTCAATAGTCAATGACATTGCAATCAAACCCATAGATTTAACAGTTTCATGTTCCCTCTGCTTCATAGCAGGATCCTGAACAATCAGAGAAGTTTTGTTTTCTCCACAGAGACAGACCTTTCCCTTACAGCCCAGGGACCAGAGAGACAAATCACTCAGCAATTTTATTCTGTAGGGGTTTGGAATGCCTAAAATTCTGCTTCAATGTCATCAAATGAAAGGCAATATTCATATTCACTTTCTAATCTGTGGTGTGCTTTAGGTGATCTATACCTGAGTGCTAAGGCACGATATTGATTGAAAGCTCTATAAAATGAATTTCCATGCTGAATCTATTGAGCCCTTACAAAAAAGCAGACTGGTAGCTGCTGACTCACCCACAAGACTTTGTCAGATATCTCAGAATCTGCATAAATCTCCATAAAGTTGAGATATCTCGATCACATTATGCTAAATTATGAGTAGCAAATTAACTAAAATGTTTGAATACAATTAGGTTAGGAATAGGACCTATTTTTTATTACCCAACTTATCATCTCAGAAAGAAACACCATTGTAATTGTATCACTTACTTATACATTTATGTATAATTCACATTCAAAAAGAAAAGTGTCAATGTTTCTGCCTTTTCTCGTACTGGATTTACTTATGAATAATTACACTGGAATTCAAATTTTTCTTAGCTTTGACTGACAGGTAATTCCAAATCCTACAGAATAGCCCCGACGCCGTTAGAACAGAGAGAGGATTTAGACAGAGGTTGTAAAATGCCTCCTGTGCAGGGCTCCTGCACCTGGATTAGCCAGCACACGACCTCCTAAGCAGGGTTGGTAATTGTTCATATATCTGCAAGGGCTCTCTGCATCCCCCCTTCCCAGTCCCCGAAGGTCCTTTTCACCTCTCCCAGCACGTGCCATCCCCAGGTTTCCACAGCCCAAACATCTCTCACAGATGCGTCTGCAGCCTTAGAAAATTACCATTTGGAAATGGTTCATCCTTCCCTGTTTCCTTTGTGAGGAGAGGATTTGCCAGCCCTGTTTAGGGATCGTGCCACCGCTCGCCCCGCCGCTCGCCACGTGCTGGCCATGCAGATTATTAGTGCAATAATTGTGAGCCAAGCCACACTCAAGCTGGCATGCTATCCAAGGACTAGAGATAAAGAGCTACTGTGTCTAGGTGGGCAGGGAACTTTCAGAACAGATAAACCATTTCTTTGCCATGGTGTAAATACCATTTCTTCAACCAGACCTGTGTAGGTCTGCAGAGAAGTCGGGTGTTGCACAGGTACAATTTATCCAGGTGCAAAGCCCCTGCCCCCTATCACACAGCCTCATTTCTAGTTAGTGCAATAAAGATCTAAACAATACCAACATCTTGGGAAATACAGACATCTGTTAAATTCCAGGTGGTGAACTTCACAACTAACACAACACGACATTACTGTACTGTTACAATACACTGTGTCAAGAACAACAAGAGCTCTGGGTTAGTCTTGATTATTACTGGAAAGGTTAACTTGGCTTCCTGGCACACATGGTGTTAAAAAAAGGGGAGGAGAGGAAATGAACAAAAGAAGAATTGGCAGAAGGAGAAAAGATGGGAGAATACAGCAAAAGCCCACTACAAGACATCAGGCTGGTAAACAGGGTGTAAATCAAGCTGCTTCACCATGCTTGGAGGGCAGGAGCTGGGGAGAGGGAGAAGTGCCTCAAATTTAGATATTGTGACACCGGAGAAAATCAGCTCAGACAGTGGATCCTGACTAATCTCCTCCTAACCCAGGCAGGAAGAAGATTTTGCAGCTGATGAGAGCTTGGAGAGTCCCACCTGCCCACGCATCTGAGCACCTGTGCTCCGAAGCGACTGTGCTGGCAAGGGGAGGGGTGCCTAGCAGGGGGGCATTCAGCTTTATCATTTTTTATGGGTTCTCAGCTCAAGTTGTTTCCCAAGCAGATTATCTGTACTTCTCTTGACATCATCCTCTGGGATTATAATTGATCCCCTTGGCAAGGGCTCAGAGGCAGAGCAGGGCAGGCCCATGCAGCTCCAATCCCTGTCCTGGAGTAGCCAAGCTCATTGCCATCCTCTCCTGCCTGTCTGGAAAGGCAGAAGCCATCACTCTTACAAGATAAATTTTTCCCATTCCTAAACCTGCTCCAACTTCTCCCTTTGGAGACATACACAGAATCACAGCCCAGGTTTGGGGCATTAAGCCTCATGCCCTGTTCATCTGCCACCTCCTCGAGGGTCCCAGAGCTCGGCTGGTCACTGTTGGTGCCATGGGGCTGGGACCCCTTTCTTCAAACTGCATTTTCCTGGGGGGAGATCAGGTTGGACATGTGGCTCTGAAATATCTCTGAATAGTTGCTGGCTCCGAATATAGCCCTGTCAAGAGAGAAATTGCCACTTTTCCCAAGGTGGCTTTTGAGCCGGAGGTGCGTGGGCATGGGAAATTGGAATTCACGAGAGGGGGACAATTCCATTACTGTCTCCTTCAGCTTCTTCCTTCTCCTATAATAAGGGAATTAACTACTTTGCAGGACTGAGTATATCTGAAGGACAGCAGCAAACCAGTGAGCAATGAGCCCGTGAAGCAGCTGGATTTACAAACTGTATCAAGAATGTTATTAGGTTAAAAAGTAGTTTGCACTGAAGGAACTTTTTTATTTAAACACAGTATTTTACGTGGCTTTTATTGTACTGAATGGATTTATTAAAAAAAAAAAAAAAAAAAAGAAAAAGTAAAATGGAAAATGATAAATTATTTCCACTGAGAAGATTCCAGTTGTGACAGAATGTAGACTCCAAAATAAAAAAGAAAAAGAAAATTATAATATCTCACTAAGCACCAGGCAGCAACACACACACACACAATACTCCTTCTTATCTTCACAGAAAGGGAAAAGAAACTCTCTGAAATGAGGAGGCTTTGGGGTCACAACTCCAGATTTCTCATTGAACCACACAGGAGGTTCATCCACAGCACATGGGACTGATTCCCTAATGTCCCCAAGAGTCAGGTTCAGAAATAAAACCTTTCTATTCCCTCACACCGGTGCCTGAAGAGCAGCATGGCACATTCACTGCCACTGGATCCAAAGAAAAGACGACAAAAGGGAACACAAAGCACAGACCTGACAATCGCACACGTTTGAAAAGCAAACTCTAAGAGGCTTTCTGAGCCTGCGTGGGTTAACGGAGGGGTCTGGAATTAGTTCAGTGCCTTAAAAATAAAATACAGTAAGACAGCCTTGATGTAGCTCTGCAGGACCAGGAAAGGAGTTACAATCAAATCAAAAGAAGAAAAAATAAACCAACCCCCCCCCCCCAGCCCAGTGACAACACCCTCCTTGTGCTGCCCCCGTTTCGCAGCAGGGGACAGGAGGCCCATAAAGAAGAGCAAGAATGAAGGCAAAGAAATAAAAATACCAGGAAAGGCAATGGGAAGGAGATTCAGGGTTTATCAAAGCATGTTGTCATACCTTCCAAAAAGACCTTAGGTGGGAACCTCGGTCTCCCTGATTTATCCTCTGCAGTGAAGTAGAGCTCACCTTGCAATTTTTCATTTAATCAAACTCCTTGCAGTATGTGAGAGATGGATGGAGCCCTGCTCCCATCTCATGCTGTGGGAGCTTGTTCACAGGTGAGAGTTTTAATGGCACAATTTTCCTGGCTTATTATTTTTGATGAAAATTACAGCTATATTTGTTTCTATGTTGGTGCCTTTTTAATTATTCAGGCTAATATTCTTAAGTTATGAATTAAACAAAATATTTGCCAGATCAAAGCTTCTCCTAAAAATAAAAAGAGCAAGGGACAGATTTGCAGCCCTGAGCACTGTTCTGGTGAGGGGAAACAGGAAAGGGAGACATGAGCAAGTCCTGGCTGGAGTGACCAGGTCAGTCCAGATGATCCATCCCCACCAGGACCTGGAAAGGCTTTGAGACAGCATCTTTATTTCTTCTCATTCACAAATTGCCTCATGGATCAAGCAACTCTCAATCAATATAAAGATTTCACAAGCTGGACAGGGCAATGGCTAAACCTGGTGTCCGTGCTGAGGGATGGTGTGGGATTGATCTCTCCATTAAAGCTCTGAGGCTCTGCATTACATGGAATTTCACTGTGCTGAAAAAATACTGCACCTCCCTAGAGCAACGAGCAAGGGCTGGAGAAATAATGAAATAACATCCCTAAGTGAGACTGCCTGCCTTCCAGAGACACTCTTGCAAATTATTCAGAGACTCCAGGGTTGGTGGTTGGAAAGCTAGAGTAAACAATAAGGGACCCATTTCACAGTTCAGCCATTAAAAGAAAAGCTCAGCCATCTAAGAAAAAAACAAAACACAAAAAATGAAAAGGAGAGAAAAAAAAAAACCAAAACAAACCATGAGAAGTCTGACAGTGTCTTAATGAAAACCAGAATAAAAAAAGAAAATACTGAAGAACGTAACATGATCAAAGAGTAAAGTAAGGGTTTGCAAGTGTCAGTCCTGAGGCAGGTCTGCAGACCTGGGCTTCAGAACGATTCGCGTGTGCCATGAAGGAAGCAATCGAGCTTTGCACCACACAGAGGTTTAGTGGGATGCCTCACAGCAGCAGTGGGGCAGTGTTAGTGACACAGCACGGCCATTCAATGGGACGAGACGTGCCAACTTCCCAGTACCTTGCACTGCACTGGCTGAGCTCTCCATTAATACATCATCCAGCATTAGATCTAAAAGAACGAAACGGCGTTAATCACCCGGCAGACACGTGGCAAGACTTCCCTTCCCCTTCACAGCTCCCTACTGTTCTCAGGTTCTCTGTTGCCTCTACCAGGAATGTTTCCTTGGGGGATCCTCTCCTTGTGCTTCATGGAGGGGGGGGGTCATCGTGACAAAAGACGGGCCCTCGTGCTTCTCCCAAGTACACAGGTGGAAGCCCAAGAGGTCCCAGAGAACCTCCTCGTTTGATGATGGTGATGAAGATGACACTTCTGAAGGACTTTGTACATATCCTGCTGGGCCATTACAACTTACAGAGACCATTCCTGTGTCTGGCTATGCCTCACCAAGCTGGGATCTCACCCTTGAGCTGGGATCTCACCTGCTTTTCTGGTTTGCAGATTGGGTACAAGCATTTGAAGAGTCTGCAATCAAAAATGACTGTGCAAGCAGTTAGATGTCTACATCTATGTCTGACATCCACAGGTTGGTTGGGTCATCCAGGGACACTCAGGAAGCCCAGTTGGAAGGAACCTCCATGCAGTTGCTGGCATAACCAAAGCCCTGGTATCATCTGCAGGTTCCCACCAGACAGAATGAAGCCAAGCAATGACATCTGTTGCCTTTGAAGGCAAAGCTGGAGACAGTCAATTAAAACCAACATTACTCTGAATGTGAACTGGAAAAACTATTCTGAAGCCATACTTTGCTTCATACTTTGCTCTTGAAAGATTTTTATGGCAACTGAATACTCAGCAATATTCGATCCTCACTAAAATAGCTGTTTATTGCCTCTTTAATTAGGCATTTCATAGGACTCAATGAATAACTACATCTCCAAGGATGGTTTGTGATTCTTTCCTGCTGGGAAATTGCCCAGACTTACATCTTTTCTTCATCTAGTTCCTCTAGCATTATAAATAAGGTCATTAATAATAACTAAGCATTTCTTTTTCTGCTACAGAAATGTCTGTTTTCCAAAACTGCAACTTAAATAGGGATCCTTCCATTCAGCCTTCAAAATGTTTTCTAACTCGTCAGTCTGAAAGTGTGTTTGGGAGCTTGGACTGACCAAAAGAGCTTTCTAGGCATTTCCTTGATGTGAAAAACAACAACAAATCTTCCCATCTGTATCCTGCTTAACTAAGAACAGGCTAATGTGCCCTCCATTGGTCTTGAAAGAAGCCTTCATCTCTCCACTGATCACTGGGGAAGCCAGCCTCTTGGCATAAACCAAATTTTGATTTCAGAGGCTGATGTGATACATCCTATTGGTTACAAAACCAATGATGGTTTTGGGACTTAAAGATGTGACCAAACAAAAGTGGTGGCCAAGTGCTGAACTGAGAGAGGCTGAGACACCACTGTAGCATCTGGTTGCACAATAAGCCTGTCACAGCTGTTAAACACCTCTTAGGCTCTTAAAAAAATAAAACCAGACTTAATATTACCAGGTTTTGGTACAAATGCTTGATCAGACAGCCTCTTAAACAGTACTGAAGTCTTGTCAAAGTTAGAGCAGAGCTGTGAAAGGGACATGGAGAGAGCAGCAGGCAGACTGACCAGGGAGGGAAAGCGTGAGGCCATGGGCACGGAGGGCAACGTTCAGTCAGAAAGTTGAGTCAGAAGAGAGAGCATGTGAGAAGAGTACCTCCAACCTGTGGCCTCTGGCTGACTTATTTCTTACTTATTCAACTACATTAAAAAAAAAAAAAAAAAAAAAAGACAAAAAGGCAAATGTCAGGTGGGAGACTTCTGGCAGAGTGGAGGTCTGGCCTCCTTCCACCTGCAAAGCCTTCTCTAGGCAGGGCTGAGAGCTTCCATATCCAGTGTGTATTCAGTTTGCATCAGTGCTAGTTTGTCTAGTTAGTTACTCTCCTCAACTGCATTTTTTTTTTTTCCCTCCTAATCTGTATTTCTCAAGCAAACGTATTGATATGGTTCTCTAAGGAGTTTTTAAGCATTACTAGAATGAGATGGCTCCATTATTTTATTACACTCTTGAATAGCAGTGGTGCTACTGTGCCAATAAATAAACCTGCTTGATAAATGGGACAGGTAACATCACTGTGGCATTACAAGGCTGTAATAAACCAAATTGTGAATCCAGTTATCAGCAACAGTGCTCATGACTCAGAAGATTTATGGTGCCATCAGGCACTGCTGATCTTTGCAGTTGTCACTATTTGTGTAACACTGAGCTCTGCTATCCAAGAAGCTCCAGATCTGATTATTATTATATTTTAATTTAAATAACCTCCAATGGAAAGGTCATTGCAAATCATGCAGCCATTAAAAAGGCTTCCATGGCTCCTTGCTCAGCCTAAAAGGATGCTATTTCCTTCATGCAAATTTTATAGCTGGACATGCTTTTGGGAGGAGAATGATCACCAGACGCGAGGCAGGGGGAGGGGAATGAGGGGATTTTGTGGAAGGTCAAGCAGGACTCAGAAAGATGTGGAAAGACTACCGACCAGCCATCTGTTTCTCCTTACTCCTTCTCTTTTTCTCCAGCCGGCGAAGCCTCTTCTCCTCCCGCCTCTTGGCTTCTTCCTCCTCCTGGTGCTGCCGACACTTGTGGAAATTCTCCACTACCACCCCCACAAACATGTTGAGGACGAAGAAGGCCACAATCAGCAGGAAGGAGATGAAGTAGAGGAGCATCCAAGGGTTGTAGTTCATGACTGGCTGCAAAGTAGAAGAAGGCAAATGTCAACTGAATCTCAAAAAACAATGAGAACAAATTGATAGATCTGTCCCATCCACAAGGCCGGGGGTGGCCATTTGCAGCAGCTCAGTGTGCTCTGCTCTTCTGGAAAATGAGAGCCCTGTGAGGGGAATGCTTCCTAAACAAAAAGGTCCTTGGGGACATGTTCTGCCAACAGCAGAAGCTGTTGCAAGTCCCTCACTAAAAACTGGTACCTACACAAAGTGCTTCTTTCCTCCTGCAATGTCTGAATTGCTTTGAAGTCAAACCCTTCTTCAACAGGTGTGGTTCTTACTGTGTTACTTACACCATGTTGCAATATCTGTAGGAAAAAGGTTAGGTCCAAAGCCAGGCTTTTCACTTGACTGCTTTTCACACTCCAGGACTTGGGTCAAATGCTTCCCCCAGTCCCAACCCCACAGCCCCATCTGACTGTGGAAGCCAACAGCGCTTTGCAAAACAAGGCAGAAAATGTGAGACCTTTGACAATTCATTTTTACAGCTCTGCTAGAGGACTTACCTGCTGGTCCACTCCCACAGCATCTAAGCCATCATACATGATATCCACCCACCCATCCTTGGAGGCCAGAACAAAGAGAGACATCAGGGCCTAGAAATACAGAGGGGGAAAGTTAGATATAGTTGCACTAAAGCTCTTTTACTTGTAACACTTTATTTGTCTTTGCCTTTTCCTGTCTGGAGATTATCATTACCTGTCTGATAATGGGACACTTTGATGCTCAATGTTTCTCACGGTAGCAAAAACCTATCAGTGTCAGCACCAGGTTCAGCAACGAGCACTAATTTGGAAACCATGAAGCCAGAGACAAAAGCAGCTTCATTTCCACCCTTCAGGTCTCTACTGCTCTCAAATAATTAGTCCTTACCATGCTGCTAAAATAAGGTTGTGTTGCAGAGATGGTTGAGAGTGTCCGGTTCTATTAGACAACACCTTCTGCAAGATATATTTGGGTTGTTGTGTAGAAGTGAAGCAATTAAGTACTCCACAAAGCCACATGTGCTTGTTCTGTTCCAAAAAGAAGTGTATGCCTGCTTGGAAACATTACCTTGGGGATTTACAGAGACAGAACGTGTGTGTGAACTGAATATTTACTGCAACTGGTAGTGCCCTGTAAGAAAATCCCATGGGATAATAATGCACGGGTTTTAAGTCAAGGAGGTAAAGGAGCAAAGAAGCAGATTACCATTCTATTAATACCTGGCCGAGATTATCAAAATTATACTTGTGCCGGACCCATTTGTAGCTTGCTTCTGTACAATCCGATTTATTTGTGATGTTTCTGGTGTCCTCCCCCTGGCAGATAAAAAACTTGCCTTTGAAAAGCTGAAAAACACGCAAAGAAGAGAGGAATTGTAAGGGTGAGTCCACAGGATTTCTCCACAGATGATGGGCATTCCTCCTGAGGTATTCTCCACAGCCCACGCTGGCCAGAGGAGTTAAAGGGAATTGGCCTCATCCATGCTGGTTATTAAGTGTGAGCAGCCTGTATAATATGCACCTAATGAGCAAATGCATCATTTCACATCATTAAGGACACCCACCTCGTGCATTATAATGTCTGATTCAGTGAGCTGAGACTGGCCTAAAGGCCTTTGCTTCTGGGTCACCAGCTCAAGAGCAGCCCCAGGTAATAGCCCAGGCCAGTTAATGCCTTCTCATCACCCGTGGAACGACTCCAGTGGCTCTCAGCCCAGTTAATGATGCTGGTTTCAAGAGCACTGACAAATTAAGAGTAACAGGGCCCCTCTGTCAGCAGAGAAGAGGTGGCACTGAAGAAGCACAGCAATGGACTAAGCTCTGCTCTTAGGGGTCACAAGGGGACACACCAGAGAGGACACGAGCTGCTGAGAGTGGCATTGGGCTCTTGCTGGATCAAGACAGCTGCCAGTCCAGCTCCAGCCTCTGATCCTTGAGCTCTGTTCTCCAGCCATCATTAAGCTCTGCAGGCCATGCAGGGGCTCCAATTATTCCTTATGCAAAGCTTAAGAATTCAAGCTTGACTCCTTAAGCTCTGCAAAAGGACCAGTGCTGGGCTCCTGACCCCAAGCTTATTTCCTTTGGTGTAAACCAGGAGAGATGCAACCTCTGAGGAGTCAGCTCCTGATTTATACCTCCACAAGAAACAGGAGCTTCCACATGCTTAATTCTAGTCCTGGTGCTTCCAGCACATAGAACAGAGTGGCAGGGGATGATTACTGCTTCAGACAGGGTGATTGATGCTAGCAGGATGGATGGTATCAGCCCCCGGGAGACAGCCAAGGAATCTGGTTTTATTTGCTGACAGAAGCTATTGACATTACTGGTTTGGGGGAAAATGGCAACCTGCTCCCCAGGCTCCTTTAAACACCACCTGGGTATACAGAGAAAAGACACTGACAGGTTTTGATCTGTTGTTCTAGACAAATATCAGCAGAAATAATAGCAAACAAGATAAACCCACGCATTACTCCACGGGTTTCCTTCAGAAAGGATCAGCAGAGGGATGTTCTCTAGGCATGCAAAATTAATCACCACTCAATACAGTCATAAAAGTTCTGGATGTAAGAAGAGAAGTATTCCCTTATCTTTCCATGGAGAAACACTATCCATGGTAAGGCAGGCTGGGGAGATACAGCCTTCACAGAGTAAAGTTTTAATTAAGCAAGAAGGTAAACAACTGGCTTTAATACATTGTGTATAAATATAACTTCTCAAGGAGCTGGACCATAATGCCACTCAGATGGGAGCAGTAATGCATCTCCTATCAGAGCTGGGGAATAAAAAGCCCAGTTTGCAGAAATGCTGATCCCTGCAGGTGCTTCAGGTTTTAGCACTTCTGAGACTGGAAAGACCCAGTCTTCTTTTATCTATCTATTACTCCTATCTTATGAATGACTATTCCAAAGTGGGCAAGCTCTATAGCAAAACCAATCTTACTAAGAGGAGACACCATTAGAAACATGGGTGTCTGGATTTTAATAGCATTAAAAATCTATAGCTTGATCCCCAGTTTATATTTCCATGGGAAAATCAACTGTAACTTTGTGAGATCATCTTTTTATAGAAAATAACTACAGCCCTCATCTTATACTTAATTAGCCATAAATACCAACTGAGAATTTTGCATCCTGAATACAGGATCAGTCTTGCTTGTACCTACCACTTAAGCACATCAATAGTCATGACAATTTAACATAAGACTGCAAGTCACTAGGGAAAGCAATCTCAATTAGCAGGGAAGAAATTCATGGAGCACACTGCAAGTTTTGTAGTTTGTCATAAATTTTCCTGTGTCTGAGTTTTATATTGTTTTATGGGATATGCTTAGCTTTATGATTCTGTTTAGTATAATGGATGGACATTGCTGTACTTTTATGTTAAGCCACTCAAGCTGCTGAGATGGTTATGGATGGAGCGATTTCCCTCTCTGTTCATTTTCAATGATGTATTTATTATTTAAAGAATATATTAGTATAAAATATTACATAAGACACCTTTCCAAAACAAACCCAAATAGAGCTGCTTTCCAAAGCTGGCTGTGAGAGATCAGATAAATTTCAGACAGAAATAAGCATTATATCGGAATATTTATAGGAAACAATCTCTTCTTCTCAGGTAATGAGAAACCAATTGCATTGGAAACTCTGTCACCATCCCTCTGGGCTCCTGCACTTCTGGGACTGAGGATGTTGCCAGCAGAGCTGGCAGGAAGCAGGCTCAGACATCTCTGTTTCTGCAGGCTTTCTTTTATATGAAATTGTCAGAGTCTGAAAGTGTCCAGGTCAAGGTCTCTCTGGACTTTACAAACCAACAATTTCAGCTTTGAGAGTTTCTATTTCCCCACTGGTTTATACCTAAGGTGGGAAGGAGATGTCCCCACGTTATCTTCCAGATGGAAAAGGAATAGGATTGAACAATTTCCCTGAGCAGTTTTTCTGGTGGTACAGGTCACACCTCAGGCCTGACCCCTCTGCAGTGTGGCCGGGGAAGAAAGTGGAGAAATAGCCTGATTCAGGTCCCACTGCAGGCACCTTGTGGTGGGCAAGGAATGAAGAAAGCCCTTTCTGTATCTTTGAGAGGGTCATTGTGTTGTGTTTTGTGTCACTGCATGCAATGCAACTTCAAGAAAGTTCAACACATCAAGTGACACAGCCAAGACTTGGCAGTCAGGAATAAATGTGCCCTGAGACCACAGGAAAGACCTCATTGTGCTGCTGGGTTGTACTGAGAGGTACATAAGCCCTTGGGTGTGAGTAATTTCAAGCTGTTAATTATGGCAAAGTTATGAATTTAAAACCAACAGATGTCTCAAGAGCTGGGCAAAGGACATGGATGGAACCAGAGAGAGGGAAAACCAACCCACTGACAGCCTCTAACAATTGTTTCTCCAGCTACAGCAAGGGATGGGTGCTGCTGGGCCACTGTTGTTAGGTTGTAATTGTAAATAAGGTTTTGCTGGTTGACCAGTAATAGAAAACCTTCTTCCTCCTCACCAGGAGTAAGGAGTGGTCCCCAAGAAAGCTGAACAGCCCATTGGTTACAAGGGACTCACCTGAACTCCCAGGATGCCAAAGATTATGAAAAAGGCACAGCAGATGACCACGATATTCCCAATGGGCTTCAAGGATGACATGAGAGTCTCCACCACCAGCTTCAATCCTTGGGCTCGACTGATCACTCTGTAGAGGTAAATAAGAACAAAAGCTATGTTAGTCCTGTTCTTGCCCAGTTCTGTGGGCTGTTAAGCCAGAAGATGTGGGAAAAACAGCATAAAGGAATTTTTTTAGAATGACAACCCAAAAATCATGATGGAAGCAGCAGCTCTGGAAGATTACACTGTGAGATTCTGGAGCTGATTGAGGGAAAGGGCCTCTGCCTGCACATACATCTTAGTGTGAAAAAAAAGAAAAGCTAGGCCAGCAAAGTCACTGGAGAAGGAAGATAAATAGGCTAGTCCAGTATTTTTCAAAACCGGAGTAATGGTTCTAATTTCACCCTCTACCTATTCTAGATCAGCATCCTATAGTTACCATTGACCATAAGAAATTCAAGCCTTGGCATTTTTCTTTTCCTGTCGTTTGGTCCAAAGTGCTCTCCAGGTTTCCAGCCCTGACCACACCTTCCCTGGTATCCAGCCTCTGGGTTTGGGCCGTGCACACACACACACACAGACACCTTTATGCCAGTAGCCTGTCCAGCACTGCAGAGAGGACCTCCCAGTGTCCATTCCTGCATAGATTTAGGCAAGGCTCTTGATTTCCCTGTCTGTGAAATGGACCAGCCACTCCTGCACAGCTTCCTGCACACCTGTATGATCACAGAATCACAGGATGGCTTCGATTGCAAGGGATCTTTAAAAGTTACCTAGTCCAACACCCCTGCAGTGAGCAGGGACATCTGCAACTAGAGCAGGTTGCTCAGAGCCCCATCCAATCTGACCTTGACCTTCCATCCAATCTGACCTTCAAGGGATGGGGTATCCTTTGGCTCTGGGCAACCTGAGCCAGTGTTTCACTATCTAAGGTCACACATGGTGGGCATAAAAAAAAAATCTGTACGTGTCCTGATAGTTCTGCTGTCCACACAGAGCTGAGATACCCCTCAGAACCATCACAGTCTCCTCTGTATACCCACTGCACAACCTCAGATACTGAATCAGTGGTGTTCTCCAGGTGAAACTTCACCAGCAGGACCATAAGCATCTAACCTTACTTCTGTAGCTCCTCTCTGTCTGGTACCACACAGAATTTCAGAACAAATTATTAGATGATATGGGAGTGTTGGGGAAGAATAACACAGACATCATGGCTGAAGCAGGTAAAAAGAAATGAGAACCTCTGCTATATTCTCAAGGACAACAACTTTCCAATGAAAGGACAAATCTGGTGTGATTTAGAGAAGCCATCTCACTGTGCCAGGCAAGATGAACGAGGTATTCAGGCTCCCAGACCTGAAATTGGAGAGCTGGGGGACTGCGAAAGGCATCTGAAGAGGTTGCATACCTCCCTCCTTTGATGCCAACTGGAATTAAGCATTTCACTAGCACTGTAAATCAATTTGTACTGATGCCATAGAAACTGTGCTTTCCCGAGGCAGAAATAGCTGATGGCTGTGTAAGTCGGAGGCGGGGGAAGTGCCTGTGAGCTTCTGGGTACCAGCTGGTGACTCCTTTGAACACTTGGCACTCAAGAGTGCCACAAACTCCCCCAGCTTATTTCTGCCTGGTTCTCTCCTTTGCCATGGGAGTCCTGTCACCAGCTGTCCTGCTTTGCCCCAAGTCTGGCTGCACCACCTGAAGCATGGTTGGAGTTTTGTTGCTGAGAGAGGGTCCAAGTTCTCCTCCTCTCCCCAGGCTACAGTGCTCCTTGCCAAGGGCCCCATGGACACATCCCCATGCCCACCATGTATGACCCAGCCAAGCCTCAACAACCTGCTGATGTCTCAGAGCCAAGAGAACAAACTGTAGAGCTCAGTGGGCACGTCTTTCAAAAACTGTTGGCTTTAAAGAGGATTCCAAAAAACTAAAAAGTATTTCCTTTTATTTCTGGTTAAATATTTACTCAAAATGTCAAGAGTAACATATCAATTATCATTTTAAAAAAAAGAAACAGATGGTGGTATTTTTACCCTCTCCTTTACACATACAAAAGGCAGCTGCTGCTGTTCCCCATGTGGGGTGCCCACCCAGGTATCTGCTGTGGCTCCCTATTTGGGACACTGTGGCTTTCCTGATGCTCACACCATTTTAGGAAATGAGCTTGGAGGTAAGATGGCTCTGGGAACAGAAGGCTGCTTGAGGCTGAGATGCTCCAGGGGACTGCATCATGCAGTCATGGCAACTGTGGGCTGCCAACACCACCCTCAGTAATTAGCCCAGGCTGAGGTCCTCAGTGTAAGGGCTCAGATCCACAGGGTAAGGGATCTTTCCACTCCATCTGAGTGCACAAAACAAGCATTGGCCCAGGCAGTCTAAGGCTGAATTGATCATATGGAGCCTCAGATGGTCTAAAGATCTCCCCATCCCTCCCACATCACCCTCTCACAATCCTGGAGGAAATACTACACCTGCCAAACTGCAGATGGAAAGCTGAAGTACGGGAGCACCACAAGATGTTCTCAGAAGTATGCAGGCACCTTATTTCCAGTTATTTCAAGGTAAATTAGGTATTTTGGTGCCTTTAGGGATCCTGACTTAGGTATTCTATCCACTGTCACACAGGATGGAACTGGAGTCAGGTATTCTAACTAGAAGGTCTATGGTCTAACTAATGGAGCATCCTTAAATTTGGGGGGAACAAGGAAGAAATAGTCTCCAGAGTCTAAAGTTGGTAATTTTCTCCAACACTTATTAAGAAAGCCTATTCTAGATATAATAAAGTGATTTCCCTTGTGAGATACTATTTGGTATCCAGCAGAGAGAGAAAATAGGAGGTTACTCATCTGACTTCACAAAGCCATGGGTGTTGAGAAAAAAAAGGGCAGAGAAACTGAAGCATTTGGCTGCTTTCAGAGTTTTGATCACCCAGGGAATTCCTCAAATGAGAATGCATGAGGGTAGAAGCTGCCACCAGTTCAGCTCCACTCCAGTGCTGTTTCCAGCCCTACAGGGAGAGAAGACTTTGAAAAGATTTTGAAAAACAATACTTCCTCCTAAGGAAAACCTTCAGACCTTAGAGCTGCCTCAGATGAAGGGCCTGATCCAGTGTCAAGGCAAGTCTGTGTAAAGACTCTTGCCATTCTCCTGGGGCCTGATAAC
Organism: Heliangelus exortis; assembly: GCF_036169615.1. Taxonomy (NCBI): domain Eukaryota; kingdom Metazoa; phylum Chordata; class Aves; order Apodiformes; family Trochilidae; genus Heliangelus; species Heliangelus exortis. Next base: position 5,825,455 of record NC_092441.1, read on the forward strand.
TCCCTAAAAAGTGCCAATGAAATCCTCAACATTTCCAGTTTATTAGTGTCACCTCCAATATCTCAACATACAGCATCCCTGCAGCTCATCAGTATTACCCAACGTCCTGCTGATATCAGCTTGTAAACTTGTATTATCTGACCCACCACTTCTGCCATTTATCACTGTAGGGTTAAGCTGACTTGGAGCCCTCTGGATGTGCCAGAGCCATAGACTTGCCAAGGTTGCACTCAGGACAATTCCAGTCTGCATTAGGCAAATGATAAACAGGGAAATTGAAATCAGATCCCCTTTCTTTTTTTTTTTTTTCAGTATGAAGAAATGTTAATCCCTCGAGTTCCTCCCAGTTGTGCCAGTATCAGCATTCCCAGTGCTGTTAAACCTCTGGTGTGACACTCCACACCCACTGCCAGGCTCTCTCCAGCCAGATCACATTTCCTCATGTTAAGCCTGCTAGACTGCTCAGAGTTCCCAGAAGAAGAAGTAGCACTTGGATGAAGTAGCAGATCAACATTAACAAAGACCTTCCTCCACAGATTAAAAAAAAATAAGCAAAGGTGTTAATATGATAGATAGAAGAGAATCTATGAAATGACTGTTTCATACTGTGATGGTATAAAAAGTGAATAATTTATACATCTGCTTTGGAAGTCATAGCTCTGGCTCTGTAGAGACTAAAACAGCACTAAAGTCTCTCCACATTAATTCTGATTACATTTTCAATTTTGATTTCTCTGGTATCTTAAGCTACAACACTTGATCCCAACAACAGCAGGTTGAACGCATTAGGAAGGAATGTTATTGTATAAGCAATCCCTCTACTGGCTGAAAGATCAGAGGGTCATGGAAACATCTTTAAATGTCACTCCTTTGTGAATGTATTTTTGGAATTCTGGTCATAAAGCTGGGCTCGAATCCTCATGGATTCAATTTGGAGGCTGATAATCAATCATGCAATCATAAGCCTGTGACTGGCACACAGGTCAGTTCCTGTGCAGAAGGCACATGTGTGGTTTTTTGTGTTGCGTAAAGCAACGGGGCTGTTTTCACAGGAGAAAAGAAGAGACAGAATCAGGGAGGTCTTTTGCAAGAAGAACCCCTTCAGACCATCAACCAGGAAAGCCAAGACAACAAGGGCTGTCCCTGCCTCACAGTTACAGGTGACAGGCAGAGATGTGGCTTGGCTTCTCACTGTCAGTGTCCTTCCTGCAGCCCCATCCCCAAATTCCTGCAGCAAGGGGGGACAGAAGGAACCGGGTGGGTGGGGACACGGAGCTCCCTTTGGGCTCTGCCCAAAGCTTCCCTGGAAAGGGAACACTGGCTCGGTCTCCACGATGGACTTCACCTGGACACGAGGACTGGAGACCACAGCTCACCTGTCCCAGGTGTCAGTCCCTGTGGATCCAGCTGAAGATCCTGGGCAGATCCCGAGCGGCGCGGTGCAAAGGCAGAGCGGGCAGCTGCGGGCTCAGGGCAGCCCAGATGTGCAGCACAGAGGCAGATGGGCTTCCACATGCTGAGATTTATGACTTACTGAAAAGCCCCCAGCTTGATGGCTGCTTTTTTCATTTCCTACAAATCTAATTACAGGGGAATAGAACTGATTGCGAACATATTTAGGGAATGGGCTTGTTGCTGTCTTTTTACATTTCCTTTGTAGTAGAAAGCAGTATGTTGGCTGAAAATATTCACACAATCTCTTGAAAAAACATATCAAATGCCAACAGGAATGGAATAGCAATGGGAGAGCACAATCCTGCACATACTCCAGATGGCAGGCCTTCCCTCCAGCCTGCCATTACTCAGTGGATTATTCCCCATAACTGCAGCCTACTCATACCCACAGGTGACTGAAGAGAAAAGCTTTAGTAAACACAGACCCAGCTTTTGGCCAGACAGACTCAGAGATCTACAAAGAAGCATACAGGGTTTTTACTAGGTTGGATAGGTGACTTCAACAATTATAGGTGACTCTAGCAGGGCTCAGCACAACCCAAGCCTCTTCCTCTAGATCTGATTTAACCACACCACCTCAAGAGAGAAACTCATTCTACAATTCAGAAATGGGAATTCAATCCTTCACTTTCCCAGAGCTATCCAGATTATTTTGTCGTCATTCTTAACATAGGTCAAAATTCAGACAAAACACAAGAGCAGAGCAGAGCTACTGAACGAGCAACCTGCCAGAAACTGCCTCAGAAACTACAGCTGACTTGGGAATGCTGGGGAACACATGAAGAGAAAAAAGCCTGAATTGGAATCACATGGGAGACCAGTCATGTGGTCAGGGAGCTGAACCTCACCCATGGTACCATCTGTCCAGATAAAAGATGATTAAAGCAGCTCATATCCTAAAACTTACCAGGCCCAATATACACATAGCCCAGTTGAACACAATTTCTTTCATAGCTGTTGAGAACTTTTGAAGGCTGTAGGTACAGGCATGGCCATTGTTATTTAGACTTAGTATGCACACAGAGGTAGTAAAACATCATCCATCAGAAGCAGGGTCCTATTTTTCTGTCCTGAAAGAGCAAATCCTGACTCAAAGTGAATCTTTTATGAAGGAATCAGCAGTAATACATGATAGGCACACAAAGAGGCTCTGAGCAGGAAGGCTTATTGGCTGTTGCATAACAAGAGCAGCAACAATGGTATTAAAGAGGGACTGTTTTTAGCATGGAGAGAAACCATCATGCCTTGGGGTCCAGGAAAAAACAGACACCTGGTCTGGAAGAGGCTGGTCCTTGGGCAGGTTTTTGCCAGAGGGATGCCCACCCTAAGACCACAGGATACTGTCTGCTGCCAGAAATGGGGGGACCAAGTTAGCAGGACGATTGTTTTCATAAATTTTCAGAACTAATGCCTCTGTAAAATTAATAGGGAATTGAGAGAAAAAGCTTCTTTGCATTCTAGGTTAAGCAACAGTTTAGTCTCTGCTTCCTTAAAAATGATCTGCCACCTGCTACTAATTTCCCTCTTTGTTAGGAAAGCCATTGACTGCCTGAAGGAGAGGGGGAGAAGAAGCTGTTAAGCTGCACTTTACACAGAGCAAATGAGAACACAAATAGCGGGGGATGTGTGTTTTAATGAGCAAAAGGGGCATTGATCAGTTTACTACTGCATTTGGGGCTGGTCCCAAAACACAGCAAGCCCAGAGCTCCTTGTGGCTCTGCAGGACCCCTGGATGCTCATTGTCTGTGGAGCAGCAGGAGCCCGGGCACAACGCTGGCAACAGGCGCCGTGCCCTCATCTTGCCCCTGCCACTGCTTGCAGGAGAGGCTCAGCTCCTCCTTGGGAACCCCCCCTACATTCTTTTAGGTCTTTGTCATCCTCTGCTTACCTCAAGGGCCGTAGAGTCCTCAGGAGTCTTAAAACCCGGAGCATGCCCAGGATTTTTGTGCCGCTGTCCGATACCATCGAGACCAGGATATCGATGACGGAGATGAGAACCAGCACCCCATCCAGCACGTTCCAGCTGCTTTTCAAGTAGGCTTTCTCCCCAAAACACAAGCCTAGTGCCACCACCTGCCCGGACACAAAGTTGCAACAAATTAGGACTCACATCAAATACGTTTCTTCCAGTTAACAACCTGCTGAGAGTGCATTATTTACAGATATAAATCTCTAAGTCCGTTTGCTTCCCAGTATAGAAGCCCAATTAGACAAATCAGCAAAGTGTTATATTGCAAGAATTGTAAAAATATCTCCACAGAAACATCCCAGATTGTCCCTTACAGCTGATGTATTTTTAATATGCCTAAAACTAGCTGCAGAAAACTGTTCCTAACATGTTTGTCTCTGGCATAAAGAAGTTTGGTCATATTTTATTTCTACAGACTGCTACAGGAAAGGTTCAGAGCAGCTGACCCAAAGCAATCAATTACAGGCTTTGCAAATAAAGAAACTAGAGAAACTTTCTGAAGAACAGGCAATTGTTCTGTGAGCTAATTATGAAATATACAAGAGAGATTTACAGCAATGGGTTTCTGAGCCTCCTGTCTCAAATCAAGCAAAATGTTTCAAGGAGCTTAAGTCTTTCCCTCCTCAGGAAAGCAGAGAGCTGCTTAGGCTGCTGAGGACAACTGGTTGTTGAAGACAATGGGACTTCCATGCATGGTTAAAGTTAGGCGTGTGCCCCAGAGCTTTGCTGAATAGGGAAGGATTGCTGAACTGAAGCATCCCGTTGCTCATATAATGGTGTAAATCAAGAGCAACTTCAGTGAAATTGTTCTGATGTAAAACGTGCTCAGAATAAGGTGTGTGGTGGTTATTTGAATATGATTGAGAAGAGGAAAATATACCTCACTTGTAGCTGGTAGACCTAGGGGTTTTGCAATTCTGCCATAATAAAATATCACTAATATAATACAGGCACACTTATCCTCCAGATGCATTTACCTTAACTGTCATCTCAGTCAGGAAGATAACTGTAAAGATGTAGTTGGAGAGTGTTAGGAAAATCCGTTCCTATAAAAGAGAAAATGAGAGACAATGTTTTTTATCCTGCTCTCTGCAGCCGTACATCTCCCCGTACACACTCGGGTAGTTGTTAACTGTTCTACAGCTTCTGTGCTGAAACAAGTCTCAAACTGATTGCCCAAAGAGTGGAGAAAATCCAGATATTTAAACAATAACCCTGGGGAGGTTCAGCACTGCCCGTGAGACGGGCCAGGTCAGCACCATGGACAAGGGCAGCTGCCAGTGCCTGCCCCTAAATCCCCCCATTTGTCCCCAAATCTCCCCATCTGCCCCCAGATTTCATCCCTCAGCAGAAACAAGGACACCTCCCCCTGCTTAGAGTATGCTTGACAAAGCTCCACCTGTCCCTCTCCTGTGGTTGTCACCGCACAGTGCAAATAGCACTGAGCTCCTGATTCTCCCAGAAATTAAGTCAATATTAGAGTGGCTCTGCTGCAAGGCAAGCAGGACCCACGGGACACAGGAAAGCAGCTGGCATGAGTTGTCACAGCTCCACTGAAGCCAGTGAAGCCCTGAAGGTCTAAGCCAACTGAGACCTGCCTCCAAAAGGTGGATTCACTTGCCCAAAGCCACAGGCTAGACCTGGGCATGAAGCCCAATATTCTCATCTCCCCCTCCCCTGGGTTATCCACCAGACCATGCAGTCCTCATGGCCACTGCTCTGCAGTAGCAGCTAGTGACTACAGATGAGACCATGGACTGGGTCCCTATCTGTAGTTAGCAGAAACCTTTCTTTTTAATGATGATCATTAAATAAATTACACTTTTCCCTAATCCCTGAACAATCTCTGATTGCCTGTACTGAGAAACGGACAGCAGAAGGTGGAGGATGGAGGAAAGATGATGGGTATGCACGTATGCGTGTGTGCACACAATTGAACCAGCCCCAGGTCTGCTAATAACAATTTTGGATTTATTTCTGCCTCTCCCCACAGAGCAGTCCTGTAAGAGATGCAGATCTCTAGCTTAAAATGAGATGCAATTTAAACAAGACAAAACACCTTGGCAACTCTCTCGCTTGCCAGATCATGATTTACTGAAAGTGACTCAGGAACCACAGAGCAGCCTGTTTCCATACTGGCTCCATAATTAATTAGGTCCTAGACCTGTTTGTGATTGCCTGAGCTGTGATAGGAAACATCACTGGCCATCAGCTGACTGCCACACAAAAGGCTGCTGTAGGGAGGCAGGCAGCTGTGCAGGAGAAAGAGGGTAGGGACCTGCTTGTGGAGCTGGAGATAAAACAGCAGTAGCATGGAGGAGGGACTGAGGATATTACATTCCTCTCTGGCCAGCGTGTGGCTATTTGGAAGGATAATCTCCCCAGCCCATGTCGTGCACTCTGCAATGGGGAGTGTGTGTTGGTTAGCAACAGCATCCCTGTTCTGATAAGCCAGCTGAAACTGGGACAGGGAAAGTGAACCCGCTTGAAGCAGCTAGAAATCCACAGCTTGAGGAAGCAAAATTACAATTATTTTAAATAACTCAAGCTAAAGTAACTCTTGGTTTCCAGATCAGAGCTCCATCAGTGCAAGCAATGTACGTACACTCCTCCTTGCTCCCCTGTCCCATCACTCAGCATCCCCCTTCTGACAGATCATGATCCAGCTCAGCTCCAGCCCTGGACCACCCATTTTGGTTCCCTGGGTTATAACCTGATGCTGATGAACCTCACCCTGGTCCCCGTCTCCTTTTCTCTCCACACTCTTCCGTTGCCCAGGGACCACAGCTCATCATCCTCCTCTGGTTTTTAGTGCTCCAGCTCTTTGCTCTGACTCACTTAAGTCACCTCATTCCCTTCATCCCTGTTTAACTACAGTTCTTTTTGGAGCCAACCCTGTGAATGGTGACTCAGAGGAAACACAAGGGACATTCTCAGGGTGCCCCTTTTGGGGAACAGCAGGGTGATTTCCTCCTGCTGGCAGGGAGTCCCGCTCTCTTCTTGCAGCTGCAAGTTGGTGCACCACGACACAAAGCAATAATCAAAGGAAAGAATTTGATTCAGGGGAGGGACTGCTGGGCAAACTATTTCAGTAAGGAGGACTACTAGGGAAAGCTTAAAATAGGCTCCAGTTTTAAGGTCTTACATTGAAAATCCACAAAAATGAACAGCCTAACACGCCTACAGGAACAAAACAGGATTCTATATGATTGCAATATGAGCAGTCCTTTGCAGTACATCAGCAAAAGCCCAGGCTATCTCTTAGCCACAATCTATGCTAAAATGAAAGAGAAATGGGATGATTTTGCCCCTCTGACTGACGGATATTGGTGCTGTGAGGGTCTGGTTTGAGAAATCCTTACATAGTCCATTGAAACAAAACAATGCAGTATTACTGTGCAGGTATCAATTCAGTTTTTCTTGCATGACAACAAAGCTGATACACAAAGGGGAGAGAAGAGGATGAAATGAACAGTTTCCCCCTTTGCCTTCACACCACACATACGTGCCCGGGAAGAACAGATGGAAGACACGAACATTGTGTTGAGGGAGGAAAAGTGTTTGAAGGTTTATCACAGAAGGAAACTGAGACAGATGTCATGCTTATGTCAGGTGTTAAAACCTTGATCAAACTTGCAGAAATGGGATATTTGATACATTGCAGTCCTCTGCTCTTGTACTTTGAAAGGACGTTGGGGAGTTGCTGTACCAAATGCAAAGGATACTCAGAATATGTTGGCAGCTTCCCATTTTAAAGAGAGAAAGAAAGTGAGACCAAGTGCACAGCAGAGAGTTCCAAGCCCTGGGAGCATAAGAAAAGTTTAACCTCAGAAACTCACAGCACTGTGAGGCTCGATTTTGGGTCGTTCCATGGCAATGGTGATGCAGTTCAGGAAGATGATCACCAAGACGATGTGATCAAACATCTTGTGTGTGATGATTTTATTGCACATCAGACGGAATCTGGTGAAAAAAAGAAAAAAAAAGAAAAAAAAAAAGAGGACACACAGACTAGCTATTAATGCTTGACTGGTTGGGGAGAAACGCAGCAGCTCAACGTATGGCAGGGGAATTGAGAGCTCCGTCTGCAAAGCAGATGAGCTACAATCTCCCAATCTCCTCCCTGGCAGAGCCGCAGGCTGCAGGCAGATTGGGGTATGAATAGAAAAGGATCCAAGCTATAGAACTAGGCCACAAATTTCAAGCCCTGGAAATGTTCACAGGGAGCTTTGGGTCACTGGAAACAGAGCAGCTGCTTCCAGAACTTGGATGTGCGGCCAGGTTTGGATCTGCCCCCCTATTTTGTCTGTAGTGCTCAGGTTTAGCTTAAATAAAGGAAGAAATACTTCCCAGCAATCCTGTAAGGGTTGAGCACACATGGAACAAAGGGACAGAAGCTATTTATTGTGACAGATGGCTGTACACTGACCCAGGACTCATAATACCATATTACATTTCCCAAAGCCTGTTTCTGAAAATCTCTCTAATCTTGGTATGAATGAACTCGAATGCTGCCCAGGTCCCATCAGCTCAAACAAGGGAAACCCTCATCCAGCATGTCCTGAGGAACAGGTAGGAGAGCAGAAAGACAAGCTGGGCTTTGGGAAGGACAGAGCTGGGGCCCTGCAGAGAGGAGAGGGTGTTTCCTGGGTGTTGTTTCAGGGGGAAGGGAAGGGGAAGAGCAAAGAAATCTGGGCTGAGGGGCAAGTTTAGGCAGTCAAGCAGTGTCCTTTGCTGTCGTGTAAGTGCATGCTGGGGTGAAATTCAGATTTATCAGCTTAATACAGCACCTTTGCCCCTGCTTCAAACAGCTTTTGGTCCATCGAGTTAAAACACTGCAGAGCACTGGCACAATTGACAAAGCAAGTGATTAACTTGACAAAGCTGTAGCCATGCCCTGGGTGATGGGTCTCTACCAGACACCCCTGTGCCAGGGCAGGGGAAGGGCTGGGAGATTTGTGGACCACCAGAGACCCACCTGGGATAGGTGGGCAGAGCAAAGAGTGATCCAGAGGGCAGGATACCCAACACACCCGCTGCTCCAGCACCCGTTACCTGGAGTGAGGGGCGAAGATGAAGATGGACCAGGAGTCTCTCTCTTTGCAGCAGGCAGGGAGACGTGCCCGTACCCACGCCTTCATGCGGTCCCTTTTGCTCTAGAAGAAAAATGTAGAGTAGAAACTTACCAGGAGAGAAAACACCAAAAAAACCCCCCAAAAACTCAAACTTCCAAGGGAATGATCTGGGGCAATTTTTCACTGAATGCGCATCTCCCAGTGCTCAGTAAAGCTGAAATAAAATGATCTCCACAAAAAAAAAAAGACCCCACTGGGCAAGGGAAGGGCTGTGCTGGCCCTGAAACCATGCAGAGTTTGGTCTTGCTTCTTCCTCTGCACAGTAACTGCATCTGGCACACAATTAACCAAGGGGACAAACACAGTAAATCAAACCCGTGCCCAAGGGACTGTCAATCCACTCTGATCAGCCTCAGATCCTCCAGACACCCATCAGATGCTTGCCTGAATCGTTTAAGATTTTTTTTTGGCATTTTTATTGGGTTTTTGCCTTTTGGGTTTTTTTAAAGAATATACAATGCTTATTTCAGAGGCTAATAAAGAGAGTGGTTCCTGCTGCTTACTGGGACAAGCCCTATGTCTGTGCACCACTGGAAAGCTGAAGGAACCATTTGTGACCCGAGTTTTGGTCCAGGAAGGCAATGACAAGCATCTGCCTCTCATTCAGCATGAACAGATTAGATAGGAGATTATAAAGGCAGAAGGGAATGTCGTGGCCATCCTGTCCTGCATGGACACCGGCCATCCGACTCCAACAAATTAATTCCTACTTGAAACCACAGCACATCCTCAGCCACACATACTTATGCTTTAGACCATCTGCAAGGTTATTTAAGGCCAGAAGGGCAGATTGTAAAAGCCTTGGCCAACAGGTCAACTAAAGACAGGAAAAACTGGATACTGAGGAGAAGCCTCATCCCAGCTGCAAGTGCCTTCGCATTAGGTCTCATTGCCCTCTCATCCATAGGTCCGAGGGGAGGTGAGGATCTTTAATCCAATTGGCACTGCAGTGCCAGTGTCTTGAGCATGGAGAACCAGCAGGAGCCAAGCAAACATCTTGCTCACCATACTGGGGCTTTCTCAGCCCTTCCAAATCAAAGCACCAGAAGACAAATCCACAGAGCAGTGTTTACAATGTCACCGCAGTGCCTTGTGTTTACAAACACATAAAAATGAATCCTTGCTCTTTCATTACCCTCATTTCCCCACTATCACCTAGGCTTGGATGTGCACACATGCAGGAATAGGGCTGCACAGGCTCTTTAATGTTTTCTTCTGCAGGTACTCAGAAAAAGAGCTGCAAAGCACAGCGCAGGAAGCACAGCTCACACCCCAGGAGCACCTGGACCCCGGGGCTGAGACATTTTTATTTATTTCACTCTAGAAACAGGGAAGGGGGATTTATTTGGAGCCAAACTGTTAGCAATTGGAGGTATTCTGGACTATAAAAATAGGATTTGTTAGGGTAATTGAGTGGAATGAGGAAGTGCTTTCTGTTTCTATACACACTCAGCTGGGGGTCTCATTAGTGATGGGTAATAGCTGGTGTAGTATTGGCTTTAATGGAAGCACTCGGTGACAATCTGAACCCTTCAGAAAATGAAAACCACTTTGTGAAAAATAACAAGAAACATTTGAAGAACAAGAATAAGAAGCAAAATCTTTCTGCCTCTCTCCTTCCACTGCCTGTCCTTCCCCACCATTCTACACAAGCACAAGACACAGCACACCAGTAGATTTTGGCCACATCTTGCCTTTTTTCACATCCCTTTTTCCAAGTCTAGGCAAGCAGTCAGAACTCCTCCCTTCTCTCTAAACTGCATTTAATAGAGCATGCATCCATGGGGCTGTATTATTCCTTTGAGCAGCCTACTTAGTTTAATTATCCATAGATTTAACAAAAGTAAATAAATGGATAAAAGTCAGGTGTCTACTCAAAGTTGTGGTGAGAAGAGTGATTGCTACTCCAGCCTCCGGACAGGGAGCAATTGCTGCAACTTGGTCCTGTTCATTTTACGAGCTGGAAAACTTCCAGAAGTATCTATTATTCAAAGCAGTTCTGGTATTTATCATGGGGATTTGTAGTGAATGGTAATGCGTCAGCAGCACAGAATGCTTCTTTATACTGCTTTTGTCCAATTTTAATGCCAAAGATATTTTGGGGTTTGGCAAACCATTGCAGCTTGCAGATCAGGGGCTAAATCAGATAACAAAGGCAAAAAGTGATCTTCCATCATGTCCCTCTCTCTATTCAGTGTGTCAGAGTAAGGGTGAGGGGCTGCCTCAGCCAGGGCTGCAGCCCACACGAGGCCAAGTCCATCCGCAGAAATCTAAAGTCAAAGGAATTGCTCGAGATTTCCACCAGTGGAACAGTGCAGCTCAGTTAATTTGAGCCAATTGTATGCTATTTGAGAAATAAAAGCCGAGTGCTGCCAGCCTGAGTCCCACTGAACACTTTTCTCAGCGAGGTTCAGACACGCAGCAGCTGCTGACAACGCGGTGATCGCTGCTGAGCTGCACTTGGGGTCAAAGTCACCCATCAAATACCTGGGTTAAATAACAACTTTTTCTTCATAAAGCACACCTAGACAGGATGAATAAAGCTGTGCGGGAGGGACAAGAAAACTACTCTTTAATTCAATTGCCAGCTACTTTAAATCTCCCTGGGTGAGACCACCTGAAGTCCCCCAGCTGGGAAAAGAGCAGGGAGCAGGACAGGGTGTGATGCTGCAGTGCTGCCTGTGCCTGGCAGTGTGCCATGGGGCTCTCCAGTCCCATAGCTGCTGACAAATATCTGTTTTTTCTTCTTTTTTTTCCTTCTTCTTTTAGGACTTTGAGGTACTAATGTACTTCTGAGGGCAGGATGAAAGGCAGTTGGCATTAAAAGATGACTGATGCACTCCTTGGAGTACAGGAGAGACTTAGATTTATAAAAGATTTATCAGAAGAATGAGGGGAAACTGCTGAAAAATGTTGTATGAGTGGCAATGGAGCTCCAGGCAAGATGGAAGCTGCACAGAAGTGCTTGGGACCTGATTATTTAATTTTAAATATGCAGCAGGGGCAGTCTGGGAGGGCTAGGGGAGTGGCTGGACTGCACAATACCTGGAAAAAAGTGCAATAGGAAACAGGGGAAGGGTCTGCATTTGCAACGTGCAATGAGGATTTGGGGAGGAGGGGACAGATTTAGCTGCATACTCAGTATTTCCCTCACTTTCTCCTTTGAGCACTCAACAATTTGGGTAGGAAAGTACCCAAATCCACTCAAAATCCAGGAGATATGAACAACAAAGACCTCACAGCAGAATCCTGGTCTTGGTCACAGCACCTGTACCCAGCCAGGCAGCAGATCTCTCTCTCTATGAAAGTTTCTCTTTGTATTCAGGCAATGAACACCAGATTTCAGTTCCCTGATTCTATATTTCTGGGGAGAAGAGCTATTAGGGGCCAGATTCTGTCCCTTCAGAGGGATGTAAACTCTGAATAAACTCATTGAGGGCAACAGAGCAGCACTAATACAACGGGAGCTTGGGAGATCCAAATGAAGCCTTTGCACTTCCTTTTATTTCTGTGCAGAGGCAATCAAAACCAGCCAGTGAGGAGAGATGTGAAGCTTTGTTGCAGAAAAGCATATTTAGGATTACTTTGATCTGAACAACAGTTGAGTTCTTTTCTTCTTTTGTTGGCGGGGGAGTTTTGAATTTTATTTTTTCCATTTAAAACATAATGACTTTTTCTCTGACTTTGTCAAAGCTAATTTAGGGGCAAAGCATCCCCCCAAACATCAGGAGGGAATCACAAATGGAAGCTCCACAACCTGGGGGCTCATTTTGCTAATCTAAGCAACATTTTCCAATCCATCTGGTTTAGTGATTTGCAGTGCAGACATGTTTTGGAGCATGTGGAATGGCATGAACCAGCTGTGGCTGTCCCAGCTGCTGAGTGTGGCTATACCATGAGCTGGGGCATGATTTAATTTTGGTTTTTCTTTCCCTAGGTATTTGCTTCTGAATGCTCCACGGAAGAGGACTGAGAGACCTTTGGTCTAAACCTACACAACCAGACCTTGGCATGCAGAAGAAGGAGAGACCATTTGGTTTATACTTAAAGCAGCCACCATAATGATTAAAAACATGCATCTTATTCAAGAGTCTTTCATCAGAGCTGCTGGGGCTGCAGGGCTGAATGGGACAAGAGAGGAGGGACATGTCCCATCACACAATGTCCAGCACAAGGGGAGCTGCTGGCTTCTGATCTGGCAGGGAGAAAGGAAGGGACCTGTGGGATGTTTGGATCAGGTGAGCTGGAAAAAACAGCAGATGTTTGAGCATGAAAAAAAAATCCCTAGCTAGAGATAAAAAGCATGGTTTCCTGAACATTTTTGATAGTGCTTTTTCCCAAAATAATTAATGTTCCTTTTCCTAAAAATTCAATTTATTATATGGAGGTTAAAAACCAGGTTAAGGCAATCAGTAAAAATCCCAGGTTGAGGATCCATGCTGGAGATGTAATGGGATAATGGTGTTTTTTAAAGACAATTCATGGCTGAGTGACTCTATTCTGCCAGCACTAACTCTCTTTCTGCCCCTGTTCCTTCTCTGGAGTCATTGCTGCCTTCACATGCTCCAATTTCCATTTTCCTTCAACAAACACAGTGACATAGAGTAAAATCATGTCCACAAGCTGCAGCTTTCCTGTTCTCAGTAGAGCCCTGGTTACCACAACATCTCTACCCCAAAACACGTTCACTTCATCAAGAGACACCAAGTTACCCCTTGGGACTGACACAACAGACCATCACATTTCTCATGTCTTAGAATAAGGTAAAGTGAGTCAAACAGGTAACCTAAGAGCAGCAGAAAATATCCCAAAACAGCCCCTAGGACATCCCAATGGGATAGTCCCCATGAGCATCCTGCAGGCCAGTTCAAGCTCCTCTCTGCTAGCCGTGCAAAAAACCTTGGAAAAGCAGCTAAATTCCTAATATTTCCTTAATGGCACTTTTTATGCCTGTGAAAGAGGGTCACTTATTGGCTAATGCCTCTTCATATGGAAATTAATGCAAAGCCTTTGAGATCACCAGCATCTCTGCAGGACTAATGCTGCCATGGGAATGGAGGAAGCCAAGCCCTGCTCTTTGGCTGCCTGTTGATGAAATTGTCTGCTGCTGTGCATGGGGGCAGAAAGCTGAATAATATCTGGAAAGCAGGGAAAGTTACTTGTTTGTGGGTTTTGGGGTTTTTTTCTTAAAGAAAAAATAGAAACAGAAAAGCACACATTGCCAAGAGATAGCCTTTACTCTGCAGCTTTTAGTGAACATGGGTAGTTTTGCCCTAATCTCTCCATCTGATACTACACTGAAATACTTAATACCATGCCAACCACATTGCTGATGGCACCCACAGCCCAGAGATCTTATGGATGACTCTCACTCTGGTCTGGTGTTGACAGTGAGACCCTGCCCCTGCCCCCACCCACCCGTGTGCTCCTGAGACAGGTACAAACATTGACTTCACAGAGTTAAAAAAAGCCCAAAACGAGCATTTGACACTGTCTCACCATGTTGCCTTCATCGTCACAGTCATCACAGTCCTGCCGGGGGTCATCCAGGTGGAGCTGGTGCAGCAGCAGGCCCGGAGAGGTTTTCCCATTGCAGTCCTGGTGCTCGGAGGTGGAGGTGCGGCTGCTGTGCATGCTGCTGGTCCGGTACAGGGACGGCACCTGCAGAGTGTCCTGCAGGTCAAAGGAACCTTTTGTTTCCAGAGACTCCATGCGATGAGGTAAAGAGCCATTGAAGCTGCCGGCCCGGCTGGACTGCTCCTCATCCGAGCTCTCCCCTTCCTCTGAGCTTTCCTTCCCCTCTCCGGAGAGGAGGGATCTGCGCTCCCCGCTCTGCTCCCGCCGCTTGAGGCTGGGGGCCCGGCCGATGCTGTTCCAGCTGGAGCGGCGGCTGTTCCAGCTGCTCCCGGCGCTCCAGGGGCTGTGGGGGGAGCTGCGGGCGCTGGGCTGCGGGAAGGAAAGGGGCAGCATCAGCTCCGTGCCTCCCCACCCCACCCCAGGCTGCTGTGGAGCCAGCTGGGGCAGAAGGATGGACAGACAGCCCAAGGGACTGAGCATCCATGGGAGGAGGTGGCACCAGTACCGGGGATTTGAGCTCGTAGGCAGTGGGATCCACGGAGACACCGCTGGCCCGGCGGGATTCATAGCCCTGTGCTGCATCTCCGAACACGGCGCTCTTGGGCATGGGCATGGGGGTGGCAGCTGTGTGTATGATGAGTGGTGGGGTCAGGCTCTTCTTCAGCTCTGGGTGGTCGCTCAGGACCATCACTGGAAGACACAAGTGGGTTTTGGGTGTCACACCTCTGAGGGAACATCTACAACCTGCTCTCAGGCAGGCAAAGCAGCTGCACAGGGATGGATACTCCAAGCAGCAGGAGACTGAGACCCAAAAGGTCCTTCTGGTCCCAACCTTCAGCCTGGCAGGGGACCAGAGAGGGGTGTAGATCTTGAATGGGATCAGTTTCCAATGAAAGAGCACAGAAGATGCACATTGCCATCTGCTGCCACTCAACCTTCCAACCAACACCTGCCAGCTCCAATGCTGGGAACCTCCTGCCCATGCTGGGCTCCATCCACCCTCCTTTTCCATGGCTTCTTCATCCCTGCAGAAACCCTAAAAGCTCAGACCTTGGGCTTGAGGGGGAGGTTACAACCTGAACACCATCATAGCTCTGCCTGCATCCCACAATCCCACTCCATGCCCCAAGCCTGCTGGCCTCAGTCAAACGTGCCATGGCTTGGACTATGCTGTTCTCTGTCGGAGGGCTCTTCCCTTTGGGACACATTGTTTCCACAGCAAAGTGAGGTTTCCCTGGAAAGCCCCATCCTCTTGGGGTTGTTACTCACAAGCTGGATTTGACAAGTTTTTCTTAAGTCCTCCCTCTTCCTCCAGGCTGCGAGTAAAGAGATCCCCTTCAGAATCAGACTTGGAAGCATCACCCTGGAGCAAAATAGAGAGTTTCAGCACAGAGGGCAAAGGGCCATGGTGCACGGACACCCGTCTGAAAAAAATGGATTCCCGTCTCCAACACCACACCTACAGATCCACTGAATTTTGTACCACGATGCAACATCACCTTTCACAAAATGACGCATGCACATATTTATACCACAGACTAATTAACCTCCTACCAGGATGACAGACTGCCTCTGGCTCCAAACACGGTCCCAGAAAGCGATCAGAAAATAACCCTATTGCTTAGTATTTGCTGCTGGAATTGTACACTGGGTAAATAGTAAGGAAGAACAGGTATCTGATGAGCAATTTGGGGACAAAAATTGACCCTACTCATCTCTCAGTTTATACACTGGCTTAAAGCTCCCTGTGTGTGGCTCTTTCTAGTAATGCTTTGAAAAAGCAATCCAGGATTCAGAAGGGGCAAAAGGGGACCCTGAATTTCCAGTGCAACTAATGGGCCTGTGGCGATGGATGCCCCATCAGCTCAGAGAGGATCCAGGTGACAGAACCTGATAAGGATGGCTGTGGGTGGCCATTCCCCTGGGAGTTGTGACACGAAGCAGAAGTTTTGTTGCTTTCTGCTGTATCATTTTGGGGATTTAAATTCCACCGTAACATTTCCAGCACCAAGGGGATGAGCAGGAGCTGCCTGCTTTGACATGGGCCCATCCTCAGGAGGAGAGATAAGAAGTTTTACCATTGCTCACAGAGCGGTGCTCGGACTCTCTCTCAGTCTCACGGCACGGACCCGATTGGGGACATCCCTGTGTGTCCCTGTGATTCTGTCCATTGGCACTGCAGAAAGGCACTTAGGGTGTGGTATAGTCAGGATACACCCGATGGGCCAATGGTGCTCGCCAGAGTGATGCCCATCCAAAAGAGGAGGATTCATGGGTGAAACCACTGCTCTGGCAAAGGGCACCAAGCCCTGTCGTGATGTATGTGGGGAGGGAGGAGACAGAGGGATGGAGGGAGGGAGGATGCTGGGATGGAAGAAGCCAAGCAGACCCTCACTTCAGCTGGGAGAGACCAGGAGCTCCAGAAAACCCCACCAAGGCTAAGCTTTGGCCCCAGGAGCCCTGGCCAGCGCTGTGGAGGTTTGGTGCTTGGGTACCTGTTGGTTGTAAAAACCCAGAGGGGCCCCAGCATGGGATGGAAGGAGATAGCATCTGACACAAGGTCTAGTGTCCTGTGCCCCTTTGTTAGGCAAAGCCCCAGAGGTATGAGCCCTGGCATTCCCCATGGGGTCACTAAACAGTTAAGGGGATTTTTCCAGGCAGCGTGGACACTCTCAGATACACATTTTTAAGGCAAAAGAGTGTCTGATGTGAAGCGTTGGCTCAAAACTCCCCCTCCTGAGGATCCAGGACTCCTGTGCTAGCTCATCCTGCAGGACACAGGCTGAGAAAATCAGGAATGCACCTTGCAAAGGGGAGCAGTAAAATCAGGCTGGCCTGAACTTTGCTGGAGTCAAAACCATGTCTCCGTGCAAACAGGGGCTCCAGCTGGCTCCAGGTACACTCCCCACGGAGGCTCCCGGCTCAGCCCCTCGCTCCGCCTGCCAGGAATTACTCACTCTCCCTAATGGATTATTAAAAAGCAATAAATAACAGGGAGAATTTCATATGATTTGTATTCCTGGAGTGCTCTTTAACAGCCCAAAGAAAAGTTTTCGGGTGCACAATGAGATGTGTGCTGAGAATGGAAAAGGAAAGCTGTGTGGGGATTTCCCACCCCCTAACCCCAGCACCAAACCCCCCGTCTGGAGGGCAGGAAGCATCCCCTCCGAAACACCACGTGCCAGACTCAGGACGCTGCAGGCAAGCATCTTGCAGCCAGGGCTGCTGCCCGTTACCTGTTCTTGCACTCCCAGTTTGCCTTTCTGGATAGAAAAGGGGTTATGAGAGAACAGGGAGTTAAAATCCTTTTGGGAAATGAGGGTATGCCAAGGTGGACCAGACGGCACGATGGCTGAACCAGCCTGTGCCAAAGGGGACTGACACATGGGGATACAATGGGAAAGGGCTTCTGTGCCAAGGGAAAAGCCAGACTTCTTGGACAGGGCAGAAAGGGAAGGGAGTAGTAAAGAGAAAGATGAGGTTGACAGAAGTGTGAGGTTTGGGGTGTTCTGCCCTTTGGAGATCCACAGCTTCCTCAGGCCTGAATGGGACCATTTCACATCCTGCATCACCTCACTGGTGATCCCAGCATTGCAGCCAGCACTCCTGGAACACTCCACAGTGCAGCTGCCACCATCCTACTGAGCACAGGGCTGTCCCACACATGTGTCCACAAACAGGCTTGATTCCAGGTCCCTTCACTCCCTGGGACCCTCCCTGTGCCTGGGTGATGGAGGGAGCACTCGGCAGGGGTATCACTGGATCACAGCATCACCCTTTGTGGCCCTGGGGAGGTCCACGGAATGTGACCACACTGCAAAGGGGCTGTGACTTCCCCAGAGCAGTTATCCAGAGAAGGGTCAGTGAGCCACATCAGCACTTTAGTTTACCTGGCTCCCCCAGGGAAAGAAGGGACTTCAAATCAAGGCTGACTTGACAATGAGAACAGAAAAAAAAAAAAAAGGAGAAAAAGGAAAAAAAAAAATTAAAAAAACCAACCACCCTTAAAAGACCCAAAAGAACAACAGCTACTACAATGAGAACAGCACCACGGCGTGTGACCAGGCACCACAAGAGAGACAACCACAGTGGGCAGTGGGATGTGTGTGTACGTACCCCCGACGAGTCGACAGGCAGCTGAATACAGCTTAACTGCCCACTCGCATCTTCTCGCTTGGAGATCTCCTGAAGGAGAAATGGGGGGAAGGGGAGGGGGGAAGGAAGGGGAAGGGGGGGTTCAATTTTCACAGTTTCAACAACAGGATGGAGAAGGGAATAAAAAAACACAGGGGAGGAGAGAGGAAGGGGTGAAGGGCAGCTGGGCCAGGGCACCCACTCTGCCCGGCAAAGGGAGGCGGTGGGAGATCTCAGATGGTGTGAAGCCCTTCCAAGGGACCAGCCTTACCTTTAAATTCAGTGTTTCAAACAGAGCTTGCTTCAGCTCCAATTGTGCTAATGAAATACCAACTAATTATTGAAAACATGATTACAGTTGTTTTTGGTTTTTTTTCTGCAGCTGCATAATAGGATATTTGTTTATAATGCCTTCATTAAAGAGCAATGGAAGCTTTGAATGAATGCTTGATTAACAGACTGTATCAGTCTTCTTACAGCCAGGTGAAATACCTAATTTCAGGAAAGCCACCAGAGTCTGCTGTGAGTTCAGATCCCTCACCCCCACTGGTGGGGACACCAATTTAAATCTGCAGGTGTCCAAACTTGGCAGGGGGCACAGCCCATCCCAGGGGGTTGCCACACCAGTGGCCCCAGAATCTCTTTACAGCACCAGAAATCAGTCTTCCCCTACCCACTTGGAAAGCACATGCTATTTTTGACCTTGCTGTGTTTCCCCTTCTTCAGAGATGACTCTTCCAATGCTACTCTGCACATTTTGGCAGTGTGGTCATGCCTGGTCCCAGTCCTGCAAGGCTGCAGGAGGTTACAGATTGTCTTAATTTCTTGCCTACAGGGTGAAGGATCTTTCCTCTGGTTGCTAGATGGGATGTAAAACTCATCCCACTCTAAGATGTGCTGAAATATTTAAGAAAAACTGATCAGTTTTGGGATCTCGATGGGCCAACAGTGTCTTCCTAGTGATATGATGGACACTTAATTTAAAGTCTTTTGTTGTAAACAGAGAGAGACATGAAAAAGCCATTGAAAGAGAAAACATGGAAACATTTTTCTGTCACAAGGAAAATCCCACTGAAACCAATAGGAATGCAAGAAAAACACCATCCAAAATCTGTACTGGTGGGAGCAGGGACTGTTCCCCCTGGTTGAAGCCTAGGATGCTACAGGTTAACCAAGGATGCTAAATCGGAGAGCACATAACATCCTTACACAGAGGAAAGGATAGAGATGCTGGAGGGGGGTCCTGGGAAGGAAGGGAGAAACCAAGGAGGGAAGAAACAAACCCATGAGCAAGGGTGGATGGGGGGGGACATGAAAACCAGGAGAACTACCAATGGAAGAATATGTTTTAGCGATAACACTATTAGGAAGTCCCCTGGGAGAGGAGGTTTATGTCTGACAAAGAAGAGTCATTGCTTGCTGCAGAGAGAAGTCCCCAGGGCAGGGACTTGAGAGGTCAGGCAGCAATTTCAAATCAGCAGCTGGATCAGAGGGAGTCTCCTGCTCACCTTCCCCACACTGACACCAGGCTCAAGTTAAACTGGAAAACACTCGGTCAAAAATAACCACGTTGCATAAAGTCCTGCATGTGTTTCTTGCAACAGAGAGGCAGGTTACCAAATAAAAAAAAATAACAGAAAACAAAGAACCTGGACCCTGCAAAATATATTGCTGCGTATTTAAAGTTTGGAACAGGTCCTTCTTGTTTCTCAGCTGCTTATATACATCTGCTGCCTAGCAACTGGGGCTGCAAAGCCGTGCACTAAAATTAACGAGGTGCTTGCAGATTGAGGAAAGGCACTCAAGGACCAGGGAGATAAAGGAAGCAGCCCTGGGATTGTGTTTCAGCCCAGAAATCTGAAGGAGAATGGAAAAAAAAGAACAAAAACCACACCAAAGAAACCACAACAACTCAGAAGAAGGGTCAAGTGCAATCACAGGAGGGAGACACTGGGGTTTGTTTACAGCGAGAGATGATCTCTATTAATTCTGCTTAGGAGAGGATCCTTTGTGTGCTGGCTAGCAAAAACCAGGAGATCTGTTTGCAAAGCTACACTCCAGCAAAGCTGAATAAACATAAACCAGCAAGGCCAGACCTGGCTCCCGACCTCCAGCAGACATTTGCTCCCCGTCTGCTGTGGGAAACTTGGGCTGAGCCAAGGGACCTCTGGATCCCATTGCAATTTACTGGAGGAATGCAGGGAATGCAGAATAACAAGGACGTGGAAGGAAGATTATTATTAAAATGCCATCATCAAAGCCTGAAATATAAAACAGCACTGTAATCAGTCACAAATTATAGGAATTTGGTGCGAGTGCATTGAAATTGCCAGGGCCAGAGAGGGTCTGGTCTGTGGAGGCTGCACTGGGTCCTGGTCCCTGCACTCACCTCTGGGTACTGGCATGAGCAGCATTGCTGGCTTCAGGCTGTCCCAGTGCTTTCCTGAATCAGAAGTTACTCAGTGGTTTACCCTCTTAGGGTTTGTGGATTTTTTTACCCTGCAGTTAAAGCACATTTGCAGGATATGCAGAAACCCTGGGGCTGGCTGAGCCAAGCCCGGTGCTGCCCCAGCAGGGGAGCCGCAGGGGCAGGTGATGGGGCTGCCCTGCTGCAAAAGTCAGCTGAAAGTAAATTTGGGGAGTTATGCTACAGGCAGTTCTCCTGCCTTCAGGGAAGATGTACCCTCAACGACATGGATATAAGGTGGACATAAGTGCTGTGTTTTAAGCCAGGGCATGAATTTACAGGATGTTACCCCACGGTACCAGCTGGCTGCAAAGCGAGCACAGATACATTTCTGCCCAGGGAAAGGGTGCATGGCAGAATGTGTGGGACTGGGAGCATGCTGGCAGGTGAGCACAGGGATGCTCTAGCATGAGAAACCAGGCTGAGGCAAGGACCAGAGGTATCAGACACCCTCGAGGAGCCGGGAGTGGAAACGCTGCCGCACTGAAAAGCTGAGTCCTTTTCTCTAAGGGAATGGGTGCAGCAGGTGACCTCCCATACTTTGGTGACCTTCAGAAGAGAATCAGTTTGCTAGACTGAACAGAGAAAGGTTCAGTTTCAAAGCTGTCATCACAAGCAGACAAGGAGCTTTTTACCTCTTTTCACTCGGACAAGAGAACATTGTGCTATTTGGGAGAACCTGGCAGTGACCTTCCCTTCAGCTGAGTGGTGGGGGGATTACAGACAGAGACAGCTACAACAATAACAATTAAACAGCAAAGCACCAACAAGGAGAGACACGAGACAAAAAATATTTCTTCTTGCTATCTTCTGCTATGACTCCATTAATTTAACTGTAAACTCTGCACTGAAAATAATAATAAAAATGGTTCTGTTCATAGTTATTCATAGCTACAATATTATGATACACAAGCAACAAACCTTAAATAATATTAAGTCACTTCAGAACACTTATCAAAATCATATAATGCAGGTAAACACACAGCCTATACAAACAGATACCAACGAGAACTTTTAGGTTGGATTCACCTCTCCAACCCACTGGGCAGGGTGTAATGATCCCCTTCTTGAACAGTGGGACAATTTTTGCAGAGACAGGTGGGCATTACAGGTCCCTCACTCTGGGGACAAGGAGAACTACACACTCACTCTGAGTTGGACATTTGGAAGGGCAGTAGGATGAAAAAAAAAAAAAAAAGTTAAGTTCAAACCAAACTGCCCTCCTGCCCTTCTGTGAAAGCCTCCAAAGCCTCCAGCAATCCAGGATGTCTGATGGAAGTTCCCAGCCTGAGGAAGCAGAGACCAGAATCATGTACTTTTAAAAATGCAGAGAACTGCGGGGCTGGAAATGGGAAGAGCTCCACGAACACGTATCATCAGAAAAGATAATGGTGTCACTAATCTCTTACCAGCCTGTGTAAGTTTTCAGGAAGGCTTTTAATCTAGCTGACAAACACTGTGAGAACTGTTTCAAAGACACTGTCATAGCAGCAATCCCATCCAGAGTGCCTGACTCACCACTGAATTCCCACTCCTGCGTTAATGCTAACAATGCTTTTCATTTAAGCCCTTCCTTTAGAGGGCTTGCTGTATTAAATTGCACCGTGGCTAAGAAAAAGGAGAAAGAAAAGAAAAAAAAGTCCTAATTTTTTTTCCTCAATTTTTTTTCATGTACCACTCTCATAAATGCACTGCTGTCCATCTCAGAAAGCAAAATCCAGGATCCGAAGGCCCTGAAACTTTAAGAAGAGAGCAAAGGCATCTGCATGTGGACATTACCTCTGTCTGGAAACCCTCTACCAGGATGGCCACCAGCAGGTTGAAGAGAACATAATTCCCAAACGTCATGAGAGCAATGAAGTAGAGAGCAGCCCAGGAGGAGGTCGATGCCATTCCATTGTAAAGGACCTTGTTCCAGTCTTCCTGGGTCAAAATCTGCAGAGGAAGAGTTCCAGGAAAATGGAGACACCAGAGGTGATGTACTGTTTGCCCTGAGCCTGGCTGTCTGTGCTCTGGGTAAGCCAGACAAGCACCCAAACTTCAGGGTAAACACTGTAGCAGTTACTACAGGGAGGACAAACCTGGCCCAAGCCACTTGCTGAACCCAGCAGAGACTGGACCATAGTGACTTCCATGATACCAGTAAAGATCATTCCAAACTCCCCAGCACCCCCCTGCACCAAGGGGGGTTCAGCTGTAAGGGAATGAAACACAGCCTGGAACAGACCTTTCCTTTGGTCAGCCAGAACAGCTAAAAGTCCTTCATAAATCCCACAGCTACAGAGCTCAGAGCTCCTGGAACAAAAACCTGCACACATCAACTGTGGACTTAAACCAGATTCTGTTCTTTGTCAAAATATAACTGCAAGTGGTCCCCAGCTCCTCCTCTTCATCTCCACCTTCTGCAATTCTTTTCACCCACCCAGCATTTGTAAGCACCTCCTGCCTCAGCAGCCCCTCCTCATTAGCTTTCTTCTTTATTTTTGAAAACAGTTGAATCCTTCTGTTTTCCCTCACGTGGGGTTTTGGGTCATCTCCCTTCCACGGCACAGATCTTCACTAAGCTCTGTCAGATGCTTTGGAAAACAACCCCTGTCCCTGCAGCCCCAAAATGCACACGAATTGTGGTATTTTCCATTCTGTACCTGGAAAACAGTGACGATGGCCCAGAGCAAGGAGTCAAAGTTCTTCCTGTCAGGCAGAGTGTCACCATCTCGCTCAGAAGCAAACTTACAGCCAAAGAGGTGCATGCCCAGGATGCTGCATGGGAGAGAAAGCAGGGGCTCAACAGGAGACAACATCCCTCTCTGATATAAAACTAATAATCATGCAGCAGGGCAGATGAATCATTTGTTCACTGAAACACACTCGACAGCACGCAAACCAGTTGTGAATTTGGGTCAGATCTGTCAAAAGAGTTTCAACCAAAAAGTATGCCTGCTGCTTCTTTTTCTTCTGCTTTGGTTTTTCTTTGGTTTTTTTTTTTTTTTTTGTTATTGTTGTGGGGTTTTTTCAAGTCAAAACATTTTGTTTCAACATTTAATAAACAAAATGTTTTGACTTTCTGCTTTGCAATGACACATTTTTAGCAAAATAGGCTTAAATCGAATTAGGAAGATAGAAAGGATTTCTGCGAAATGCCTGAACCAGACATATCAGGGGACCCAAAACAGGTTTTTCAGTTTTGACAGGAAAACAAAATACCTTTCATTTGAGACTGATACTAAAGGAATAATCTGTTTTCCCCTGCTCTCAGCCAGTAACCTGAATAATTGAATTATTTACAGCTCCACTGGGTGCTACAGCTGCAAATGGTGGCTTTAGAATGAATGAAATATCTCACTGGGAGAAGAACATCATTCCATGGAAGAGACTTGCTTCCTTCAGCCCTCCAAGTGTCCAGACTGCTGGAACACCAGAGTTAGCTGTCAGAAGGGAGACAGGCTCCTCTCAAAATCTAGCCCAAAATCCAAGAATTGGGGACTACACCAAGCCTACGTCTAATGTTTCCAGTTCAGAACCTCACTTCTCAGAAGAAGAGGCCATGCAAGAGCACAAGCACCACCACAGTTGACTTCATTTTCAGAGCATCACCCTTCCCTTGGCAATATTTTTAGCATCAGGCTGTCTCCAGTTGGTCAGTAATGGGAGCGCTGTCTTGGGGTGATGTCAAGGAATCATCCAGCTGAAATATTTTCCTTGCTTCATCTTGCAAAGACAGATGTCTCATTTGGCCAGAGTTGAGAGAATTGTGTCAGGGCAGCAAGCCACTGCTGGCCAGTCTGGCTGTTTCTGGGACCGTTCAGCTCAGCCATGCAGGGGACTCTCACATTTCCTCACCTCCCCATAAGGTCCGACCTAGAAAACCGGTCCTCAAGAAAGACTGGGAATCAAAAGCACTCACCTAAAGATGAAGATGAAGAGCATCAGCAACATGCAGAACGTGGCCACATTGTCCATGGTCTTCATGAGGACCACGAGCTGGCGTTGGAGGGCTGGCATGAAGCGGACCAACTTCAAAACCCTCATGAGCCGGAAGGTCCGCAGGACAGAGAGGCCCCCACCCTGCTGGCCCACAATCTCCCACACACTGTGGGAGAAAAAAAAGCTCATTGCAGATGAGAGGACAAAGTGTAACACAAAGGAACAGAGGAGAAGAAGCAAAGTGAGGGTGAAGTTCAGGAAGAAGAGGGCTGTAAAGCAGGCACGGACACATTCCCAATGCTCCCGGTGAGCTGGACTTCATCCAGGCTTGCAAAGAGCAGAGCCTCGATGGAATGTCAAACCCATGCCTGCAAATCAGGAGCTGCAGCTGCAGGGGCAATTACAGCCTTTGCAAGTGCCAAAAAAACAGCCAGCTACTTAATGGGGCACTGGTTGTACCATTTGGATCCTCGATGTTCCCAGGACAATGGGACTGATGGCTTTCTACTTGGGCTTCTCTCTAACACAACCGTAAAATAACCCCAAGATATGTATTAGCAATCACATCTAAATGCATTAATCCACAGCAGAGAAGTATAAAGTGTCATAGGAAGGCATTTATGCTCACTCTACATTATTTTCTGTTTAATTAAACAGCCAAATGAGGGGAAACACACATAAAGAAAGCTCTAGGTTTGTACCTAATCACCACGATGATTCCATCAAAGATGTTGTATGGATTCTTAATGTAGCCAAAAGGACCATAAACCAGGACTTTCAACAGCATCTCCAGGGCAAAGAGGCTTGTAAAGACTATGTTGCTGATCTCCAGGGCATTGGTAAGCTCCTCTGGCTGGGGAAAGAGGAGGAGGAAAGGGACACGGTGAGCAGCACAGCTCCATTTGTTAGGCATATCCAAAATTACACCTGGAAACAGAAGCCCAAATACTGCAGGCGTAGGAATACTGATGCTAATGGTGTAGCAAGAAAATGGTAATAGCTCACTCAAAGCCCAGGAGAGAGGAGAAAAATACTATCATAGTATTTAGAGTTTAGTCTCCCCTTGTAAATCGAGCAGGTAAATCCAGACACGGTCTTCACGTAAATCGCAGCTTTAATACCACCTCAGGGGGGTTACAGAGAAGCGGTGTGTACCGAGCCTGAATGCTTTCACATCCTCTACACCAGTTCTCCTTAGGCAGAAGGGAAAGTTGGACTGTTTTCCCACATAAATATCCCTATAAAGCCTGTCTTTTTATTTAGTACCTCATCAAAAGTCTTAAGTAAAGTTTTTCAAATGCAGAGATTTGAGGAATAGCTCAAAAACCCCTCTTTGTCAGGAAGCCCCAAATACTGCAAGTGAAGAAGGGCCCGATCCTGGCGATCTAAAAATAGAGGTACCAAAAAAGCCTAACAAACAGACTTCCTGTAATCCGAGACCTAAATTAATACCTTTCATGTTTTTCTAGCATGTTTCACAGAGGGTTCCCAACAATGCCTGCAGACGCCCAGCGCTGCGCTTTCCCCGGCGGGTGGGCGAGCATTATTGGAAAACATATGGCAGAAGACAAAAACCCGTGGTGTAGTCTGTTTAGGATCAGTCAGTGGCAAAGACAGGAGTAGAACTGCAGCACCAGATCCCTTCTCCCCATTTAACCCCAACACATGGCTGCAACTGCATGTTTCTACTTACCAGTGTCTTTAAAATCAAGAGACCACATCCTGCTGGCAGACAGCCACGGGGTAGTGTTGGGAATGCTGAGGGACCCATGGGGCAATGGGCTGGCACAGCTCACAAAACACCTTACCCACACCTGGGGCTGGATCCTCTTAGGGGTACTTTGGCACTTAAGTCACTCAGATGCTATTCTACATCCCCACACACAAGTATTTGTGGCTTTAGGTCTCTGAACACCACGGTGGGTTGTGGCCAGATGTGCAGGTTCATGGCAGCTACACCAGGAGCAGAAGCAATGTGCAACAGATGCTGTTGACTGCTCCCACCACAGACATGAAACAACTCCGTGGCTGGCCAAAAGCTTCCTACATCAGCCCAGGAGCTGCCACACCACAGAGAAGCTGTAGGGTTTGACATGAGATGACCCAACTCAACACCACAGGAACTGGGAGAGGAGACTGCTGAAGGGCAGTGTCAACACTTGATCAGCTGTATTTCAGAGCCCCAAGAAAACACATTGACCAAGGGCTTCACAGATATATGCTGGAGAAGAAATGGATAACTCCATCTGGGCCTTCAACTCTCTCTTTCTCACTTCCTTGCTGATCTAGAGCTAGAACACAACCACCCCTGCTCCCACTATGTAAGGCAGCCCTGGTTTAAAACCTATGGGAACATTCAGTCACAAAGTAATAAATAGGCCAAGAACTTACATGTTAAGCTGCACCTCAGGACAATTTCAAACAGCTGAAAGTCTACATTAGTCACAAAAAAAATGCCAACTCATTCAAGAGTGCCCCAGCGCCGAGGCTGCCTGTTATCATTTACTGCAGTGATACTGCTGGAAAGGAAACATGTTCCTGGAAGCTTTCCTTCTCATCCATCAGTGCACTAACCTGAGCCCCAAAGGATGATTTCCATCTTCTGTTGCTTCTCTGCCACTGTGCTGCCAAATCTAACCTGGCCCACAGGCACAGCCTGATGAGGTCCTTGGATGTGTGAACAATGCCCAACATCCCTCCCCCCAGCATCCCTACCCCACCAGGGTAAACCCAGTCCCAGCAGGGATGTTGTGCTAAGAGGATGGATCAATGAAACTTTGCACTAGGTGAGCACCTTCTGCTTAGAGTTGTTCTTGGGATGTCTAAATCTGGATGGGAAGCACTGGCAAGGCACAGCTGGGAGATGTGGGGAGGTGGATGGGCCATGACCCCCCCAGCCCATGAACCATCCCTCCCAGCCCATGAGAACCCCAAATACCCCTGGCACTGGTGCAGGAGGGCTATGGGTCAGGCCATGCAGCATGGTGATGCTCAGCACCCGCAGCAGCATCAATATCCATCAACCTTCCTCTGCTTCACTTCAAAAAAGCTGCCTGGTCTCCCACTCCTCCTCCACACTCTTCCACTTCTCTCACAGGAAATGTCTTTTAATAGCTGAGACATTGAGGCACCCATAATAAAAATGAAGAATGGGATCTCTTGAACCAGAGGTGAAAATTAATACCAAAAAATGTAAGATTAATATCCAAAATGGGTTGAAAGAGGAAGGGAAAACTTCTCTTTCCCCCAGCCAGGACAAGGGGAGGGTCCCCAGGGCAGCCTGGAGCTCTGCCAGGGGAGGGCAAGGTGAGGTTCTGCTGGAACCACACCACAACCACACCCGCTGCAATCCAGGAGATATTTTCCTCCAGGGAACCAGCACATCCCTGAACATCTGAGACTGGGTGATGTGAATCACTCAGGATTTTTGCAGCCAGCAGTGAAGCACCCTCCCCCAGGGCCCCTCGTTCCCAGCCAGGGGGTCCCCCAGGGCAGCCCATAAACCCCCTGCAGCAGCTCTGCATCCTTTCCAGGGACCCATTGCTGCACCCAGACTGTGGGGTGCTGGCCCAGACCCCTGCCACAAGCACCCTGGGAATTATGTATGCAAAGAAAGATGAGCAGAGATCGTGCTCCTTGCCCAAGGGATCACAGCCAGGCAGTGGGAATTCAAACACCTCCGAGACTGCCAGCTGTGGGATTTCCATGCAGCCAGAAA
The DNA here is from genome assembly GCF_036169615.1 of Heliangelus exortis. Taxonomy (NCBI): domain Eukaryota; kingdom Metazoa; phylum Chordata; class Aves; order Apodiformes; family Trochilidae; genus Heliangelus; species Heliangelus exortis. Next base: position 5,853,834 of record NC_092441.1, read on the forward strand.
TAATAAAACTGTTTATAAGATGCTTCTGCTCTAGAGAAATCACAAACGTGTCTGAGACAACTTTCCTTAGACATCATTACAATACAGCAGGAAAGTGGCTTTTTTCTCCAGTGGGAATTGAAATTGTCATCTCATCCCAAACAGGAATGCAGAGTTTCGGAATTGGCAAACAAAACACTTTGTGCCCAAAGTTTTGAAAGCTCTCCCCACCACTTGAGTCCCTATTCCCTTATCCATTTGCTCTGTACTGTAAATCAACTGAAATTAAAAAACATAAATAAAAGTCATCGTGAAGAAGAACAACATCGAAATTTTTGTTCCCCAGCTGCTCAAATGGACATTTCAAATATCTCAGACAATGTATTTCAATAAATTATTTTTCTTAAGCCTATTCACTGGAACCACTCTCCTCCCATGAACAGCTTCAAGTTTGATAAAATGCCATTTTCTGACAATAACTGTGTAATCAAAACAATATTGATCAGCTCTAAGCATAATGTACCTGGGATAGTTCATTGGCTCCTGGCACACAACCAGCTCCATGGCGCCTCACCAGACATGGGACAAAAAAGTCAGTAAGATCAAGCAGCTTTCTCCTCCTAGGGCAACAACACAGGAGCTGTGCGAGGTAACATCCTGTCTTTGACTAAACGATTTGTTTGGGAACCAAACTCTTCCAGGATTCTCCTGGACAGGAAATTTAGCAGGGAAGCACAGTCTGAGATGGAGATCCTGGGGCTGCTCTGCAGTACAGACCCTCCTGCCCCCCACCCCGATTACAGCACATCTGCCTCAGCTTCTCCATCAAAAGAAGAGCCTGCCAATTCTTTCACTAGTCCCAGCAGTGACTAATTAGAAGGAAAGCATCCTATGATTAAACAAGCAACACCCAGAAAGAGCGAGATGCGAGCGCGATTCAGCTGCGGCACGAAACGCCAGCTCCTCTGATGAGTCTTCAGTAAACACTGAATTTTGTTTTCAGGACACCTCATCTTGCTGGACACACAGCCGTGGTGTCCTGGATAAATCATTCCCTGTTAGCTCTCTGTTTGCATTGTGTCGATCTGTTGATGTACCAAACAGCACATTGACAAGTGCTGGCAGCAGATAAAACAGGAGCAGACAGGGCGGCAGCGCTCGTAACCCCGTGTGGCAAAAGGAGGCGGCAGGGAGGAGGCGAACCCCGGGGCACCCACCCAGACCTCGCTCACCCTGCCTGGCAAGGAGAGCAGGGGAGATTCTGCACCCTGCCTGGTGGGTTTGGGCAGGGCTGCCTGGCACCAGGCAAGGCTCTGCTGTGGGAGGTAGGAGAGGGCAAGGTAAAACATCTCCATGTACCAAATGTTGCCTCAAGGGGTATCACAGAGCACTTTGCTCTTTTTCAGCACTGAGAAAGGAGCTGTAATGCATTTGTAACCTTAGGTTTTTTTCTTTTTTAAAACTTGAGTAGAAGCTCACAAGCAGGGTTCCTAAAGGCAGAAGGGACGTGCTCCATTTCCAGGTGGGCATAAGATGGTAGCATGAGTTACTCCCTCACATGCACAGGGCTCTCCAGGGTGTCCGTGAGCAGGTGAGGGGAAGAAGATGAGGGCAGGGTCTGGGATCACTAAAAGCACAAGCCCCAGGGGCTGTGGTCCCCAGCTCCTGAAAGACAAGCCCTGATGCATGGTGATGTGCAACCAAATGCCCTGGCAGAGCTTACAAGGGTCCTAACTCCTGTCTTCCTCCACGAGCCATAAAAGAGAAATGACTTTGGCATGGCACAGGCTCCTCCACACCATCAGACCTGCACCCAGCACCATGGGCACATCCAGTGTGGATCCCTCCATCCCACCTCCTCCATGTCCAGCAGTGAACTCCGGGCTGTGGCCAAGCATGGTCTTGCCCAGACCCTGGGGATGTCAGGACAAAGGAACAGAAGCACCCCAGGGTTCCTCCTCTCTATCTTGCTCACAATAAAATAAAATAGAAAAAAAGCACTCTGTCTCACCACAGCACAGAGGGAGGGATGGGCTGACCAGCCAGGAAGCAGATCCCTCCTGATCCCGAGGGCTCCACTTCTGCAAGCAGACCCAGAAGCTCAAGAAAACTTCTAACTCATTCAAACACTGCAGAATAAAACCCTACTGAAATCATTACCATGGCAACGAAGGAAAAATAACACAGAAAGAAAATACCGACCTCAGCTATTTCACAGGCAACACCAACAACATTTTACTGACTCATCACTTGCAGAACTTTCATATATATACATAAGGAAAAAAAACAAACGGGTCACACAAAAATGAGATTTTCAACCTGACACATTAGGATCCTCTCCACCCTCTGCGTGGGTGCAGACACACACCACGTCTGCCTCAAGCCAGGAGCCAGACCGCAAGTCCTGGGGCAAAATGGAAGAAATTCTGAGGAACGGAAGAAGCTATTAATTAACAAAATGAGGTGCCCTCTTTTTGCTCTCTCCCACACCCAACTCTACATCATTTGTAGCCCATGGCCTCAGTCAGCCAACAAGCCTTTTCCATGCCCTGACCTCATCACACGCACATTATTCCCCCAGCCTTGGTGTGTCCACCAAGCTACGGCCATACGAAAACCCACTTGGGCTGCCTTCGATAAACACAGCTCCTCTCATCTCCAGATCCACTTTCTACTTTATAAATAGAAACTCAATCCACGCATATTTTCAGTGATGACATTCATTGTCTTTGGGGCTCCTTAAAAGGCATCAGGCATTAGCTATCTCCTTGGGTCCAACAATGAGAACTTGAGCCCTGCTTAATCAGAGCCCGATAGCCCGACAGGCCTTCTCTCCTCATCCTTTGCCAAACAGGATAAAGAAAAACAATGCAGAAAGTTGTGGGATTGCAGCAGTTTTTGCTCTGCTCCTCCTGGGGCAGGAGACACAGAAAGGGCAACATGTTCACTTCTTAGGAGGCTGGAGGAGAACTGCTGGGAAGGATTTATAGGCATTTGTTAGAAGAAATGCCTTTGACAGACAAGTGAACAAGTCCAGTTTCATCCCATCACTGCACGGGAAAGGAGGATTTTGTTACAGGCTGAATGGAGGCTGAATATTTCATGCCATGGCAAGTAATGCTGTAAGAAAGGGAGAAAAGCAGCTTTCATTTTGGAAAAAATCAGAGCTGTCTGCACAGGAGGGACTCCCTTCCCAGCACCACTGCTAATCTCCTCACCTTCCACCCACTCCTCCCTGTTCCTATTAACAATCTCCCTTCCCAAACCATTCCTGCGGGAGGAAGGAGCTGAGTCCCACGGACATGGCACCAGTTTGTGCAGGACCTTCCTCACCAAATCCTTGTGGAGCAACCATGGCCAACAACCAAATTCCCCAGCCCCAGCTGCCCAGACAAGGCTAAGTCCCCCTGCACACCTCTGCCTCCTATTCAAGAGGGTGCAAATGAGGGGTGAGCACCAAGAATGATGGAAAACCTCATCAGGACCTGCCATGAACTGTCCTTGCCCAGAACCATAAACAGACCATGGTCTCCTCCTCCAAGCCCAGGGGCAGTGCTCTCTGTACAGCTCTCAGGAGGCACAGCAGATATTCTTGCCTGAACTCCTTATCTGTCTCAGCTTGAGATTTCTGGGTGAATATTATCCCAGAAAATGCAAGAAAAACATGAAGTGGCTCATCCCTCTGCCCAGGTTTTGAAGCAGCTTAAGCTGAACAAAAGCTGCATTTCCACTTGGTCACACCTTGTAAGTACTTGAGATTTAAAGCCCTCTATTGCTAGTTAATCTAAACCAAGTTTGAAACTTATCTCCCCATTAGTCCTTGAGAAGGCACCAGGGGGAGGGAGGCAATAAAGAGGAAGAAAAAGGCCATCTCTGTACAGCTCCTGCACAGTTCTGCTGAACCCAGGTTTCTGCTGCTGGTAACACTATCTCTAATGCTGACAGACGTCTGCAGGGGAAAAGCTGTTTGAATCCTAACATCAGCAAAAAAAAAAAAAAAAAAAAAAAAAAAAATCATGAAGAGCTGAAATCCAGCAGAGACGAAGGGAAAAGCACTCAGCTCCTGTCACTGCTCCCACTGGGGGCTGAGTGGGGTGGGGAGGGGCTCTGCAAGGACACAGGTGGCAGCAAGGCAGCGTCATTGGGACCAACCTCCACCAGGAGAATCAGGGAAAAAAAGGACTGATCCCTGGGAAATGATCAACAATCAGCAATCAGGAGTGATTACAGATGAAAGCATTTCTTGGTGCAAGCTGAGGATGCTCCAGAAGCTCCAGCTTACTTTGCTGGCTCCTACCCAAGGGGAACAACCACAATAATCAAAGAAGAAGCAGAAAGAAACACCCGACTATCTGCAGAGAGCAGCGAATCTTCATCTGTGCGGGGATGAAGCCAGTTTCAAAAGCACACATCATTTTCCCATTTCACTGAGCTGGAGTCTCTTCCCAGAGCTGCCTGAGCAGAGATAACATGAGGGTACGGATGGCAGCTGAAACAACAGCTGTAATGATAGGATCTAAGGCAGCCTGAGCATTTCCAGCCTCTGAACTAAATTAACAGGAAAGGATTGGCGCGGCTCCTCACTCAGGGAGCTGAAGAAAACTTTAGTAGATGTCAAGGAATCTGCATAGGCTCATCCCTAAAGCATGCAGAGAACTGAATTATCTGATAAAAAAACCCATACACTTTCCAGTTGCATGAAATCTCATTTAATTTTCAAATCATTCAGTCTCCAGAACCAGGATAAAGTCTGCTTTGCAAGCACAGCTTGGTTTTTTAACGATTATGAGGGCCATGGCACCCCTGCATTTTGCATGGTACTCTGGAGAAGCTTCATGAGCTTGTCAATAAAACACACACGTTCCTACAAGACCTCATAAAACCCTTCAAATCACTGAGGAGAGGAAGAACCCCCAAGGTCCATAACAAGAATTACCCCAATCACAAACAGTGGGCTGGTTTTGAAGTCACTGATCCTAGTGATTAACAGCTCTGATGACTTCCACTAGTGTTGACTTGACTCCTCCAGTCTCCAACAGCAAACTGTTAATAAAAGTAATTTCTCCTTAAGCAGGAGGTAATTCAATACAGTGCAAATCTATTGGGCACCTCGTTTTCCTGCCGTGAGAGGGCTCAGTGCAGCTGTAGCACTGATAAATTAAGTTGACACAACTGATGAGCCCCGCATTGGGTAAAGCCAGAAGACACTGAGGGAGGGAAAACCTCACTGCACTGCCAAAGCTTTGATCAGTTGGCTAAGAGTAGCTGGCAGAAGGCTGGAGAGATGTGTAATGGAGTTAAATAGAGAGACAGGATATGCACCAAAGTGGAAGATGGTGTGGGAGGGCAGGACCTTGTGAGCTCCTGGGAAGAGCCTGGGGCAGGTTGTCCAGGGCAAGGCTGTCACATTGGATTGAGAGGGATGCATGGACATGCGTAAGTGCCCTCCTACATCAAAGCCTTAATAGTCAGATTCATATGACAAAGCATCAGATTAGAAACTTTGCCATAAAAAGGTCAGGCTGTGCTGGTAAGACCACAACGGGAGTGCAGGGCTAAAGGGTCACAGCACTGGTTTGCACTGGTGTCCGATGCAGAGAGCCCTCGGTGCAGCACCAGCAGCTGCCTGGATGCAGGGCAGGTCTTTGAGTCCTGGCCCTCACAGGAAAACATTCAAAGAGGTATAAAAGATACCAAAGATAATAATTAAAAAAAAATTTAAAAAAATCACTTCCTTCATGACTTGGAGTTCCGACATAAATCCACACACAAATGAAAGAAGCCAAAATGTACGTGTCCTTGATCAACCTCATGTGGAACTGCAGAGATCAGAGCAGACATGGTGTAACCCACCAGCATCCTGTGCAGCCAGGAAGGGGCAAGCCAGACACACACCCTGTGACTTGCAGCTCATCCCCGGATCATCCACAGCCTCCTTAGGAGATCAACAAGCACTTGGCAAGATCTCATTTTGGCATACAGGGATGTCAAAGGAGCAGTGAGTCCTAGAAGTAAAGTGCTTCTTATTCCCAGAACACTCCTATTTCCTCAGGCAGTGCTCACAAAAGGACCCTCCAGCCTGCCCAGGACTTTGGACATTAGAACAGACTGTAGCACCTTGAGACCTGGACACCAGCCTGCTAAATCCCTCTGTCCAGTTCCACTACGCCGCTTCTTCACGGAATAATCAAATTTTCCTCCCACATAAAGAAATCAATCAGTGGGTGTCATGAGAGCTCATACTTTTCAGGTACCTTCTTCCCTGCACACCGAATTCAGGCAGAAGTACATAAATATCATTTGGGTGACTATTATTAATACTTCAACCTGGAGCCTAATGGTTCCTCCTCCAGACCAGCAGGTTTGCTAATGGTGCTGCAGTTACTGACCCTTCACCTCCCCTCTCGATCATCCTGGATACTGGAAAATTTCCCCTCTTCTGACACTGATTAAGAAGACTCCCAAGTTCTCCAGCCTCAACTGTTTACGTAAATAGAGGTTCTAATGCATTTTGCCAGCAAGCTTTCCTTTGATGCTTTGGCACAGATGGTTGATATTTCCATACTGCAGTGGCTATTAGAGCATAATGTTACCAGTGACAACTTTACATCATCTGTACCATGCACACCCCGTGCCCCTGCAGAGGGATGCACTGGGAATTCAGTTTCAGATGCTATCAGAAGGCTGCTCCTGCCTTCTGCAGATGGAATTTGCACACCTTGGTTTGGGGCACTGCTGCTTTCTGGATTCCTACAACACCTGGGGGTACTCCACCAGTTATCCTCCTCCTGGAGGGATGCCAGGCATCTCCTCTGCCCACTTCCTTGAGGAATTTCCTCCCGTGGATGATGAGCTTTTCTCCTTGGGTGCTGTCCCAGAGAGCCAGTCACCCCTGTCATCTCTTCAGTTCGCTTCTAAAAATTAACAAAGGTTCTCTACAGGTCTGAACCTATTTCCTCTTCCTTCCTTCACAGACACCAGGGGTTTGGATCGATCTGCACTGAGTCCCCACGAGCTCCAAGTGTGAATTCAAACTGACTGCAGCTCTGAGGAGGCCAATGCAGGACTCTCCAGTCTCTTTCTTGTTATATTGACAATGGCAACACACCGCAGAGACGGCGGCTGAAATTCAAGAGCTATTTAAACAAATGAATATGTAGGGTATAGTTCATACAATGCAAGTTCAGACAAGGAAAATCGGAACAGCCAGGCAGCTCAATGTGAACCAGATTTTAAAAACAAAAACAAAACCCCAAAGCCCTTCCTCAAGGAAGGCCTTTCCGAATTCTTTCCCCTGCTGAGGAGTCCAACATCACGCCTTGTACCAAAGCCTTTGCATTTCACTCCAAGGAAGGATTTAAAGGAGAAAGAAAAAAAAAAAAAAAAAAAAAAAAAAAAGAAAAAAAAAAAAAAATAAAGCAGCGCATTATAGAACACCCTGGCTTACAGCCAGGGCTGGGGGAAAGCAGCACAGAAACCCTCCAATTTAGCAGCACATTTTACTCCTGCTCTATGGCAGAATAAGCTTTTGCAAAGCCCTTGTCATTTGAACCCACAGCACTGCAGAGTCTCAGCTTCCCTAAGGCGAATCAGTCAATTGGTTCAGCAGTGTATTTAAAATCCCCTGGAGTCTACCTTTAAATTACCTTTATATTCCTCTACCCCAAGCTAATAGTTTCTACCTGCATTTTGCTTCATCTCTGTAGAAAAACAGGCTATTTAGCAGTCACATTAATAATCCGCAGCAATCTGGTTGTCATTTCCCTGATGGAAAATTTCACACTGCTGCCCAGCAGCCATGACATGGTGAGTGTTCGGTGCACCTCAGCCTGCCCTGCTTTCCTCCCAGCTCAGCCCAGCAGGCAGTTGAAAGGCAGGAGCCAGAGCTGGGCGGGTGGGGAGGATGGGCAGAAAAAGCCAAGTTCAGCCCAGTCAGGTGTGCCCATGGCTCACGCATGTGCAGGAGCCACGTGGAAGCTGTCTCACGCTCAGTGAGAAAGTGAGCAAGCCCAGAAGGGGCTTAGAGGAAATCCAGCTCCTGAACTCTCCAGCTGCACGATGGTAAAATATTTGTGGACAATGACTTTACTGTGGAAGGGGGTCTATGGAGAGGAGATTCAGGACAGAAGGTTCTAAGGTAAGAGATGAACTGGAATCATGAAGTTTTGGTCTATGCCTCCAGCATCTCTGGCCATGGGTGCTCAGCCTGGGTGGGTTGCCTGATTGGTGAATGCAAACACACAGCAAGAGGTAGGGGCTCATGTTTTTAAAACATTCATAATTTCCACTCATTTTGTTGTGCCTTCAAAGAATCACTTTCATCCTAAATACCCAAATCTGGCCTCCTCTGGTTGACGAGTCTGTTAAGCAAGTGGCTGAAAGATGATTCAGCCTCCTAGGCATCTTCCCTGGAGAAAAGCAGGTCCCTCCAGGATGCTTGTCCTAAGGTGAGATGCAAAGCCTCTAGAGAAGCTTACTTTCCTTCCCTAGCTATGAGGACCTCAGCCAACCAGCTTCTGTCTTGAAGCTGAGGATGCTCTGGTGATCCCAGAGCTGCGGAATCCCAGCCAACATTGCTGGGGACAGATAGGAGGGCAGAAGCCTTCTTCCTCCTTGAGTAAGCAGCAGCCCATCCTTACACAGTGTAGCTGCCAGTGCATCCCCTGCCCTCTGTCAAGGTGCTGGCAAACAACACAAGACCTTTGACATGGCACCATAAAACATGTCCTGAAAGTATATATCCTAATATAGCCCCGTGTGCCCAGGGTAGCCTCATGGGAAAAGCCCAAGAGGTAAATATTCATTAAATAAGCAGAGAGCTTAATATAGAGTCATGGAGTCAAGTGCTCCTCGAGCCCCCTCACATCTTGGCAAACAACCAGCCAATGATAAATTTGACAAGGTTGGTCATTTGCACTTTTAGGAGAAAGAAAAACACGTTTCAGTGTTTATAATCTCTGAAGAAAAAGCCTGGTCCAGCATTTTTCCCCTCTAATTCCTGCTCTCATAACTGTCAGATTATGAAACTGCCGACTACAAGCCTCCTGAGTTTAGAGAAAAACACCTCTCTACTCTCTGCCACTACTTCAAGCTGATGAACTAATAAAAACAAGCTCCACTATCCACTCCAAATGCCTGAGAGAAAGGAATCTGGAACAGTAGTAGCTTCAAAATACTGTCAAAGAAAGCAACCACCCACAGTGTCTGGAGTCCCCCACGCTTATCATCTCCCTTCACCCTGTTACCCAAAAAGCACCAGAAAAACCTGCCTCCTCCCATCCAGCTGCCTGCTGGGACCCATGGGGCAGAGGCCAGCACCCCAATGCCACAGAACTAAGGAGTGGTGTTGCCTTTAGCTGTGTTTGATGATGGGAAATTGCTTGGCCACCCATTCCGGTCGGAATGTCCTCCCTGGTACAGCCACAGGAGCCTGCACCAGCATCTCCCAAAGATACTCCTGGTAAAGAACATCAAGCTTTGAGAGTCTGCCCCATGAACAGTGGCAGCAAAGCCATGGCAGATCAGCTTTAACCTCTCAGGCAAAGGATATATAATTGTCTATTCCTGAGCAACCTCCCCCTAGGTTCTTAGGAGATTATCTTCCCAATATTATTAAATAAAAGTGGAAGCACTTAGGCTTCCCTGCAGAACTCCTACCAAGGGCAGCACGGGAAGGTGAAACCTGCAGGACTTCAGAGTGCCTGGCTGTTTGATGCGTGCTGAACCCAAGGTTGCACCAGCCAGACTGAATTAGGGCATCAGGGAGAAGGCTCTGCCTGGAAGGGACACTTTGGGTACAGCCACATCTCCCTGGTGGTCGGGCATTGAGGCATTAATGCTACAGGAGGACATGGGAACGTGGGGCTGGTCTGCAGCCTCTCGTTGCTGCCACTGGGAGCTACGGGAGTTGCCTTGGCATGAACTGAGAGCAACTCCACAAATCCAAATCGTGCCAGGAAGGGAGGAAAGCCAACAGCCAGGACCCAAGGGAGCTCCCAGCAAAGGTCAGTGCTGGGACAGGGGTGGCCATGCCTGTCTGGGAGGGGAGAGCTCTGGCATTCCAGGAGAAACAGCACGCTGGACTGGTCTCAGGCATTGGAGGGCTATAGAACAAGGTTTTGCAACACTTCAGCATCCCTGCTGATAAACTCTTTCCCCTAAATCCAAGGGGGCACCTGGAGCACCAAGCCACTCCATGCCTGCAGCAGGACAGAGGGCACCATGCCAGGTGGCAGCCACAAAACCTACTTGAGACCAGACCTCAGAAAAGCTTCTCTAAAAGCAGAGCTCTGGTCATCCTTAAGGAGACATTTCAAGAAGAATGTGGCAACTCCTTAATGACTATATATAGGGAAAAACTCAGCTAGGTGACAAGTGTACACGAGGCTGGAGCAGAGGCAGCCTCTTTCCTGCAAGGACTCAGATAATCGAGCAAGGAACAGCCACTGATGACTCTATTTTGGACTTGGTGTGCTGTTGCTGGAGCATTCACCAGAGAGGCAAAGGTGTTTGTTACCTCCTCTCCAGGGACTGCAGAGTCAGAAGACTTCCCTGCCTGCAGCCACACCGACCCCAGAGCCTGCAGCTTCCAGCAGCATCACTTGAACTGCCAGGCTGGTACAAACCCCATGGCAAACAGCTGCTCCCTCCTTGGCCCCAGTGCCACAGAAAACAAAAGTGTGGGGCACTGCCCTCATAATGCTGGTCTCATCATGTGCTGAGCATCCCTGGTGGGGTCAGGATGCTCAATGCAGTGGGATACCAACCAGGATGACTTCTGCCTGCCTCTGCCTGCAAAGCTGGATGCAAGCTCAGAGGTGAAAAATCAGCCCTGCTTTGTCCTAGAACCCTTCATAGAGCACCCCAATGCCTCTTGACCCCAAACCATCCCACTGGCAACAGGATTCAGACCCGTAACACCTCCAGCATCTCCACGGGACAGCACTCACCTGCTCATGGTACTCGATCCCCATGCTGAGTGTGTTGATGAGAATGGCCACCATGATCCCACGGCCAAAATATTTGCTGTCCACGATTTTCCGGAAGGTCTCACATACCATGAGCCAGAAGGCCAACACCCGGCTGGCTTTCCTGGCCCGGGTTCTGCCCCGCTGTGGGTCCCTCTGGTCATTGTAGTGGGCATCCTGGGTGAACTCATAGACCCCCTCGCTGTCCGAGTCCCCTGTCTCGTTGTCAGACAGCTCGGCCTCTCCCGCCAGCACCTTGAGGCAGTAAGGGCAGCTCTCGGGGTTGCAGGAGCCACTGTCCAGTTTTGTGCAGGGGGTGGAGATCTTGCAGGAACTTTGGCAGGGACCTGAAAAGTTAAGTGAGGCAGGGAAGGCTATCAGCTGGGATGATCCCACCAGACTAGGTTGCTTAAAGATTTATCCAGCCCAGCCTTGGATACTTCTAGGAATACACCAAAGTCTGAGAGGTTGAAACCTCTCTCCTGGTTTTTGCTAGAGACACAGCAGAAAATTCATATTGGCCTCACCTGGAAAGCCATCACCTTTCTCCGCAACGTGGACTGAAAAGAATCCTGCAAAGATTCAGAAAGAGAAAGAAATTAAGTGGTAGCTCATTGAGGCTGGGGTAGGGCAACCCCAGACTGACACCCAGCCCCAGGCTCACCCGTGCTCTGTGTCTCCAGCAGTTTGTGCATGGTGCTGTATGGCCCGGGTGGGATGTTGAGACTGGTCAAGGTGCTGCTCCCAGCACCAACCGCTGCCTCCCCCAGGCTCTTCTCTTTCAACATCTCAGGGGAGGCACTGGGGTGCACTGTGGGGTACACCTTGCCGCCCACAATGTTCTTGGGGATCACCTCTGGGCTCGGCAAGCCGAGGCCTGGCTGTGGGAGGGATGAGCGGCAGAGCACCGGCTCGAAGTGGCAGTCAGCGTGGTAGATGCTGTGGACGGACTCGGTGTTGGCAGAAGCAGCACCGGGGGCCCCGTGGGGGTTCGGTGCTGAGGGGGGCAGCATCAGTCTGTTGGTCCCATTGTGCAGTGAGCTGGTCTCCACATCGCTGATCTCCGGGCTGGCTCGGGGCGCCCGCAGGTTCCCATTACCCAGGTGATAGTGGTGGTGGTGGTGGTGATGGTGGTGGATGAGATGGTGCACGGAGGATCTCTTCCTGCTCCGACGCTTCCCCGAGCGCCGCTTGGTCCCTGCCTTGCTGGTGGGGCTGCTGAGGAAGCCCATCCTCACACCTGCCATCCGATAGAGCTTCACAAGCTGTTTGCTGCCTTTACGGGCAATGTAAACCAGGTACTTGAGGAGCTCATCGTAGCAGCTGCCTGGCTCTGAAAAGCTGGCAAGGGTGCTGGCGTTGGACAGGTAGCGCACCCGCTGCTCCTTCATCAGCTGGCTCTCCCGCTGCTTCGTCTCAGAGAACTGTGTTGCTATCACTACCAGGCAGAGGTTGATCATGAAGAAGGAGCCCACCTAAGGGACAGGAGTCATTATCCACCTCAGGGTGGCCATGCCCACCCCGTGGTCCTGCCTCATCCCATGCCCCAGCACAGGATCCAGTGGCAAACCCCGGCCAGCCCCAGCCTCTGCATCACCCAGTGGGGACCACCAGGATTGTGGAGGGGTGGACACCTCCCCAAACCTCCACTCCAGGGACTCCCACACCAGTGCTTCTCATCAGGGATCAAAGATGAGAGCAGACCATTTTGACAGAAAGCTTTTACTCTTTTAAGATGGTGTTTTTCTCTCTTTGCAGACAGCGGTTGTAATTATCACAATTAGCAGCATTACGATGAATGCACTGAGCCCTCCTGATAGGAGTGTTTTTCCTGGCAGTGTGTGGGCAGCCAGTGAACAGATCCCTATACCCTGCTAACGGGATTTTCGGGGGCCTGTTACGCAAGGGTATCAGCAGCCTGGACCCAGAGCTCGGAGATTTTATTTCCAACCAGAGTTTCACGAGGTTCTGCCTTCTGCAGAGCCCCTCCTGGATCACAGAGAATTATTGGCATGCTAATGGGCTATCACACACCACTATTGTTACTCACACAGCATCTGGAAAAGTACTGCTTGCTCTTCCTCTCTGTTTCTGTGGGGGTGCTGGGAGCAATGGGTTGTTTCTTTTTGGGGGGAAGGTAATAGATGAACCAGAAAAAGCATCATGGACTAAAAGACCTCCTCATCAGGGTTTGAGTCCTGGCTTGATGAGGAGCAGAAATCCCCACAATGGCCTAATGGATGACATGTAGCTATTTTGCTGGACTTAGTCCAATTAGAGAGGAAGAACGGGACCCATCTCACTTATCTCAGATACATCTGAGTGAGGCACCTAATGATCTTTTAGAGTCAAGAGAGAAATAGGCACATCAAGTCTGCAATGCATCTAATTTATTTTAAATGTCTACCTTCGGAGGAGATGAATCACCCCCTTAAAGCACCTATTTTTCTCCCTTGACGATAAAGGGAGTCTAGACAACGAGCTGAGCCAGGCACAGTAGGCAATTCTGCTTGCACAGATAAAGCCCATCGTGGAGCCCACCCCACAGAAACTCTTTGTTGGCTCCTTTGTGGGTGGTCTCAGCTGATGCTGTGAAGTGTGGGTGGGCTGTGGGCAGTAATCTCTTCCCTCCTTTCTTAATGCCTTCTCTGAAGTTTGGGACTGTTTTCCTGAAACATCCCCTCTGCTCTGAGGACCCATGCGGATGGGTTCTTCAAGATGGGGGAATTTTGGGGCAACCTCCTCCCCTACCCAGAGCTCAAAACCTGACTGGGAGAAACTTGCCTACTTTAAAACTTAAATTCAAGGTGTCAACTAAGGGAGAAGACCTTGGAGCACAAAGAGACAAGCAGTAGAAACCTCAGCAATAGAAGTATATCTGCCCTAACTTAAGCACACCCTTTTTCCCTTCACATTTGCAACAAAGCACAGCTGTGATGCAATGCTGTGTGGAAGATGTGTGTCTTACAGCAAGGTTGGTTTCCATCCCTCCTATGTGGCACCAGCTTTTATATTTGCTGTATTATCAGCCCAGTTCCTCTGGGTCTCTCCTCTCTGCCCCCAAAAAATGCCAGGAGGTTCCCCATGTTCCCCTAAGGCCACTCACAATGATCAGGAGGATGAAGTAGATGAAGTTGTAGAAGGAGTGTGCATCCATGACGAAGTACATGATGTCCACCCAGCCCTCCAGTGTGATGACCTGATGGAGACAGTAAAGGAAAATGAACCCATCAAGGCTCAGTTACAACACCAAGTGCACAAGAAATGTTTTTTCTGGCTGGGTCATTCCTGACACTCCATCACTGGTCTTGGTGCAATACAAGACACTGAGAAGCCAAATTCTTCTCCCACCAATGCCAGCAGCCACGTGGCCACCTGCCCAGGCTGAACCCAGCCCTTCTTTTCCACCAGGACCTAAGTCTGACTGCTGCACTTTGCAGAAGGAAGAGCAGGCTCCAGGCTCTGCTCCACATCAGGGTGGTTTTACTGCACATGCACAGAGACCAGGGTTTTGTCCATGCATGTGAGCTGGAAGCATCTTCCAAGAAGGCTCCAGATTGCATCCCTGACATTTTGAGCACACATGCACCACTATATAGGTGCTCACTGGTGCAAAATAGCCCCCAGGAGTGTGATTATGCAGCCCCTGGGAACATCCCAGGGGGGATTACAGGCTGTTCACCACCTTGTGAGAGTTTGCACGCAGAGGTCACCTGGAATATTGCGATCCAGGCGTAGCCAATGTTGTCAAAGTTGATGGCTCCCTTGAAGGGGTTGTGCTCCCCAGCAGAGCAGTTGGTGTAATACTGGTTCCAATTGACACAGGACGTGTTGGTGGTGTCATTGTAGGAATAATAATCCAGGGTGCACTCAAGACCCTCTTCCCTCCTTGTCGGGATGCTCCGGCAGTAGCGCATCCCGTTCTCCCGGGGCTGGGAGCAGATGAAAGGGTTCTCATCTTCATTCTCTGTCTGGTAGTACTGCTCCAAATCCACCGTGTAGGGGCTGAAAGAGTCCAGAGAGGGCTGGGGTTTGCACACCTATTACAGCCTATCTGGCATGGTAACAACTTTGACAGCAAAGTCTGGCACCTGTGATTCTGGAATTTAAAAAAAAAATAGTATTTCCGTGGACTTTCTGCAGCCTCACTGGGTGAGATGATGTCCCTGTCCCTAATTGGATTTTTGGGAAACTGAGGCAATGCACTCAGCCACTCAGCAACCCCTCTGGTGACATTACTTAGAGTAATTTCAATCTGGAAGTACTCAGGCTTTGGCTCTAGGGGCCCAACAGCAGGATTCAGCCCAAAAAGGTTTCTCTGAAATGTCTGTGCTGTAGTAAGATGGAAATCAGTCAGCTTAAGCACCTGTATCTCCTGTCCTGGAGATGCTGAGAGTGGCTAGGGGAGACTCTATCTACAAAGACCTCCCAAGCTTCCTAAAAACAGAGACAAGGCCTTCATCTGCATTCCCCAATGCTTGTTCATCCCATAGATAAGTTTTAAATTCTCTCTGAGGGTGGCCCTACCACAGCAAACCAGGCAAAAACACCCGTGAGGGAGATGAAACAACCCATGGCCAACCAGAAACTGGCTTCTTGCTCTGCACACAGCTATCTCCTTAATGCTGCCAGGACTCCCACTGAAGCTTGCAAAGATATTTTTAAGCCTAGTTCAGCCTGGTTAATTCCTGCAGAATTGCCTTTAATGCTCTTCAAAGCTTATCTAAACCACTGGAATTCTGGCTCAATTAAACAGCACCCAAACCTGTGGTTCTACTGGATTTACTCAGTGGAGAAACAGCCCCTTTACTCTGCTGCCATTTACTTAACAGGGACGTGCCCTGGTAATAACTCTCCCAAATGTCCTCTGAGGGCATGACCTACATTAGGGTGGGCAGTTGATTAGATGATGTCTGGGAAAAGATAAAAGGTGCATCACGCCAGCTCGACCTGAGGGCTGGCAGCAGCATCCCAATCCTGCTGTGTGCAGGCTCTGAGCTTGCAGGACTCCTCCCTCCATCCTATGTGCACCAAGCCAACTTCTCTCCCAAGCTTGGGGAGAGCCACATCTGCTGCCCACACAGACTCACATGCTGAAGTTCTCGGGGAGGAAGCAGCGGTTCCTTAGCAGACCTGCCCACAGCTGGACTCCCACAATCCCAAAGATGAAGAAGACAAAGAAACAGAGGAGGAGGACGTTTCCCAGCATGGGCAGAGTGTCCAAGAGAAGTGTCACCAGGATGCGCATACCTGAGGTGAAGTAGAAAAGTCAACGCTGAATTTTCCTCTCCCAGCTTTGTCTCCTCTGCCTTTTTCTTTCCATCCACACTTTTCCTTCCACTGACAGCTGCCACCTTCCCAACACTGTCCTTGTCACCTACACATAGCTTGCAAACTCCTGTAGCTCTCCAGTTGTCTCTGACTTCTTCTCAAAGCCCCTGGGGTACCTTCTCCTTCACCCATGCCCTGCTCCTGAGCACACAGCCTACCTTCCCTCCTTCTTCCCCTCCCTCCACTCCTCATCTCAAGTCCTCTTCTCTGCCTAAATTTTTCTAGCAATTATATGTCTCCTTTTGTCCCTGAGACCAAACTCTCACGCTCTCCCTTGCTCAGCCGTATTTCTTTCCTCACTTCATATATATTAAAATTCCCCTCCCTGATTCTCCTCATCTACCCTAAATCCTCTCTCTTCCTTAAAATCCAGGACTCTCTGGCAGTTAATTCTCACAAGTTCAGGAACAGCCAGTTCTGTAACAAAGACAAATTGATGGTGACTTCAACTTGACATTTACACACAAAAAAACTGATTTCATCTGACATCTCTGTAATATTCTGCTCATCTCTCACTCTCCTTCTTTCCCCGTCTTTTGCATTCGCTCACTTGCTTATATTGATTTTCATTTAAAGAAAGCTTTACTGTTGCACCCTTTGCTTTGATACTTCAAGAAGACTTTTTTCTCTCTTTCTGATGCTCTCACCTTGTCTATCAGGGTTTTTCTTCTACTCCTTTACTGGGGAACAACCACCTTGAGTCAACTCCTAATTAACTGAAACGACTTCCTGGGGTTACTGCATTTATCATCATGCAAAATTCTTTTTTCCTTTTCCCACCTTACATTTCTAACCCATTGCAACTACATTGCAGAGGAGCCAAGATAAATTACCCGGGATTTCAAAATACATTAAGTGAATTACATCCCCAGTTAGACAGTGGTGGATAAATTCAGCCATCCATCAGTTCAGCAGAGGGGATAAAAAAACACATTGTCAACAGGATTCTGAAGCTACCATAATGATTGAAACAGCAGCAGTAAAGCCAGATTAAGTACAAGAGGCAGGACCACAAAAATAAACAGAGCCCACACACCTCCAGCATTGGCAGAGAGAACTGAAGCTGATCAGTCCTTGTCAAGGCATTGGGCTAGTTCAGACAGGGGAGCTCAGACTTGCATTTAATTTGTCTAAAACAGTGATGGAGTCAATAGCCAGGGTTGTAGGACCAGGTATCTTTTTGACTCGAGTCTCATCTCTGACAACACAGGTGTTAAATTAATATTTAAATAATAGTGAGAGCAGCAGGGACTGGAAACCAGAGAATGGTGGTAGGACCCAGCATAACCAGGCTTGGATGAACATTTGAGCTGCAATTTAAGATGGGAAGCATCTGTGTTTGCTCCTCCATCTCTGGGGCACAGATATAAAGAAGCTGCATCAACCAGGAAGAATTAAAAGTCCAACTTACTGGGGACCCTGTTAATGGCCCTGAGTGGCCTCAGGACTCGGACAGTGCGGACGGCAGAGAAGCTGACATTCTGCAGGTCCAGGGAGTACTCCAGCATCCTGCAAGAGACACAAATGCAGAGGAGTGTCAAGGATCTTCTGGAGAAATTTTAAAGATTTTCAAACGTTATAAATCAAACATGATATGCCAGGCACTCACAGAGGGACTCGTTACTGCATCTCTCCCATCAGGAAAGTTTGCCAGAGGAATTAATTAAGGGTTGTTTGTAGATCAGAAAAAAAGCCAGTAAATGAGAACATGATACACCAGCTCACACAGCCACGGATCTCTCTCATCTGCTTTGGTTACTGTTTTTTGCACAGGTCCAGTGCAGAAGCTTCTGAATATCCCTCCACAGCCCAGGAAAGCAATTTCAGGACTCACTCCAGTCCTGCTCTCAACAACAGTTGCACGGACACCCTAACAAAGCTGGGTTTGCTGTGCTGAGCACCATCAAACCCCTGAAAAGCAGAGGAGCATCCCCCAGTGCAAAGCCTTAATGCAGGACACAGGAGGTTCACAGCCTGGATGCTGAGCTAGCTCTGCCAAACAGAGATTGCTGGCAGGTGGGACTCAGGTGGGTGGACAAAATGCAGAAATCCAAAACGATGACACCTGTAGGTAAAAATGGGGCAAACACAGACCAAGGAAGCTCCCAATGCTCCTACGCTGTGCCTGGTGGTGTTATGTCATGGCTCAGGTGGTGCAACCTTAACATGACAGATTGGGGATGCACTTGGCCTGCTGCATCACCCACCACTGTCTTGCTCTGCTCATGGCACCTTTGCTCATGGCACAGCAGGGCCATCAGCCACATCACCACCAGGACTTTTCTCTCCAACTGTGAGAAAACAGAAACTCTCTGCCCAAAAGTGTTCCTGAAGGGGCAGAACCGGGCAAAGTCAAGGAAGAGGCCCAGGAGGCTCCTCACACAGCTGGGCTCCTACTACCACAGGCAACCACAAGATATTAATTTCTTCTTAAAATTACTAAGCTTCAGCTCAAAGCCAGCTGAGTGGTTCACTCCCTCCAACTCTGACAGCTAGAAGTCTGACTTTCAACCTAAATGTATTCAGAACAAGCTTGTACCCCTCTGTTCTTACAGCAGCCCTGTCTTCTAAGAAGCTTCTATAGTTGTTCTTTGTGGCTGGTGTTTACCCACTTGATATATTTACAGAGGACAAATCACAGCTCCTCTCAGCCTTGATTTTGCAAAGCCAAACAAAGCCAAACTCTTCCAGGCCCATCTCCCACCCAGGCTCCCTGCTTCACACTCACAACTTTTCTTCCACACCTACCCTGGCCTGAATCAATCCTACCCAACTAGACATCAAGCAGAAAGGAGAGGGGCAACAATTTCCCTGGCCTTGAGAACCATTAAAGTTTCACTTGCAGTTTGAAAATAAGATTTTTGTATGGCTTGCAGGATTTGGGTAAAAAGCCAATGTCACACACACACAGCCTTTCTTTGATCCATAATTAAAACAGAGGCTACCAGCATAATTTAGAGCAGCATATGGTTATTTGCACCAAGACAAATCATTTTCTGATTAATGACAGCTCTAGACTCGCTTCAGAAGATGCGTATGCTTGTAATCTGCAAAGGGCATGTTATAAAACCCATTTAGATTTAACATCTTAAAGAATTATAATGCCAAATTTAAAAACAAAAAACAACTAAAAACCAAAAAAGCCCAACCAAACCAACCAACCAAACAAAAAAATTCCCAACTCAAAAATTCCCAGCCAAACAAACACCCCCAAGCTTGAGTAAACCCTTGAATATCAAGACCAAGAGCAGGAAGATGCCCCCCAGCCTCTGCTGCCAGCACTGCAAGCTCAGCCCCAAAATGAGATAACAGGATCTACACATTGCTGATAACCAGGAGCTCAAGAGCCTGGAGAGAACTCAGGACTGGGGAGAAAATCTGTGGATAAAAATTGGTCAATAAAGAACACGCCCAGGGAGAAACCCACCACTTCCCAGTAGAAGGGTCACTTCCCAAGGCAAGGGACGCATGGGAGGAATCAATCCACACTCCTGGCAAGGAGAGATACCCACAGAGTGCCAGTGTCAGGATGTCACCAAGTGGCAAGGTGACAGGTGCATTTGCCAGCACACATAACATCTACGCTTTGAGGATCTGCAGTCTAAAAAGCCCCTGATGAAGCTTCAGCTCAAATGTCATTTCTGTTCAAACTGGGAAGCACAAGGCCTGTCAGAGCCTCTGCCACAGCCCCGGGTGCCCAGCCAAGTTAAAGGCTCAGAAAAATACGTGGCATTAAAGAGGAAGGATTCACAGCAAATGCTGAGACTTGTCAGAGTGATCAGCAACCCCCCCATCGCTGGAGTTATTCAGAAGGAAAGCGGAAATATTTGGAACTTTCTAAGAATAAAAGCAGAGCATCTGCAAAGCCAGACGTACAACGGGCTGGTGGTGGGATGCAGGGAGAGGTGGTGCAAACCTTTGGCAAACACTCCTCCGAGAAAGAAAACTCCCGGGACTCAACAGACAGACAAGACACAAGGGATGGTTCCGGA
The DNA here is from genome assembly GCF_036169615.1 of Heliangelus exortis. Taxonomy (NCBI): domain Eukaryota; kingdom Metazoa; phylum Chordata; class Aves; order Apodiformes; family Trochilidae; genus Heliangelus; species Heliangelus exortis. The sequence continues at coordinate 5,874,103 of NC_092441.1, forward strand.
TGGACCAGGCATCAGAAATGCATTCCTGTTTCCTTCACATTAAACCCAGTGCTTTGGGAAGGCTCTGAGAAGCACAGTGTCAGGCAGCAGCCCCGCTGTTGGGTGAGGAGCTGCCGTGGGTTTAGCTCCCTCACCCCTCACACCCTCTATGGGACAGCGATGGGAAATCCACCCAAACGCTGGTTAATACAGACAAGGAGGGGGTGGTTTTCACTCCCCAGTTATGGGAATGGGCACAACCAGACAGATTCAGCTTGGGAAGAATGAAAAAAAAAAAAAGAAAAAAAAAAAAAAAAATAAAAAAAAAATCTAATCTCTCAGGAAGAGAAAACATGACCGGATCTCAATGCCTCCCCACCCCCACCCCTCCCTTCTTCCTGAGCCCAAATTACTTCGTTCCTGCCTCCCCCTCAGCAGCACAGGGGGGCAGGGAGTGGGGGTTTAGGGTCAGTTCAATACATATTTCTGCATCTCCTTCTATCTCACAGCCTTCCCCCGCTCCAATGTCCCCCCCACCATGAGTCCCTCCGGAGCAGGCTGCTCCAGCACAGGCTGCCCACAGTCATGGTCACCCTCGGGTGCAGTCACACGTGGTGTCTTTCATGGCTGCAGAACCACTCCTGCTCCTCCACGATCCTTCACAGGCTGCAAACCCACACCTGCCCCACCGTGGTCCTTCAGGGACTGCTTCTCCTCCATGGGCTGCAGGGGGACAGCTGCCATCTCACCATCGGCTGCAGGAAAATCTGTGCTCAGGCACCTCTTCCCCTTCCTTCCTCACCGACCTGGGTGTCTCTGCTCTGGCACTGCTCTCTCCTCCTCATCTGCTCTGCAGGTCTCGGTTTTTTTGCAGTTTCGTTTTCCCTCTCCTCATTAAGTTAACTCGCAAAGATTCCCAGATCTGCTCAGCCTGGGCCAGAGATGGGGCCAGAATTGGAGCCGGCTGAGTTCCCAGCAGCTTCTCACAGGAGCTGCCCCACCTCCCAAACACCACTGCAATAACCTAAGACAGGGGGTCTCAGAGGTGATGCTCAGACACATCACAGAAGGGGCTGAAGAGGCTCTTACCAGCCAGTAAGACTCTAACAGAGCATTAAAAGATCCCCTTCCCACACCTATCCATCTGTACCTTTCCAACCCACCCTGTCCTCAGCACCAGCTCCACTCCCAAGCCCAGGATCCCACCAGCTCAGGGAGCAGATGATGTTATGAAGACCCACCAGAGCTGTGTAGTTTGTGCTGAGGACACTTTCCGAGGTGAACTGAGCTTCTTCCCTTCCACATCCAGTGGAACCTGTAGCAAGGCAGAGATGCCTGCAGGCAGGCAGCATCCCAGGCTCTGCCCATCCCTGTGCCCACACATGCACGGAGCTTCCGTTCACTGCCGGCAGGAGATAGGCTCAGATTTATTCAGCATTAAAAGGTTTTCAAAACTGGGCATATAGGCACCCTTTATCTACAAAGCGCAGCAATCGGTGGGTGATATTAAGCCATCAGACTTGAAAAAGGCAAGAGGAAATTATTTAGGCAGCACTGTATCTACAGAAAGCTGCAGTGAAATGTCCTCCCGGCCCTCGCTGCCTCCGCCGTGCTCTGCTTTTGCTCAGGTGCTGTTTTGGAAGCCTCACAAGTCTCCCCACGTTCGTGGGGGTTGCTTGATTTTAAAAATACTCATTTTAATCAAGCTGAGCAGAATAAAAAGAGTAGCACTGGAGGGAGCATGAGCCCCACAGCCTGCTGGGTCCTGCTGAGCAGATGCACTGTGTGACCCAGCCAGGACACTTGATAATGAGGCTTCTGGAACAGCAGCAAGTTCAGCTGAAGAACTGAGAGAAACTAAAGACTTCTCGCTTTATATATCCAAAAAAAGCAAAGCTTTGAGTCAGCTCAGCTGCAAGGGAGGCTGCTGGGGGCTTTGTTTCTCTTACCTAGCAGGTTTTGCTCACCGCCATCCTGTGGCTTGCTCAGTATGCTCTGCTGCCTGCCAATGCTTCGGTAAAGGGGCATGGAGAGCATCCACAGCTGGTGGCTTTGCCAGCCCTGCAGCTCAGCTGCTCTTCCTCCTCCCAAAAGTCACTGGAAGTATCCAATAGCACGGCTCGACCCCAGATTTTGAACCCCCGGGGGTTTGCTATCATCACGATCAGCTTGATGTGGTTCTGCCACCCCTCCTAAGAGCGCTTAATTCAGGATGAGCCAGGACACAGCAGGGTGCCGGGGGGAGGCTCCCGGTTTGCAGGGCTCTCACACTTATCCCACAAAGCACCGGAGAGGGGCAGGCGTCTGGGACGGGGTTTGGCTTTGCTTTCGCTGCAGCTGAAGGGGCTGCGGCTGTGATTGCACATTGGGTAATTGCGTGTGCAAATCGGCCACTTACACGGGCAATTACCCCCCGGCGCTGCTGGTGCCAGGGCAGCGCAGAGGCCACCACGCACCCACCCACCTGTGTCTCCAAGGTGCTGTTCCTCGGCTCGAGAGGGACATGGGCAGGCAGAGTTGATGTAAATGCAATATTTATCCCTGCCTCTCTATTTTTTACCTATATATATATATATATAAATACTAATACATGGGGAAAGAAAAGACTTAGCAAGCAGTAGGATGCTGCAGCAGGGACCTCCGTGGGCAGTTCCACGCCAGCACTTTCTTTTCCATATGTGAACCGGGGCTTGATCAGCCTCGTAGAGCTAAAGCACCTTTCAGAAGAGCCTTCCTGCCTGCTTGTGAAGCAACCCGACACTGAGAGGCGAAGGTCAGCAGACCTTGCTCTGGCTGCTGCAGCCGCAGCACCCTGTTCCTTGCAGAGACCAGTCCTGCAGCGCTGTCCTTATCCCAATTTCTGAGCCAAAGAGCTCTTCAGAAGCCATCCAAATGGAGCAGAGACTGAATGGAGGGGGCCTGCGGCTTCCCTTCCCTCTCCTGGTACTTCTGAACCCAGCAAGGTTTCCTGCAGTGTGTTTCATCCCTGAAATTCAGCATGGAAAGCAGGAAGGAGCAAGACAACCTTAAAGGTTGTTTATGAAGGCTCCAGTGGTGCTAACTCTTTAATACAGCCTTCAGCAGAGGGAGAAAATATGATAACAAACATTAGCAGAAGTGTTCAGGAAGTGAAAAGAAACGGTGCCTCTGTTTGTAAAGAGAGCAGCCAGCCAACCACTTCCAGACCCAGCTCCCTTCAAATTGTAAGCAAAATATTCCAGAAGTGTTTAACTTTCCTACAAAGTCCTTTAAGAGCCTTGTTACAACGAGCAAAGCACAGACAAGAGTCCACAGACTTGGCCAAACAGCTGACTGAGGCTGGAGTAAGAGCAGACCTGCAGAACTCAGACGCAGCTGAGGACACATCCCACACTTTGGGGGAGGAAAAGAGAGGCAGAGAAGCCCCCGGAGCCCTGCTCAACCCTGTCATCACTTACATCACAAAATTATCCCCCGCTTTAAAAAGTCTCTCCTTGGAAAACAATTAACTATTGGGGTTTTTTTTAAATAAGGATGGTTTCAAGCACAATTCAACCCACAGGGATGCAGAGGCTCAAGGAAGTGCTCATCTGGCCAAAGTCAAACCAGGCTGATGTCCTGCAGACTGGTGGGATTGCAGCTAAATGGATGGGGGTGGCTCCAGCTGGGGTTATCCTCCTCCCACAGACTGGTTGGAGAATAGGTCCCTGCACCCTGCCTGGAGAAGGGGGAGGCAAAGCAGGTGCTGGGTCCTACTAAGTGGCCAAGTAAGGGCACACCTCCCCCACACAGCTCCTGTTCACCAGTCTGAGCCTCAGCCAGAACTGCACTGTAAACCTTTCTGCATATTTTTGGACGTAAACAAATGTTCATCCTCAATAATTCAGCGTCTTACATTGGTAGAAGTTGAAATTGTATTGATTTGTCTTTTAGAGGACAAGAGCTGGCTTGCAACACCCGTTAACCTTCAAGTGTTCTCTTAAAAGCAAACTCCCAAATCCTCTTCTTTGAAATAACACAACATAATTATGTCATTCATCACTTTTTGCCCTTCCCTTTTCCCCATGCAACTCCATAACCTACAGCCAAAGCCACGTTTCACTAAGCTGAGTTTTGATAATACAGCACTATTCTCATCTCCAGCAAGTTTTACTGTAATTACAGAGATGTGTTGCAGACATTACACACTCTACAATTAGTGCTAATTGCATTACATTGTCACAGAGAAGTCATTTACTCTCCATGAGCTCATGAGATCAGTCTGGACAGCTTAACAGAGCTGAGAAGTACTCAGTGGCAAGGCCACAACAGTGGCCGGCAGCAGAGCACCTGAGCTGCTCATCTGGGGCAAAACACACACAAAAAGGCTTCTTAATCATCTTAATCACCCCCAGCAGGTCCTGAAACTTCTCAAAGAATGGGGACGATGAAATACCACAAGTTTGGAGTTGTGGGGTTTTTTTGTTTTTTTTTTTTGTTTGGAGGCCTCTCCTGGACTGGTGATGGTGGGGAAGGGAAGGGTGTCTATGGATGGTGTACCCGTGGAGTGCACAGCATGTCCTTCCCCACCCCGTGCCCCACAGACATGGTTTGCTGCTTCTCCTCTCCCCCTGCCATCACTTTTTTTAACCCATGGGCAGGGAAGTGGCAAGGAGAGCAAAAAAACCCACCCTGTTCTGCTGCTTTCTCCTTCCCATGTCCTGCATGAAAATAGGGAGGAAAAATTGGGAAGGCAGAAGCAGAACTACCTTGGTCACCCAACCCACATAGGAATGGCAGTCTGGAGATCTCTTCTCCTGTCATTTTTCTGGAGAACTGGTCTGTGAGACCTACATAAAGCTGTGGTGTGCTTTATGGGGTAACCCAGCAAATACATCAGGGCTCTGAGCATTGCCCCAGCACACACACAGCTCCTCCCCAGCCACAGCTTGGCTCTGGCTCCTTTCCCCACATCACTCACCCAGCTCAGATGCAAAATGCTCACGCTTGGCTTGTCCCTTGCTCCTGTGCTCTGCTGTCAGCTTCCTACCCTGGCTGCCCTTCAGGGTAATTCACCCTGTGTGGGAATCACTGAGCTGCTCCCAGGGGCTACCGGAGGAATTTCTCTCCGTCTGGCTGGGATTAGACCCTGCAGTGCTTTTTCCTCTTATTCTTACAGAGGTTTTTACTAACAGGCTTGGGGGGCTTATTTTTATCTCTGCTACCACCACTGTAACCCATTCCTGCAGCCCCTTTAGCTTTCCCTGGCACCTGGAATTACTGGGGACAGCCAAGGGACCCTCCAGGAGGGCAGCAGTGCTCCCAGCAGGATGTAGCACCGGGATGGAAGGGCAAGGGCTGGAGGAGAGCACAAGGAGCAGAGAAAAAAAGCACCGGGGGAGGAGAGGTTCTGCTTTGTATTTCACTCCAGTCCAATCCTTTGTCAGCTGAATTGGTTTTGACAGGGCCCAGATGGGAACAGTTCACGCCCACAAAAGGGAAAACCCATCACTTAGTGCCAGGCAAAGCCGACCTGGCAGGAGTCACAGGAGCAGTCAAACTGCCAGGCTGGAAACCCCCAGCACCAAATGAACACCCCCGTGCCTGGGGGATGTGGGAAGGGGCTCAGGGGAGGTAGGTGCAGCTCTCCCTGCTCTGCCTGGGAAGAGTGTGACTCCCACACCACCCAAAATGCCCCATGCAGGGGCAGAAGGTTTGATGTTTGCTTAAATAAAGTGCAGCTATATTTTGGCATAGGAATGAGGATGGTCTCTGCTGATGTCCCTCTAGACCAAGGTCCCATCATCATGGGGTCTCCAGAGAGCACATCAAGGACAACTCTGGCTCTAAAACCTCTGCAAGGACTGGGCTGGGAGGGAAGACAGCATCACCCCAGGGCTGCAGAGCTGGAAGCAGCTCAGCACCCGCCCCACACCTCCCTGGGGGTGGTGGCTGACCTTGACTGGGTCTGGTTCTTCATCACACTTAATTCTAGTATAAGAAATAATAAAGAAGAGGAAATAAAGAATATATAGGTCTGCTTTATCAGGCTCCAGCCTCTGGCCATGCTGTTGATTCTTTCAAACCTATCAGAACCAATTGAACCTAGGGTTCTACCTTGTCCAACATCTCATCACTGAAACCCTTAACGTTGCTCAGATACTTCAGGAAGAAACTTTACGCTGTCTCCTAACTTCAGGTTAGGACTGGTGCAGCTTGAAAGCACAAGCTTGTGGTGTGCTGCAGAAGATGGGTTTACAGGGACTGTTACAGTTCTTTGTCTTTCTGCCCTCCCTCTCTTCCTCCAGTCTGGTTCTTGAGCCTCACTACCTCTTTTGGCCCTTGCAGCACTGTTGCAGGCAGTGAGTTTCCCAGGACAAGGGTGCACTGGGACACCTGGCAACCTCCTTAATGGTTTTACTAGACCACTGTTTTCATTGTCCCGGGTACCTGGCAGGGGTGTGTGCCATGACCCTATGGGGCCAGTGGTGGACTATAAGTGAAGCCAACCCAGACACAGCCCCTTCTTGAAGCCCACCTAACCCCTGCCAAATAAACAGGCGGGTCCCCTGCTCCTTTCCAGGAAAATCCAGTAAATGTGATCTCTAGCTCTATCAAAAGAGGAAAAAACCACTGTTTTCCCAAAGGTCTTTGGGCTTTTTAGAGTGGGGAGGGGAGGCAAGGGCTGGTGAGCGACTCGTGTGTCAAAGAAACTCAGCTCACTGGCGGGGGGCCAGGGACTTTTCATGTGGATTTCCAGCCTCTGCCAGGAGACTCTCGGGTGCTGGAAGAGCCTTTAATTCAAACCAGGTGCCTTTGAAAGGAAAACACTCAAAAAAGGCAAACTTGATCGCTTTCCTGCATTAAAAAAATATGAAAGTATATTAAGGAGGGCAAATCACGCACATCTCGCTGACCTATCCTGGCACGCTGCTCCCTGCTCCTGATTGCTGCTCCACTGCCACCTCACCCGCTGGAAACCAAAACCACGGGGGGGGGCTGGAGTGAGAAGAGCCAAACCCAGCATCCAGCAAGGAGCCCCAGGGCACAGACTGGCCAAAATCCACCTCAAACTTTTTTTTTTTTTTTTTGCCCTGCCGTGCTCTCTCTGTGAACTGAGTATCAGCTCTCTCATGAGCTGTGGAAAGGACCAGAGGGAACACTGTGGAGCCAGGATTGACAACACCAGTGGCACTAAGGTGGCACCTAGACAGCCCCCAGCCTTCACTGCTGCAAACCAGCCCTTCCCCCAAATCTGACACTTGCCAAGTGATGCCAGGAGTGACAACAGAGAGGGAATGGGGAGAAGGAGCCCACCGCACAGGCTTACCCTGCAATGACAATAAAGAAATCCAGGCGGTTCCACGTGTCTCCCAAGTAGCATTTCTTCCCAAAAATCCCCAGGGCGATCATCTTGACTATCATTTCCACCGCAAAGAAGGCAAAGATGAAATCATCGAAGCTCTGCAAAAGAAAAGAAAGGAGTAGGGATGCTCCTGCACAGCTACACGCTCATACCAGGGCAGGGAATTAGAAACCAGAGTCCAACAAGGGCTCCTCTTGCACCACTGAGGGCTAAAATCTCTGGGCTGGGGCAGTGTTGGGGGCAGCCCCATGTCTTTCCCCAACCCAGCCTGGCCAGCAGCACCCACAGTGCTGGGATAAAGGGGCAAATATATTTTGGGCTCTGTTTTCACTGTGGACTTGATGGTTCGCCCTCCCCAGGCACTCCAAGCAAGGCTTGGATACACTGAGGCTGACACAGCCTGGCAGGACTTCTCCTGATAGCACCATGTATTCACATCCCAGCACCAAAATCAGCATTTCCAAGTGCTGGTGGGACAACCAGCTCAGGCAGGACCCAAGATCCAACCATCCCAAGGTACGAGGACACCCCACTCCAGCCAGAGCCACCTCTGCTGTGGCTCAGTCCTTCCCCATTGTCCCAGGGCCATTGTCCCACTGAAAGCAGCAGCCAGGCCCTACCTGGAGGATCCTGCAGCGTGGTGAGTCGCAGGCGATGTCCTCGCAGGGGTGGAACATGCCCAGTGTCACACAGTTGAGCAGGATCACCAGCATGCTCACCCTCTCAAACCACCTGCACAGCACCCGTCAAGGAAGCAACAGACCCAGACCAGCATCCCCGAGTGAGCAGAAAGGTTATTCTGGTTTTTCAGACAAGTCTCACACTTACTTTCCAGGTTAGATTTTATGTGGCTCTGCAGGGAAAGAGCTGTGGCTGCTGTGTAGATACCTGCAAAGCCACAGAGTGTTCTTCCCAGCTGCCATCAGTGGCACAGCCAAGGGGAAAACTGCTACCAAATGGAAGTTGCATGGCAAGAGTGCTGATGTGATGGATTAAAGCATTAAAGGAAAAGAATGATATCAACTTTTAGGGGAAAAAAAGCCCAACAAAAAACAACCCACACCATTCATTTCCTCTCCTGGCATTTCACAGAAAAGCACTTTACTAACATTACAATTTTCTATTAACCATGTCACAGCTTATCCCAGGGGTGTTTCCTTGAAGTCACTGCATGAACTTTTCATTACCAATCCAAATTAAGACTGTCAAAGCCATTAACCAACCACCTAAAAGCCTTTAATACTGTGAGGACCAGCAGAGCCCATTACCTACCCTCTTGCAGCAATTTTAAAAGAGCCGAGGTGCCTGGGACACTCTCTGGATGTGCCACTTTGGCAGCAGAATAAAACTACACTCCTGCTGCCACAAATCCTCCTGGGGATGCTTCAAACCCGGTACCCAACTTCTGCATCCTTTGAGGGGGTGTTTCCAGCCAGCTCCCAACTCTCAGGGGCACAGAGATGTGCAATCCAGGAGCTGGTGGAACGTGGTGCTGGGGTTGTCTTCCAGCCTAGCAGGGAAAACACCCCATCGACTGCCACAGCTCGCAGGGGCAGCAGCTCCCAGGCTCTAGGAAAATAAGCGTGGCCCTTGTCAGACAAGAGCTGTGGCTGCCAGGAGGTAGCGGGTGGTGTTTGGGAGCCCGTGCTGTAGCGTTATCTGGCTGGGGAAGAGGAAGGTGAGGATGAATGAATCAGCAGGTGCCTCCTCGCTGGGCACGTGGGGCTGGAGCTTTGGCAGCTCCTGCCACCCATCCTGGGCCAATTTCTGGGAAATCACATGGGGCTGAGTCACGGCTCGGTCGTCGGCAATCTGGAGCTTTTAATCGGGAGAAATGTTTTTGCAAGATATGGGGAGAGACATCCCAACTGTCAGGTTAGGGCTATGAGCTGGATTGGTGAGCCCAGATATAGCCCTGTGGGGGCAGGCATGGAGGGAGAGCTGGAGGAGGGGACATCCTCCCGCAGGCACTCCCCAGCTTAGGGGGCTGGAAAGGATCCCTCTGCAGAGCCTGCTGTGTCCACAGCTCCCCCAGCAAGGAGCTGCAAAGCCCTTGAGAACATAAAGAATTTAAAAAACAAAACAAAACAACACTGTGTGAGATCCCAAATGGGTGACAGAATAAGTGTGTGCCTGCAAGGGCTGGGTGAGATATTCAGCAGGGAAGTGAGGAAGCTTGGGAGCAGCCTTTGTGGTTGGGTCAAAACCTGCAGAGATAGACAGATGCTTCCCCTGAGAGGCAGAGATTCATGCAAATTCTTTCTTTGTGGTGGAAAAGACACTGTGCTGGGCCTGGCTCAATCTGTGTGCTCAATCTCAGCTGGGCAGGGGACCTGGGGGATGCTTTTGGTGCTGCCTCATGCTGGCTGGGCACATCAAGCTCCTGAGGGAGCAGAGATGGGCATGTGATGTGCACCCACTTGAAGTCACTGCCCATCTTACCTTCTCTCTCTACAAGACCTAGACCTTCTCCAAGACCCAGATTTAGACCCTAAGGCCCACCCAGGATAGCTGAGCAGATCCAAGCTCAACACAGCCCCTTGTCCAGCACAAAGAGCCAAGCAGTGGCTGGAACTGGAGGAACAGCACAGGATGGTTGTGGGGAGGGGGGGAACCAGAAAGAGGGAGGAGATTTTATTTGCTTATGGCAGTTTTTTTTCTCCAGCTTTAACCACAGACCCACTTATCAGCATATCACTCCCTCAAGCAAATGCATTTCAGTCCAATATAACACTTCACCCTGATTAAACATTCCCAGGATGGGGACCCCAGTGGTGCCGAGGGAGGTTTGTTAATGTGCAGCTGACAGATCAGGAGGTTGGGGAGGGGGTTTTTTTGGGTTTTGGTTTTTTTTTTTTTCCAGCTGAATGAAACTTCAAGCTCTTTCTTCAGCTAATGGGATTTTCAGAGGCACACGAAGTGCTGATGGCTACGGCTTTGTACCGACCCTCGGTCGAGCCGGGAGGCTGACAAAGGGAAACTCTTCAATTAGCAAAAGCAGAAATGCTTTACTGAATGCCTCTCCCTGCCACAGCGTGGGCAGAGAAGGGGCAAAGAGGCTTTGGGAAGCACCAGTGACTGTGCTGGCCCTCAGGTGGCAGCTGAGGCCAGGAGAAGGAGGAGGCAAGCGCTCAGGGCAGCGGTGACACTGTCACTGCCACTGCCTCTCTCCCTGGTGCTTAGCAGAGCCCACAGTCCTCATTGCATGAGAAAAATATTTGCCAGGAGTGGAGCAGGTCCTGGGGGGTCCCACCCTCTGCTCACCATGAGCAGGCAGGATGCTGATGTTTATAAAGAAAAAAAAATAATGGGGATCATGTGCACACAGCCAGTAAGCACTCCATCTGCTGCATCCATCCCCTTTCAGAGAAAGTCATTGCTTTTCAGGGTCACCTGCTCACTGCAGCTTATTCTTAATAATCCACATTTTTACAATCAACTTGGTTAAAGCAGACAGCTGAAATGTTCATGCACTCTTTTCAATTAAAAGAAAAAAAAAAATCTGTTTCTGCAACACAGAAATACCCGGCAATATTTTTCTTGTAAAGTGACACTTAAAATTCATAAGCTAAAGAGCAACACAAAAAAAAAAAAAAAAAAAAAAAAAAAAGAGAGAGAGAGAAGGAGAGAGAGAAAGAGAGAGAAAGAGCCCTCAGGCCCCTTTCTACCCCAAGCAATCCCTGCACTACCTGTCTGCACTCGGCAGAGCCTGACCTTTCATAATTAAGAGGCAATAGCCCCAGATTCAATTAGCCAGCACTACCCAGCATAATGCAATCAAAAGAGAAAGATATTGCATTATGCTCACTATGATTTGGTTATTTGGTTGCAGAAGTTTGGATCAAATTCCCCAGCAAGTGAATTAAGTGGGAAGCTATTTCTCCAGGGAAGCAGCAGCAACCAAGAGGAAGGTGGGGACAAAGGTTGGTCCAGCAGCAGCCAGAGCACAGATCCTGGCAGAAACTGGGCACCACCATGCCACAGCCTCTCCCAGCTCCAGAGATGGTGGTGATGATGCTTTACTGGCACCCCCCTTCCATAGGATTAATATTACTTTCTTCCCTTGGTGCTCTGCTTCTCCCAGGCAGCTTCTGCTGTTCCACCTCTCCTCCTTCCCCGCATCCCTCTCTTTCCTGCAGCTCCTTCCTTGACCCCCTCCTCCAGCTCTCCCTAAGTGGCTTCAGCAAAGCACCAGCTCCAAGGCAACGTGCTGTCATCCTGCCATCCCCAAGAGATGGGGTGAGACCCCCCCCGAAATGATGGGGAGCAGTGCTCTGGGAGGCAGCCCCTGCAGCACGGTGGCTGCAAGCTTGTATCCTGCAACAAAACCAACCATAGAAATGCATCAAACTGCCCAGATCCAGCCAGGTGACACCTCAGCTCTGCTGCCTGTTTTCTGGGGCAAGGAGAGGCTGTTCAGACCCATGGCCTATCCAGGCTCAGGTCCCCCATCACCACCCACAGTCATTTCTCTTGTGCCTTCGCTCCCTGGGACAGTGGCTGATGTATGACAAATGTGCCGAAAGCGCTGGCAAGGCCTGGAAATTTTTGTGCAAATGTGATGTGAAAATTGGGTTGAAATGACAGCCTTCCCCTGCAGTGTCACCGAGTCCCACCAGCTTAGGAGTGACACTGGGATAAGCTGCAGACGTTAATGAGAGCGGAGTTTTAGGCTTCATTCATATCATCAATTCCAGAAATAGCCCCTTTGACAGGAGCATAATGGGACTTCCAGGGTCTGGCCTTTGGGGGGTGGGAGGAGGCATGGACTAAAATCCTAAAACATTAATTCAGGCCGTTTGCAAGGGAAGTTAAAAGTCCTCAGAATTAATCTGCTTCAAATAAGGAAATAATAACCCCTTCCCAGCTTCACCTCCAGCTGCACCAGGACAACAGGAAACGGCTCTTCATGTCATGCCCAGTTGAAAGGTTACAGAATTCCCATCACAACCCTGGACATCTAATGGGAAATGTGTTTTTCCTTACCATATTCCTCCAAAACCAGAGCTCATGTTTTGCTTTTAGCTTTAGGAGGAAGCATTTGCATCCTGTTGGATGCTGCACACCAGAGGTGCTCCCAGAGCATCCTTAGCCAGTGAATCTGCTTGTGGGGATTCCAGCTGAGCACAGGGAGGACTCTGCCCCAGTGCCATCCTGATGCCATTTCTACCCCACCCGTTTGCTCTTCCAGGTGCTTTTCCAGGTGCAATACCTCCCCTCCCTCCAGGGAATGCAAGCCTGGAGTGAAGCAGGGAACATGCAGCAGCTGTACAGCCCTTCCTGCAGCAAACCTGCTTTTTCCTGGAAAGGTGGATAACCTGCTGTGGGCATGGCAGCCCTGGGCAAGCTCTTTGCCTGCAGTTTGCAGGGATCCATGCCAGGCCAGCCCATTCCTGGAAAGCAAACCCTGCAGCAAAGGGGTTTAAAAATTCAAACATTACCCAGAAAGCATTTCCACAATGCGTCCAGTGCCTGCCCTGTCCCCAGTCACCACATCTTCCACCCCAAGGATTTGCTGCCAGGAGTCAAGATGACCCCAGTGAGCCCAGCACAGCCCTGATATCCCCAGTATGCAGGCTCTGAGGTGGGGAAAGGACAGGTGGGAATCATCCCTGCCTCCTCACTGCTCTGCAGCTCTTCAAAACCATTGCTCTCACAGCTCAGACAGACCCAGGGGGTTATTTTAATTCATGCAGCTTCACAATTAAACCTGGGAAACCAAAACAGGGTGATTATTCATGCCAGGTTTTTGGTTTTCTTTTTTTTTTTTTAATTCTCCCTCTAATTTCTTTTCCCTTGCCATGTTCCAGGGGATGCACCAGCAGCTGCTTCCCTCTGCCACAAAACTGCCACACTCTGCTCCCATCCCAGTGGGACCCACAGTTACCCACATGTTACCCTGTAACACATGGTAGTGAGTATAAACCCCAATTTTAGAGAGAAAAGGTGGATCTGGGGAGAGTCATCATCTCAACCATCTTTTAATTTTTGTCACAAAGATCTAAAAACCACAGAGTTGGCTGCAGGCAGGAGATGCTCCCCTCTGCTTGGGAAATGCAGCTGCCTCTCCAGGGGGATGTAGGATTTGCTCAGCAATGTGGAGGAGCCCTGCTCAGCCACCCAGGTGATGAAGTGAAGAGTGATGCTGTATTTATAGGGTAGGAAGCTTGATATAAAAAGATACTTCATTAAAAAAAAATTTAAAAATCCTGATGATGTACTTATTTGCTTTACTGTTTCAGAATTGCCTCCCCATAACCTCTTAGATTTGTACTTTAAGGGTTTTTTTTCCAGCAACCAAAAGGGTTTTAAATCTTATTGCTTAAAGAGAGGGAGAAAAAAAGAAGATAAAAAAAAAAATCCTGCAAGCTGAGTGTCTTGCATAATCTCTGAACTTCAGGAGCTGGAGCTTTTAAGAAAAGCCCAACACACAGTTTGCAATTAACTCCTGAACTGGGAGCTGGGAAAGCTCAGCTGCTGGCAGCTCAGCCTTGGGACCAGCACCTGGGAAGATGGGGCTTTGAAAAAGATGAAATTAAAATAAAACTTCAAGCAAGAGCACTTTGGGCTGAGTTTATCCTGGCTTCTCATCCCAGTCCTTCCTTCTCATGCCTGTCTCAGCATCGCAGAGCAGAGTCTGAAAAAAGAGCCCCAAATTGGCCTTGTGCAACGGGCTGGCTAATGGCTTCACTCCTATCACAGGTTTAGCACCTTCTGCTAACATTTGGGTGGCTTGGGGTTCAGGCTCTCCTCCCATTCCCCACGGCAAAGTGAGGCTGGGGAGATGGGAACACGTCCCAGCAAACACTGGTCTGTCCCTGTCCTCCTCCCAGCTCATCCTCCTCATCAGCCATCTCCTCCCCTGACAGAGTCCAGGGATTTGCTTCCCTCCCAGCAGCTCACGCATGGCATTAATGAATGTGAGCAGTAAAATCCTTCCAAATGGACTCCTCCTCTGCAGGAGGGACCTGGGTTTACCAGTGAAAATACTCTAAGTGATCCAAAGCCATTGAGCAATAATATATTTACGACTTCTTCTCCCACCACGCCTCATGAAGTGCATAGTGGATAGACACTTAACCCCCCAGTATATATCTTTTTAAACTGTCTCACTGTAAATTGCCCATTAATAGCACCCTCCCTTAAAGCTTAGTGGAGCAGAAGGGTGGTGGGACCAGCTCCTCAGTGGGACAGATCCACAGCACCCGGCAACACGCAGCCCCAGGAGGTCCAGAAGAGAAGAAAATAACAAAAAAAAACGCTGAAGCATGGGCAGACACATCTTCCTCTCGTGCCCATGAAGAAAAGCACCCCGTGCAGAACTGCCAGAGACTCCTGACTCCCTGAGAGACTCAGGGTATTTGGGAAACTACAGAGTTTCCAGCATCCCTGATCCGGCTTTGCTGCATTACTCAAGACAAAACCTGTTATGCAAGGCTTCCTAAACAAGTGCTCTGAAATCGTTGTATCATCCTACACCGACACATAGTTGGGATATGTCACATATTTGTCTTATTTTGTTCCTTTTTTGTCCTTTTTTTAGGTTCCTTCTACTTTTTTCCCCCTTGGAAGTACGCTGGTTTCCATGGAAACAGTGATGTTATGGGTATGGACAGAGCTTCAGTGACGTCCACAAGTTCAGTATAAAAGCAGATTTATGTAACAGTTGGTGAACTGAAGGAACTGAAGAGCTGGCTCTGCATGGCCACACGTGTGGCACTGGTGCTGCCCTGCACTGTTCAGGCAGGTCCACAGCAAAACAGGAAAGAACGAGAGGGCAGGAAGAGAGGAGGAGATCCCAGACTCATAGGAAGGTGGATCAGGATAAAACTTGCCCTACATACATGTATATATATATATATATATATAAATTTTTAATCTTTTTTTTTTTTTATTTTAATATTTATATATTCATGTATTTCCTTGGAGAGCACCCCTCACCCTTTGGTACTGGAGCAGAGGGTTGATAGGGAACCAGGGCACTGACCCTGGGCACAGAAAACCTTCTCCTGGGAGCTGCAGGAGGGCAGCCAGGTCCTTGCTGCATCCCCGACCCCAGGAACCAGCCAGGACAGAGTCCACGGAGCACTGAGCCCACCCCAGGCCAGGGAAGGAGATCCCCTCTGAGCCAGACCTCCCTGAACAAAGATGAGGAGCATCTCCAGGAGGCTCCTGCAGGCTTCAAAGCCTGAGCAAAATGTGCACGTTTCCTCTTCTTCCTGAGCCTGTGATTTCAATCCCTTCCTAGGGCAGTGCACAGATGGAGGGGATGTCTCTCCTCCTTCATCGGTCCCCAAGGAAAAAACCCGAACAGCTTCCAAAATGAGGCACTGCCATGCCCAGAGATGTTCTGCCTCAAACCTCCCCCCTCCCTGCAGAGGCTCTGCTGGCAGGGACTGCGCCACACGGAGCCAAAACCCTCAGAAAATCAATGTATTAATAAAGCCAAGGAAGCGACAGGCTGATTAGAGCCCTGCTCCATCCCAGGGATGCACTGGTGAGAACAAACCTGTGCTAATTGTCCTGGCAGCTCCTCCGCATGCCTTATGATCCCTGACATGCTCCAGAAAGCCTCGATGGGATCTCTGCTCCAACCACCACTGGGTTAAAGCCCTCCAGCCAGGAAAATCCTATTCCCATCCCTGCGGAGCCAAAATATTCCCTGTGGAACTGAAATATTCAGTGCCCGGCTGGGCACAGGTGCTGGGGGCTCTCTGCCTCCCTCCACACTCCATGTCCTTGAGGAACACTCTGTCCCCCACCAGCCACATCCCACTGGGGGATGGGTTGCAGCCACCAGTCCGTGCTCCATCCCAGTCCCAGCCTATTAAAAATACACGAGTCCATGAAAGATTCATCCAGGGTGGGGAATGTCAGCAGGGAGGGCAGGGGATGGGACAACTCTGCAGGGGCAGCAGCAGCCACTGGTTAATCCAGAGCTTCCCTGATGGGTGGCACTGGGACATGGTGACAAAACAAGGACCACAAAACCCAGGAGAGGTGGCAATGACAGCCCAGTGATCCCGGCTGCAGCTGGAGCTTGGGCAGAGGAGAGGGAATTCCTGCTGCTGACTGAGGGCCAGGGGAAGCCTTGGAGAGAAAAGCTGCTGGTGTGGAGCTGGGAGGCGAGCAAGCTGAGCACATGGGCTCCATCTCCAGCCAAGGTCTGTGCCTGGGTTCTACCCCTGCACCTCTCCCCAGCCCATTCCCATCCATCCACGGGCACCTGAGTGAGGAGGGATGTTGTAGGGCAGGATTTGAGAGAGTGACAAATCCGGGTGAGCATCCCACCTCGAGGTCACCAGACCCACAGAGTTATCGCCAAGACCTCCAGAAAGCAGAGCAGGAACAGCAGCATTTCCAACCACTCTTCAGTTGCCCTCTTCCACCCAGAAGGGAAAGGAGATCACCACACCAAGGCAAACACCTTCCGAGGGCTTTGGAGATCTTCAGACTCTGCATTTTGAGCTCAAACTCAGCCTGAGGCTCAGCAGAGGAAAAGGGGAACTATGGGGCAGATGCAGCAGGATTTCTGGCTGCACCAGCTCCAGGGTGACAGGAAAGCTCCCAGAACATCTGTTACAGCCAGGATCTTCTCCTTCCCCACCCAGAATTTTAATCACAGAAGGGTTCAAGCTCAAAGCCCATGAGAAAACCTGCCCAAGCCTCACAAAAAGCTCAGAGGACAAATCCAAGGACAAACTCAGCATCGTTTTAACCCTGTGGAGCAAGATAGGGCAGAAGGGCTGGAGGAACCAATATCATTGCTTCAGAAGGATGCAAACAGTCCAACAGCACCTGATGAGGAACTGGGCTCCATAGAGCCCATGCCCCACACCTTTTCCCTTCCCCTCAACTGGTGCCAGTGTCCTGATGACCTCAGCCAGGGGTTTTTCCAGGAGCTTGAGTTGCTGTGATAGAGAGGATGACCAAGGTGATGGCCTCCTTTGGTTAAACCCTTCTCTACCTCACCTCCAGAGCACTGAGTCCTTTCTACTTCCATTAGCCAGCAATGAGCATCATTTTCCGTGCAAAGTTTTTCTGAAGAAATTCAATTTTGGGGCAACTCAAACTACCCACAAATTTTTCTTTGTGTTTTCTGACCTGGCTTTAAGCTGGGAAAAACCCCAAATATTAAAAAATTATGTTTACGAAGTCTGAATATTATGGCAATTTTCCAACTGGTCTACTGCAATGTTTCACTTAGAAACAGAATCAACATTTTCTTTCTAAAAAAAAAACCATCAGCATAAAATACAATATTTTGTTGTCGATCAAGTAGTTAATTAGACAGGAGCCATCTTACACACTTCAGATATTGAAGTCTACAATTTAGAAAATAAAAAATAATTTTAAAAAAAGTTGCTTTCAGTCTAACAGGGATGAGCATTAAAGTCATTTTGCTTGTGGGGACATAAAAGTCAAGGCCAGCCCAGCCCCAAACCCATTTGCATTTTCCCTTGTATGGAAGAGGCTGCTCCTGCCTGGGGCACACAGAGCAGCCAGCTGACAACTGGAATGGGTGATGCTCAGGGAAAACATCTCCAAAAGATGCTTGAGCCACAATCTGCCCCCCTGATGATGTGCCTGACTCAGTTCTTGAGGTGTCTACAAGCACCACATGAACTGAAACATCTTGAGGCCACATCAAACTGCTGCAGTGACTCAATGTGACTAAAAACCACCATGGGACCAGGTTTTGTACAGAACAACTGGGCACAGTGAGATGTTCTCCCCAGGGAGAAGGTGCTGGAGCAATCTGGTGTGCCCAGAGAAGGCTCACTCGCTCCCTGCATGCAAATCATGTCTGGGAACTCATTAATTAGCATCTTGCTGGCAGAGGAAGAGGCAGGAAGGTAGAGATAGAGCTGGAGCTCAACATGCCCTGCTGTGGAGCAGAGCTCTGCCATGGCACTTTCAGAGATGCTGCAGGAGATGCTGCCCCAGAAAGCCTCCCAGCTTTGTTTTTCCAAACAGCTGCAGCCCTGCCCAAAACAAGGTGACAAAACCTCAAAAGCAGGGCCCAGACCACAAGGTCCAGCAGAAGAAAAAGCAGATCTGGGGGAGCTGCATGGAGGACTCCCTTTGGGGCTGAGGAGTTCAGGGACATCCCAGGGTGGGTGCTGAGGGCTCACAGAGGGACCCACCCTGGCACTGCCACCCCTCAGTGCCACCAGCAGGGATCCAGCCCCCTCCACCCCGTGCCACTTAAGTGGGAATTAAACACAAAACACCCCATTTAATTAGTGTCAGGCATCTACAGCCACTGACAAAAGGCAGGAGGCTCAGGGAGAGGTGACATGTCACCCCTCAGGACTCCTCCCAGAGACTCTGACCCCCAGGGCTGCTCCTGTCCAGGGCAGCACTGACAGCAAGATGCCACCAGAGCCAAACCTCACTGAAGGGATGGCAGGGACTGAGCCACTGCTGTCTCCTAGTGCCTGTCATCAGTGTCACAACCTGGCATTTAAACTGGATTTGGTTTGTTCATTCATTCTGGCAGAATAAGCCTCGAAGGGTGTTTGGTCCTTGCTGCCCCAAGAGCTGCTCTGTGTTAAAGACAGACCAGGCAGAGACACCCCGGCAGCCACAGAGGCTCCGTTTCCCCATCCCTTCCAACTCTCATCTTTTCTGAAGTGGCTGGGAATGAGGTTGCTTTGAGACCATTAGGGTGGAATTTGTCACTTTAGGGGTCTGTGTCCTACAGGGAGCCCTGCCAAGGGGCACTCTCAGGACAGGTGACCCAACCCTCGGCATCAGTGACCATGGGGCTGGGACAGAGGTGGGAAATGCTCTGGCACTCAGCCTTCCAGCAAGAAGCTCCCTGTCCATTTCTTTCCAAAACTTTTAGCAAAGAAAAACCAGACCCGGCAGCAAGTTGATCCCTGCTCCTGCAGCAGGATCCAGCCCCTTTGCACTGCTGTGTCCTGGCACAGCTCCAGGATGCTCTGGAAAAGCCTCAGCAAGGGCATTTGGCCACTTCAGGAGCCATAAACCAAATGATTTCTAACACTTTTGATCTCTCCAAAAGCTTCATGAAAAATGAAGCAAACTCCTCAGGTTCCCAACCTTCCACATATCACCTGAGCATCGCTCACTTTGGCTTGGGAAAAGCAACAAGGGCAACCTCTGGCAATACAAAATACCCCCTAAGGTGCTCAGTCCCTGCCCATTCCATCTCCTCCTTGCTGAAAACCCCCAGGGACATGGGGAAAAGCCCCAGTCCCTTGCAGGAGAGCCACCAGCAGCCCAAGCAATGGCAGGAGGGGAGAAGCCCAGCAGTCCAGCATGAACCCCGGCACTGCTTGCTGCAGAGCTCTTGATGCTGACACTTTGGCCCACAACAAGTTTAAAAAAATCACAGTTCCCAGATATTCAGATATTCGTTCAAGGTGCAAAATTGCCCTGCAAGCTTTACCAGGCAGGAGAGAGGACAGGATACCAAGCCAGCCCTTCAGTTTGGCACAGCAGAATCACAGTGGTCATTCCCAAGATCCAACTTTGAACTCAACTCTGAAATTATTTTTTTTTTCTATATTTTTTTTTTTTGCCCCCCTTTTCTGGATGTGACTCATCTTTAGGCAGCATCTCCAGCCAGTGTGCTGCTCCTGATGAGCTGCTATTGATTTACTCCATGTGTGGACAAGCTTACTGGGGAATAAGGGCGCCTTGTTCCTGTTCCAGCACCCGCATGTCTCCACACATGGAGTTAATTAAGAAAGAGCTAGCGTGGAGACAAGCCCTCGTCAAGCCCCAGCACCTAACGAAGGCACACAGCCCACCTCAGCCCAGCCCTGGTACCTTTCACATCCCCCACTCCAGGGCCCGGGTGATGCTCAGTGGATGCAAACGGAGTGGTAGGGTTGGGGTGCTGGCTCCAGGGAAGCACCCTGCACCCCTGCCCAGACACAAAGTGGGGCCCCCAAAGCCCTTCAAAGGGCAGCTCCTCCCAGGCAGCACAGTGCTCTGGCAGGAGGCTGTAATGGGAGCAAAGTGAGCTTTAAAAATTAATGTGGAACAAAAGAATTTCCACAAAATAAAAATTGCAGTTTCTTTTCCATTAATAACATATTACAAGCCTGGCTAAAGAGGCTGCAGGCTCCAGCTCCTGCCCTTTGCTGTCCTGCCTCTCTCTCCACCACACTGTCCCCCTCCTGCTCTCCCTGCACTTTTCACTCCTGTTATCTATGGCCAAAGTCTCAGCAATGGGCAGGAAAGCTCCAATGTCCCCAGCTCAGCCCATCACTGGTACCTCTCTGCAATCCCATGCAATTTCACCATCAGCCCCCAGTGCAAAATGGATGTTTTAATTCTAACTAATCAAGTGAAAAACAAGAAAGACAATGAAAATAAAGCCATCAGGCACGGGACTGATTGGTGTTTGTCTTCTTCCTAATCCCATTATTGCTTCTAAATGAACTCTCAATATTGCTGCTCCCACATTAACAGCTGCTCCAATTTCCCTCCAAACCCTGAGACAGGGTCCTGATGAATCCTGTGGCCAGAAGAAGAGAGTTTTAACCACAACAGCAGTGACATGGGCTGAAACTCACATTAGAGCATCTCACAGTGCTAGTATTTCTCTTTTCTCCAAGGAAGGCTGTGAGGAGACAAGATATTTTGGCCGAGACGGGGAGGTGCAGAAGCGCGTGCATGCACGGAGCCGAGTGGGACATGGATGCTTTCAGGCACTCACAATCCATTTACACCTCATAAAATTCTCATTGCTTTTGTCTGGAACAAGTGCAGTGACTACACTAACCCTTATTAAAAATGCCAAAATATTCTGCAGCAGCTGGCTGGAGTGTCACGGCCCCGGCACAAGCAGCGAGGGCCCCGCGTGTTACTGGAGTGCTTGATGCTCAGGAGGGATGTGCTTGCTTGCACCTGGGCCTTTAAAATGCTTCTGTTTATGGTGTAGGAGGTTTTAGGGTGATTTTAGGGTGCCTGCAACACTGTAAGGTGCAACCAAACTGAGTCCCTTGAGGATCTATCCTTCCCCATGTCCCTGTATCCAGCAGTGCTCTCACATATCCCTGCCCTTCCGAGTGCTGAGCTGAAGCAAAGCAGCCCAAGGGCATCTCGGTGAATATTTCCAAGCAGGACATCCCGGTGAAGGCTCCCCAGCAGCCAGCCCCTTCCCTCTGCCCAGGGCTGGGGTGCAGAACCCAAGTGCAGAGCCGAGGGCATCGCTGCAGCACGGCTTCCCCTGCCTGCACCCTGCCAGCGCAGGAGGGGACAGGGAAGTCCTCAGCGCTTCATTTCCCTCCGTGCCAGGGGGCTGGGGACTCCCACTGCCCCCCCCAGCCCTGTGCCTGCTCTGACACTCCTGCCTTTGGCTGTGAACAGTGCTCCCACTGCGCTCAAAGGCTCCGGGGCCGGCGATCGCTGCCAGCAAATACATTAGCGAGAGCAAAGCAGCTGGGGGGAAGGAGCTCTGCTTTGTGCATCTTGCCAGGCTGCTTTTCTCCTGCCTTCCCTCTTGGCAACTGTAAATAAGGAGGACTGAGGCGGATTAGAGGTTACTGTCCTGATCAAGGGTACTTCTGCGTGTCCTAATTCATTTTCCCCTGATCTGGTCTTTCCCACTCCATCTGCACCGTGATCCTTCTTCACCCGGAATGCCAGCAGGTCAGGAGCTGCATTTCAAACGTTCCAGGGAGGTGGAAGCGCTAAATGTCAAGAGAGGAAAAGTAGGAGGGATCCGATCCCTTCAAGCGCAGCCTCCTGCGAGGGAACCGCTCCCATCCCGGCTCCGGGAGGACCCCGCTCACCTCCACGGGGACCACTCCGGCTTCCCAGCAAAGCCCCACAGCATCAAGAATCACATCACGGACCGACTGAAACTGGGATGGAGCAAAACAGCCGGCACAGAGCCACATCACAGCAAATGGAAAGCAAATTGTAAAAACCTGGGTTACCTCTTCCCCCCCCTCCAGCACTGCCGGGTGCCCACTGCAGGCTCACACTGTCCCTGCACGCTGCACAGCCCGTGGCACCCCTAGGACTCTGCCTGGTGCCAGGGTGAACCAGAGGAGCTGGATTTGTGCTTCGTCCCTGTCCCATCACCTCACAAGCACCATCTCAAAGTGAAGTGGATGTGGGAAGGAGGAGTCTTGTGGGCATCTTCCAGCTCTGGACATGCTCAGCTTGGCTCCCTCTTCAGAGGGAGGTGTTTTTGTAGGAGGACAAGCCAGGCACTAAACCAAAATAATGCAAGCTCTGGCATACAAAGCAGAAGATGCAGGTGCCTTAGCTGGAACCAGCCCTTCATCCCAGGAAACAGTTATTGCAATTCTCACTCGTGCAATTTCACAGACAAGCCCTGATTGGGGAAGCAGCTTCCACCTGGGCAGGCATTTTGGAGATGGTTTTCACCTCCTGGTGCAACCCACCAGCCTGTGCCTGTCCCCAGCTTGTTCAGCTTTAGGATCCCAGCTAAGCCCACCTAATTCAAAGCTCAACTTCTGCAAGAATTTCACCGCTTATTCCTGGTGAGATTGACCCCGGAGACCCAGCAGGCTGCTCAGCTGAGTGAGTGAGATAGCGTTTTCCTTTCAAGAGATTTTGCTTTCTATTTGGGCAGCAGGAGCACATGGGAGCAGGAGCAGAGAGAAGCAGATTCAGCCTTACCCCTTGCCAAGGGGGAAGATGGTCCCTGTGCTGCCAAGAGCATCCCAGACCCTATTCCCCATTGAGGAGCTGTATGTATGCAGCTCGGCTGCTCAGGTTAATGCAGGTGCTTTGGTTACCTCTCTTTGCTCTTTCCCTTCACCACCATTTATTGCTAAATGTATTTCAGAGGTTGGGGTGTGGTAACAGGACCGAAAAGCCTGGATCTGCCCTTGCTCAGAGGATCCAAGCCCCGGCTCCCAGCACTACCAAGGGCACTGAACTCACCTGGCTAAAACAAGGCTGCTCTGAATGGAAATTTTCTTTTTCTCTAAAGTTCAATGAAATTCAGATAAATTTTCCCTCACAAGCTTCATTGTCTGCTCCTGTATCTCAGTGAAGCTGGCAGTGGCAGTGCCAAAAGAAGGGAAGGAGCCTCCCTCTCCAGCCCCCAGCCACCTCTGCAGACCCACAGAGCCAGACTTGTTCCAGGTTTTACCCCAGAGACTTGCCCAGCAGTCTATTAAAATCAGGCCATTTATTTAGGTGCTTAGATCTGGACTTCAAATGGCTAAAATTAGCCAGGAAAGTTGCACTTTTCTGGCTTTCTCATCCCATGCCTCAGTTTCTAAAACCAGGGAAGAGAAGAACAATTATTCCTCTCCAACCCTTTCGAAAGCACTTCGGATGACAGCACGATTGGGTACAGACGTATTCATTATTCTTCCCCTCCATGGAGCAGTGTTAAATCTTTCTCCATATAAAGTCATTTTCTAAATTAGGTAAAGACGGTGAGTTTTGCGCTGAGCACATGTGGATATTTTTATAAAATGTTTAAAACTTCTTGTCTGACTTTTCTTTCCCTTGAAGGACAACGTACTGAATTAAACCCTCTGTGACCCTGTTTCATTTCACCCTCGAGGACTTCTCAGTAAGACTTTGCCAAAAAGTCACTTTAGCAAGTTCTCTTCATTGCAGATAATAAAAGGCAAAGTTTGGGTTCACGCACTGCTTAGACTTAGTGGGAAGAGAAGGACCAGGAATGCTCTGGAACAGACCCCAAAGGGTTTAACACATCAGGTTTGCTACCCAGAACCAGACAGGCAAGTCCACATGAGTCCCACAGGAACTGCTGTCACAGACAAAGCCTCCAGCTTGCCTCCACTTTCCACCCCTGCCTCATTTTGATCAGCTGGAAATGCTGCCAAGGCAGCCATGTGGCCCAGCTCCACTCCCCAAAACAGGTACCACAGCTGAGGAAGCAATGGCAGGTCCCACGCTGCCCTCCAGCCCAGAGAGGGGATGCTCTCCCTCCCTGCTGGCACCCACCCCAGGACTGGCTGTCCCCACATCTCCCTTGGGTCCAGGCAGGAGATAGGAACCCTCCTGCAGAGGATGTGACTGTGAAGTTAACCCTTGAAAAGCACTCCTAAAGAGTGGATTTGTCCTGGGAGAAGAGGGTTATATCACCAGTAGCTGTGCAGAGATACAGGGATATCTCAGCCCTGCCTCTCCATCAGGAATGCAGCCCCTGCGGAGAGCCCAGGCTGGGGTGCCCATATCAGGAAACAAGATGCAGCCATTTCCAAGGAGAAGAGCCAAAAGCCAGAAGGACAGAAAGAGAGGTGGTAGCAGAGCCACTGGGGAAGCAGCTTGGAGCAGGGAAGCGTTTCTGAAAGGTCCTCACCATCACCCACTGGCTCCAGTGGCAGGTGTGGAGCTGCAACCCAAAGTATGGCTGGATCCTGAGCCCAGACAGCAAACACAGGAAAGGTCACCCCTGCTCAGGCCCAGTGAGCTCAAGCAAAGCTGTCACTGTGTCAACAGGGAAAAGGTTTGAGCTGAACCAAAATAAGACACGGACACTCAGAAACGTGCCTGCACAGGGATTGGGGATGGTTTGGTGTGACAGCTGCTGTGGGCTGGAAGAGGAAGTCACGGGGGATGCTGTGTCACCAGATAGCTTTGAGATGGCAAAGTAGCCCCCCTTTGGCTCCCTCTGAACAGCTGCTGGGCCAGGAACACGCTCAGCAGAGCCCAGCCTGGCCCCAAGAGCTGGGCACAGGGGCATCCTCCTCCCATCCCACACCCCGCCTGTCCCAGGGAGCCGCAGGAGCCCTCAGTGGCTTTGAAGGGGTTTTGGGTGCCCCGAGCAGCACAGGAATTGGCTCCAGATGTGTCAGCTGGCAGCAGAGATGCCGAGAGCAGGGGGTGGGAACCCCCCTGGCATGGGAACAAATGGCTCCAGCAACAATAAAAGCAAATGGGTGGGAGCAGCCACAACCCTGGAGCGGAGCCCCGCTCTGCCTCCCTCCACTCACCCCTGCAGCATCCCCTTGCCACCCCACAGTTTTCAGGGATTCCCACGGTGCCTCTGGGAAAAGGAAGAATCCCTGCAGCCACAGAACAGGACCCAATGCACCAGTCAGGGACTCACAGAGCCCCAGGAGACACAGCACAGGGATGACAGGGATGGAGGATGGCCAGCACTAGCCCTGCCATCCGAAAGCCAAAGCAAAAGTTCCTTATCCTCCAAAACAACTTTCTGCTATTTATAACCTCTCTGCAGCATTATAAATATCCATCAGGTCCGGCACTCATCTCCTAAGCCAGCCACTGCAGGTTCCTGCTCCAGCTGGGGCAAACTTTATGGCTTTACTTTTCCGACAGCAATTCAAAACCTTGGAGGGGAGCCAGAGAAAGGCCTGACCCACGGGCAGAGGCCAAGGGAACCAGAGCTGCCCCGTGGGGCTGCAGGGTGGGAGGTGCTGGGACAGTCCCTGGCTGGAGGGGAACGGGGTCGCTGGGAATCGGTCGTGTGTGGGTGGGAGTGGGTCTGGTGGAGGGATGTTTCCCAGGAATTCTGGTATTCTCCCATGGAGAGAATCCTGGAAACATCCTCATGCACTTGTGTGCACATCTTAAGGTTCCTCACCCAAATTTACCACCTTTGCAGGTCCCAGGCTGCCAGCACCCAGCCAGCTGCACAGGTGCCAGGGATGGAGCCAACAGCAGCAGTGCAGGGGCAGAGGGGCTCCAGACCCTTAGGGGGCTCCTTGTCACCATCATGCCATGCAAAACCTAGGGGATGGGCACCAGACCAGTGAGAAAGGATATTGGGGAACTCCTAGGGACAGCCACACACACCACAGGACACGCTTACAGGACAGCATCCTCCCCAGCATCACCAGCTGGTCTGAGGCTCCCCCTGCCAGCACACAGGGAGGGATGGGCAAGGGCTGCTCAGCCCTTTGCCGCAGGCTCTGGCCCCCCCTCCAGCACCCACAGCTGGGGACAAGTGGACCCCCATGTGGCAGGGCCAGGCTGAAGTGGGGTGCTGGCTCCCACGGCCATTTTCCTATCCCCTATCTATGCGGCAAAGGTCACGCCAGCATCCTGGGCAATTGTTCTCACAGTCTGCAAGAAAGAGACTAAAATGTCCCCACTTGGCAGATGTGAGTGGCAGAAGAATAAAAAAAAAAAAAAAAAAGTTAAATCCCTGAGAAGAGCTTTTATTCCAGCTGCTCCAAGGCATGAAGCCAGCCTGGCTCCATGGAGTTCCCAGCATGGTCGCCACAGTGCTGCAGCCACATCCCTCCCTGTCCAGGGGGTCCCCGCACAGGCAGCCCGGGGGAGAAACAGACTTTTTGTTAGCAATTTGGAAACTTTTCCTGGTGGAAGGTTCCCCAAAGTGACGGGAATTTCAGCCCTGAGCTGTTTACTTTCCATATTTCTGCAGATTTCACTTGTGGTTCACAGGAATTCTGGCCCAATTAGAGTTGCTGCCACTCATGTGCTGGCAGCACCGGGACCCACTGCCCTAATGGGGAAACCACCTACCCTAAAACTGAGCAGAGACAAAGGGCTCTGCCCTGCACCCCTTCCTTGCACTGAGCTGACAGACAAGGCCAAGAGCTTCCTAGGAAACATGGGGAAAGAGGCTCCCACCACCAAGCCAAGGGAGAAATCTCCCAGAGCCACTCTGGCAGAGGAAACAATGTTCTCTCCCTTCAAACCCTTCCTCGTGGTGGGAAGATTTGGCCCAGAAAGTGAAGTCCCTCACCCCAGGGCTCAGCTGCATTGCTCTTAGAGGGTCCTCTCCTCCTCCAGCAGCTTTCCCTTCAATGCTTCCCATCCTGGAATGCCTTCAGAGGGGACAGGACAGCTTGTGCTTCCCACGGGATGGGGGAGGCTGCCTTTTGCTGGTTCCAGAGAAGAGCAGCTCTGGCCATGCCAGCATTGCCAGCCCCATCCCACAATCCCGGGAATGGGAGAGCAGCCACCAGAACACCAGCAGCCTACCAGAACCAGCTGGGGAGAGCCCAACAGCCCCACACTTGCACCAGCATCCCCTCCGCCTACTCTCCTCCCACTTCCCACGGGATTCTCTCAGATGTGGGAGCAGCATCGGTGAGAAAAGTTGAGAATGGGCTGCAGAAAACAAATTCTGAATTTAAAGCAAAGCAAAGCAAAACAAAACAACAACCTGCAGCTGCTCGTGGCAAAGCCCTGGTTCTCAGAGTTGTATCTCTCCCCGTCGGGGGTCAGCAACCCCCGGAGTGAGCTACGTGTCCAAATCAAAGGCAGGCACAATCAGAGCGACCCAAATAACGCAGGCAAAAGGGCAATTTGCAAATAAACAGAGAGAGGCAGAGCTCACCAGCGGAAATGGCAGGGGAAGGAATGCTCTCTGGTTTTGGAAGGTTGGGAGCTGCCGGTGGGCAGTCTGAGGAAGGAACGCAGTGACGTTTGTCCAGCTAATAAATTAGGAAGATGAATTATTCAGGATGAATTATTCGCCTGGTTCTCCATCCCCGTGAGGAGCTGAGAGCACATCCCAGACCTGAGTGGGAGCCAGAAGCCCCGGTGAGGCATTTGCTGCCCAGGATTCCAGGAAGGGCCCTGCACAGCAGCCACGGGGCTGGGCAGGTTTCATCCCAGTGATGGAGCAAGTGGAGAAACAAGGGAAGCAGAGATGTTGTGCTGAGTGCCAGGGACCACATGTTGTCCCTGTGAGAGGTGACAGCTCTGCCAGCCCCTGCCCAGCACTGCTGAGGCCATGGCTCATTTGGGTCACTGGGCTCTTTTGGGTCAGAGAAGAGACTGCCCAGTGCAGGCAGCCACCATCCCCCAACATCACACCTCAGCCTAATGACTTTCTAATTAGCAAAGCTGCAAGGGCTGGCATGATGCACCAGGGACACGACAATGCCCAAACACAGGTAAATAAACAGCAAAGGGGGATGCTGCACCTGCCTGGAGAACCCAATCGAACCCCAGCTCATCACTTTTTGGGGCTCCCTCAAACCAGAGCTGCCCCACGTGGACGCAGACAACGAAGCTTGAGGCTGTGAAGCCCTAGGAATGGAATTGCTGTGCCTCACATGCAATTGAACACACAGCCCCACTGAAATGCCACTGTCCCACACCCAAACTGCTCTGTAAAACTCAAGTGTGTGCTGAGCAACACAGGGAGAGAGCGAGGAGCTCACCAGCTGCCATGACTGCCCCCTCACATCCCAGGTGACTCCCAGGGTTTGGTTTCCTGGGCAGGAACGTGACCCCACTCCCCTGAGAGCCTGGGCTTCTGCTGGGGTTCATTCTCAGGGTTATAAAACCCAGCAGTCCCCCCTGGCCTGAGGCTTTCTCTCTGTAGGGCAGGATGGGAACCCAGCAGGACTGTGGGGTGAAGGACAGGACCGACCCCCCCTGGGGTCCTGCATCCCACCAGCCTTTGGCCCCAGTGGTGATGGAGAGGAAGAGGAGGGAGGTAGAGCAAAGAGAAAGGAAACCATGGCCAGTGCTGTGGGTGCTGGCAGGAAGAGGAGAGCCCCAAAGCTGTGGTAGAGGGGGGACAAGCTGTGAAGTCCCCAGCAAGGATACAAAGCCTACACAACATCTCTTCTCCACTGTTACTAAAGCAGGGCACCTGCATGGACCATGAACTCACCCCTTGGCCATCATCAGAACCCAGCAAGACATAAAAATCCAAACCCAAAGTGGTGGCTCTGTGCTCAGGAACACACTTAGGAACACCCTGGGGTGACAGGACAAGGGGACACAGAGCCAGGACCAGCTCTACCTGGCACCTTCAAACAACTTCGAGACCACAAAGAGCCCCAGCAGAGAGGGGGAAAGTGGGGACAGAGAAACCCATCCTGGTGCAGTGGAGTCAGACTGGGGAGATGCTGAGGAGCTGAGCAGGCACAGGCAGGCACGGTGCCACCCTGTGCCATAAACAGCACTCAGGTTTATGAGGCCCTGGGGACTGGAGAGGCTGTTACATTCCCAAATCCCCATCCTCCCAGGGAAACCGCAGGTGCTGAGGAACGGCAGCTGCCAAGATCTGGTATTTATATGTGTGTGTATGTATTTTAAGAAGTAAAATTCAAAAATTGTCTGCACGAGCAAGAGGAAGGTCGTGAGCGGTGGGAGAGAAGCCAGGGAGCTGCCAGCTCCTATTTCACACCATCAGCAGGGGATGATGCTCTGCCCTGCCAAAATCACACTATTGATGGGGAAACTGAGGCAGGACAGACCTTTGGGATTTCCCAAGCCCACTGAGACCCCAAGCCCCCAGGAGCTGCCAGCACAAAGATAGATCCCTTGAGATGCTCACACCAAAAACTGCTGATAGGCAAGGAGGCATTCTGGTAGGAGAGCCTGAGGGATGCCAGACAGGCAGAAGGACAAGGCAGAGCCAGCCCCCCCCTCAAATCTGCTTTCATGGGGCACCTTGTGGGGCTACTGCAGCAGGATGGAGGACACAGAGCCACCCAACAACTATCCCATAGGAACAGGATCACAGGACTGACTCAGCCCCAAGAGGACCACCCCAGGGATGTCCCCCTCTCCCTGCCACCACCCCCAGGCAGGATTGAGCACCCCATGGGGCTCCTCACTACCCCTCCCTGCCCCTCAGGACCTGCACAGGGGCAAAGTTGGACCATCAGCCTCCCAGCCAGGGGTTTCCATGGCACATCTTTCTCTTTTGGGATGGGAAAGGGGCCCTTGGGGCATGTCCTCCCCAGGGCTGGCATCTGGGAGCGGCTCCCAGCATTGGCTGCTCCCCCAGGGAGGAAGAGCAGTGCTGGGGCTTGGGAAGAAGAAGGGTGTGCATGGAGGGAACATCATGAGAAAGCCAACTTGCTGCCAATTGTGTCGAGTTGTGCAATGATCCAAATGTCACCGCGGGTTCCTCTTTTGTTCCCCCGACCCCGAGTGGGAAAGCAGGGCAAGACCCCCCCACTGCCAGCAGGGCCTCCTGCCCTCTCCTTCTTTCATTTCTAGTAAACCCAAAAGCCTCTCGAATTTCCCAACAGCATCCCCACACCCAGGCAGTGCCAATGGCATGTCAGTAAGAGAGAGCTTGAGCCAAAGGGAATGTGCCCAGCCTTCAGGTCACTGCAGCAAGGAGCCATCCCTGCCGGCAGCCACCACACTGCGTCCCTCCCTGCCCTCCCTTCCTGGCTAATCCTCTCTCCAAGATAAATATTTCGGTTTTTTCCTCCTCCCAGGCAGCAGCACTCAGCCACTCCACATATTTTCATCGGGCGAGCAGCAGCTTGGGTACCCGTGGCTGGCAGCTGCAGCCCCATCCCGCTCCCACCCAAGGCAGTGATGATGCTTGGGATGCCAGGAGATACCCCCAACCCCCCCAGCACACATGCAGGGTCCCGTCCCTGTCCTCACCACCACCACTGACCCAGCATTAAAAAAAAAAAAAACACCCAAACCACCCAAAATTGGGGCTGGTGAGGTGGTGTGCAGCAGCCCTCCTTGGACGGCAAACCCGAGGGGAAGCACACAGCAGCCTAATCAGAGGGGAGAGAGGGAAAGCGGCTGTAAAACGGAGCGAGGAGCCTCGTTAGAGGTTATGCAACATGTTCTTAATCAACCGAGGCTGCTCTGCTGAGCGGGGCCGATGCAGCTGCTCGGGGTTTGGCCGGCGGCTGCCCCGGCCCCGGCCCCGGCCCCGGTGGAAGGCAGGGGGGGTGCAGGCAGCGGCTGCCGGCGCCTGTCCGACGGCAAGCAGGGAGGTAATCCGAAGTGACAGCATTTACCCTCTGCTCTCCACGAACATTCATGCCTCGGGTCCCCACGGCCCGCCCAGCGCCCGTGGCCCTCCATCCGTGGAGAATGCTGAGCAAAAAACCTCTCCGGCAGCAAGGAGATGCCGGGGTGCAACAGCACCGTGCGAACGATTCCCCCGGCAGGGAACCAGCCTGAGTAATTTTAGGAAAATGCCAGTTTGCTAAACCACCCGCCACACCTCCAGGACCAGCCTGCAAGCTTCACATTCTCCCCAGCTTGTATTTGGGCGGGCGTGGGCCAGACAGGAGGAGTGAGGAGTGCCCGGTGCTGCCAGCTGCTCCTCCAGCTGTCCCGGCAGCTGGAGCCATGGGAACACATCAGAAATCGCTGGAAAAGCATAAAAACATAAAGCACACTCCCCCATCCACAGCTCAGGATGGGGCTGGAGGTGAGGGGAAGCTGCTGTTCATGCCATTTCTGAACATGCTGGATTGGTGATGGGTTCACTGAACACCTCTGCCAGCCAAGGATGGGGACTGAGACACAGAGGCCATGGGCTCCTTCAAGAGTTGGGCTTGAGTCCCAGGAAGCCACCTGAGGCAGATTTAACACTGCACTTGGGCCTTAACATCCCTCCAGCACCCATTGCCTGCCCATGCTATGCACCCAGAGGGGCTCAGGGAGTCTCATCCTTCACCCCTGCTGGTACTCGACAGCCTCACAACCTGCAGCATCCTCATCATGATGCTCTTGTTGTGGGACACTGCTGGTGGCAAGGGAGGAGGAGGAGAAAGAAGGAGGAAGCTCCCCCTGACACTCCTGGCCAGCACACAGGCTTGGGTTTTTACCCTTTTTTTTTTTTTTTTTTTCTTTTTCTTTTTTTTTTTTTTTTAAATATATAAACAAAATAAAATCCACACATTTAACGGGGATGAGGTATTTCAAGCCACACTCGTTAGCACCTGCCGTGAGCTGCTCATTCACCCCTCAGCCCACACACCCTCAGCAGTGACAGCAGGAGAGGTGGGGGGGGACCCTGGGGGTTGTGTCACCGATACGGGGACACTGCCACCAGCCTCCTGACCCGTGCTTTGCTCAATCCAGGCACGACAAGATGTGATGGGAAAGACACCTGCCTTGTCAGGTGGGTAACTCCTTGCAGAGACCTGACACACATCTCCCCAGCAGATGGGAGCAGAACAGGGCAGGATGAGGCCCCACGGGAGCTGCCAATAGTGTTTTCCCTTTCCCCCTCCTCCATCCCAGCTGCAGCACGGGGCTGTGGGAGGTGGGAATGAGGCAGAGAAAGGTATCAAATGCGGCACAAAACTCGGCCATAAATAACCTCCTGAGCACAGCCAGGTTTTACAGCCTTTCCCCCACCTTCCTTCAGCAAATCTGGGAGTGCCCTGGATTCCCAACCTGGAAACGGAGTGAAACAGTGGCAATAGCAGTGACTTTCTACCCCTCTTCTGAAAAGATGGGGGTGAAAAGGAGTGGGGATGGTGTGACTCCCGGGTGCAAAAACTGTGGCCCCTCCATCCCTTCCCAGGAAAATTTTAGCTCATGATTAAGACCCAGGATTGCCAAAAAGATCCTGCCTCACATCATCTTTCCTGTACACCTTGAGGCAAATCATCTCACCTGCCATATGCATCAGTTCAGTGTCTAAAATTCACAGAATAATAACAACAGGAATTTTTTTTTTCCCTCCTCCTCCCTGCTGTGTCTGTTGGGAGCACAGACTTAGTGCTCAGCATCAGCTGCTTGGGCACCCCGAGGTGCCCAACGTGGCTGCACCCATGGGTGCCACAGCACACGAGCACATGCTGCTCCTTGGGCTGGCTGTCCCAGGAAGATAGTCCAGGCAAAAATAACATCCAGATCTTCCCCCAGGGTATGGAATGCTAACGTGATAATCTCCTCTCCCCACGCACTTTCTTGGAAGAGCAATAAAGGAGAATAAAAATGTGAGTCTGGGAATGCTGGACATTTGCTAAGCCACCGCCCCAGCAAGGCTTGGATGGCCAAAAGGCAAAGGGGAGGGATGCCCACAGCTCCAGGATATCCTAATGGGAAACAGGGAGAAGCTCAGCTGCTCAGCACCTCAGCTGCATCCCACCTCAGCACCAGCAGCACTTCCCAGCTAGGAACCCCCCTCCAGCTTAATTCACCTTGGCCCAAAAAACTGTCCAGAGGAAATGTAGTGAGGAGGGACCACAGTCTGGGGAATAAGTGGATTTTTGGCAGGTTCCTGTGGGGCTGGAGGCAGAAGGAGTACCCTGGGCTCCCACAGGTTTGCCCTCACAGCCAACCCCCAGCTTCATCCTGTCAGCATCCTTCAGGGCTGCAAACACCAAAATCTGCCAACAGTGAGATCTCTGCCCTGGCAGCAGCTCACCCCAGGAGGGCTCTTGGCAAAGCACCCGGGGCACTGCGTGCACACAAATCCTTGGTGAGGATGTATTAGTTCAGTCACGCAGACCTATTGATTCAGGAGCATTAATTGGTCTTTGCTGTTCAAATACCGACCTCAATTAGAGCCACTTTTCTTTTTTTTCCCTTCTTTTTTATTTTTCCCCCCCTCTCCTGGATCCTTAAACCCTTGGCTCTGCCAGTTTAAATACCAGAATACCTACACTGGCCTTGGGGAGACACAGTGGTAACTGTACATTTGTATCTAATTTATAGTCAGGCTCTCTGCAGCCTTAATGAGCACGCCTGGAAAGAAAAGGGGGGCAGGGAAAAAAAAAAAAAAAAAAAAAAAAAAAAGACACCTTCTGCAGGGAATGTTTGCTGCCAGGCTCAGAGCTGCTTGGTAATTATTAAGGGGGATTTGGGGATGGCACTGACAGCTCCAGGTCTGAACAAATCCCAGATCTGGATGATGCTCAGATAGAGCAATGGCCGAGCCATTCCCAGGAAGTCATCCCATCAATGCTGTGCACATCCCAAAGGAGGAACACTGCTCTGTCCCACAGCAGCCAGCCTGAGCTCCAGCCCCCTGACAGCTGGGAACAGCCCTTGAAGTCACTCTAAGTCTCATTATTTCCTTCCGATGATTTCCTACCCATGGCATCCCAAGCCAAAGCCCAGGAGAGAAAAGGGCCGGGATTTCAGATTTAATTAAACCTCACTGAGCTGGCTGCAGCCCTCCTTTGAGGCCAGTGCTGATGCTGTTATCATGGAGCCTCCTGCACGCAGTGGGATGAGCCCATGCCAGGGAGCCAGAGGGGACAACTCATGCCTCACACTGGCACATGGATCCCTGCTCTTTTCATGGCCTGAAGCATGAGAAATTTCACAGGGTAAGAAGCCCAGTAGTTAAAGACTTTACCCCAATTCCCTGGCTTTTGGGGTTTTTTT
The DNA here is from genome assembly GCF_036169615.1 of Heliangelus exortis. Classification (NCBI taxonomy): domain Eukaryota; kingdom Metazoa; phylum Chordata; class Aves; order Apodiformes; family Trochilidae; genus Heliangelus; species Heliangelus exortis. Next base: position 5,908,418 of record NC_092441.1, read on the forward strand.
GGGTTTGTTTTTTAGTTGTTGTTGTTGGTTGGTTGGTTTGGTTTTGTTTTGTTTTTTTTTCCTGCTGGTTGAATGGAGCCCTGGGATCTTCTGCTCAGTGCCAAACCCATGTGGGAAATCAAAAGCTGACTTGGTTAGGCTGGAGAGGGAGAAGAAGAAAGAGGCTGCACTCCCCATCTCTACCCAGGGACTGAAGGAAGATTTTGGCAGGTCTCAGATGCCATAGGAGGGGAGCAGGGTGCTCAGGTCTCCCATGGGGACCATGCAGGAGAAACAAGCTCCCTGGCAGAGGCAGGAGCGCCCAATGAAGCCACCCAAAATTTCTGTTTTGGTTAATTCTCTGTTGAGGGACTACCTGGGTGCCAAATTTCTCCTGCCCTTTGCTTTTCATTGTGGATATCCAGGTACTTTGTTTTCCCCCTGAATTCTGAATCATTAAATGCCCAACACAAGCAGCAGAGAAGAGGCAGCAAAGCACCCCCAGCCAACTGCATTGCAACACATGGGCACAGGGTGAGATGTGCAGTGGGATTTTAGGGGCATGGGGAAGGATTTCCCACTGGGACAGAGCCAGGAAGAAGGGAAGAGAGCTGCCACTGCCCTGAGAGCCCCAGTGCCCTGATGGACAGGTGAAAATGAGCACATCACAATATCCACAGAGGTGGCTCTTGGCTGCCAGCCTCAACAGCCAGAAGAGCTTTGGCACGGAGCTTTCCCATGGTTTTAAAGCCCATTCATCACTGCACCAGTTTCATGCCTGACCAGGACAAACCCACAACCCCAAAGAGTCCAACAGGAACCACCTCTCCCACAGCACCAGCCCTGCTCTTGGCCAGCATTTATCTTCCCACAACAGACAAACCAAGGGTAAAACTCTAAAAAGCCTCATCAAAAAGCCTCATCAGTTTTAAAATCCACTGGTCCCACCCAACAAACGCTTCAATAAAAGTCATAGGTTAAGACCTCCAGAAAGCCAGTGGGACTTGAACACTTCTGTGTGTGTTACCTGACCACATCTCCCAGTCACCTGCAAGCCAAGCAGCAGCCAGAAGGAGAAAAATCAATGAGAGAAAAGGTTGATCCAAAAGCCCACCAAGAAAAAAATATTCACAGCCTTAAATACAAAAAAACCAACAAATAACCCCAACAACAACAAACCAAACAGACCTGTACACCTTCCCAAAGCAATCACATTTATTTGCAGGGGTGTTTACAGAAACCAGATACCCCCAACTATCCACATAATGTGCTTTTAGTGGCAGCTCTGCTCAAATGCGTTTGCAAGAAATGCATCAGCAGCTCCAAGTAAATTAATTTCTCAAAATTTCTCTCTGCTGGTGGATAAACAGGGGAAAAGGTGGCGTTTGCTGAAGCGATTTGGTGCAAATGCTGCTCCCAGTGAGCAACTTGACATCCACAGCATTTTACAAGAGCTGGGGCTGCTCTGAGCCCCCTCCAGCCTCACTGCAGTGTAACCCCAGCAGAACCCTCACCCCCAACAGCTACAAATCCTAATTAACCCACATCAGTTAACGAGGTGCTGAGCAAGCCACAGCCAGGGGCCACGTGAAGAGCGGGTGCACATCCTGCTGCCTCCCCCATGCTGGCTGCTGCCCACTGGGGAGCCACATTCCCAGCCCCCACACCCCATATTTTGGCAGCTTGGAAAACCCCAGCTTGGGAGGCTGAGGGGATCCCAGACACAGCAAAGAAAACCAGTCTGCAAATATCCTGCTGTGACACCATTCTGCCTGCGGCGAGGTAGTTCCCAGCCCTCCAGCCCTGAGCACCTCTGATTTTTTTTTTTTTTTTTTTTTTCCCCATTCAGCAAAGCCCATCAAAAAATCAATTCAAATAATTTCTCCCACATCCCTGCCAAGACCTGCTGCCTTCACTAGAAAAAAAAAAAAAAACAAAAAAAACAAACCACCCAGACAGCACACACCTTCCCCCTCTCCATCAGCCTGGGAACATCCCACTGGGCTGCACTCCCAGTCACGTTACAAACCCGAATCCTGGGAACCCCCGGGGGTCCTGCAGCCCACGGGTCCCCCTGGTTGATCCCGGGCCCCCCCCTCCCTGCAGCAGCGGGTTCACCTCGGGATAAACCCCATCACCACCTCCCAGAGTGGAGAATTCAACACAGCGACGCTAAAAAACTACCGGGCTGGTTTCCATGGGTACGCGAGGCACACGTTGCTATGTGATGTTCGGCTTGTTTCCATGGCAACGGCGGGGATGTCACCACGCAGGGCTTATTAGTTGCCATGGCTATTAAAAGGGGCTTGTCCTCTAGGGACCTCCAAGGACCAGGGCCACCAGCTTCTCCTCTGTGACTCTCTGAGATGGCACCAGTTGCCTGGAAGCCTGGCACGAATTGGGCCGTGGGGGTCCCCAGGACCAGGCAGGTCCCCGAGGCCACTGTGATGGGCACCCCCAAGCTGTGATAAAGAGGGGGCCCTGCCCCACGTTTTCCCATGGAGAACAGCACCATCCCCCAGGCCACTCCACACCCCAGCCTTGCTCATAACCACAGAGCATCCCAGCACCATGGATTTATTGCTGGGGCTATAGCTGACAGAAATTAAGGTGAGGAAGGGTTGGGTCACCACACACCCACTGAGCCCCATTACACCTCCCAACAGCACAGCAGTGAGGAGGAATCTTTGCCCCACTTTGGAGAGGACTTTATGACCCAAACCAGGTGCTACCAGGCAGAAACACAAAAGGACACAGCCTGCATGTACAAGACAAAGCCACAAAATAAACAGAAGCATCACCCTCCCCAAGGTCCTGCAGACAGACTTTTCCTTGCATTCCACAAAGGGAAATAGTGATGCAATAATTTCCTGGATTATTATTATTATTATTATTATTATTATTATTATTATTATTATTTCCCTTCCTTAGACAGGTCCAGGCCCCCCCACACTGCTCCACCAGGACCACATCTGAACCCATTTCTCTCTGATCACAATGCTAACAAGCTCAAGGTAGGTTTTTATGCTGCCATATAAACCCCTGTGAAAAAGTTACATGCTTTATTGAATAAATTAAAGGTATTATTTTCTCATAATTTTGTAAATTTTTTTTAGGAAGGATATATTTTTTTCATTTAACTCTATTGGATTAAAAAAAAAAAACCAAACCCACAACTGAAAACCTATAGAAAGGTGTATTACACTGTAGTGGAAAATTAGATTCCTCCTACACAATACTATAGGATGATTTAAATATTATATATAAGAATATAACATGTTATTAAATTGTATAATAGCTTTCTAGAAAGACCTACAGTATAAGATTCTAAGAATTGCTCCCCAAACCCATCAGGTTGCCACCAAGCCAGCTGGTTTCCTTTTCATTACATGCTGCAAGACTTTTCCTGAAAGGTTCAGGTTTTTGTTGCCTCCTGAAACGTTGCTGCAGTCACTCTGAGGATGTCTGCAAGCTCCTCTGGGTGTGACAGACCCGAGTGGGAAACACTCGGGCTTGGGGTGGGATAGATGTGACCTCACTTCTCTCCTGCAATCAAAATAGACCTTTTGTGGGCAGAGGTGCCCACCCAGGGCAGAGCTTGTCTCAGAGTAATTTTATATTTCAATTTTACCAGTCCCAGCCCTCTCCCAGCACTCACTACTTCAAATATTAAGGTGTTCCAAAGAGTTATCAGTGCTCCAGCATCGTGCACCTATCCTCTTCCCCCTCTCCAAGAAAAGAAAAAAAAAAAAAAAAGGGTTAGGGATAAAAGTTGCCTTTTGCTGTTGCCATAGTGACGCTCCAGCTCGGCACAGAAACCCCAAATCTTGTAAAAAAAAAATGGAAGAATTTAATATTTTAATCAGCAAGAACACATGGGAGCTCAGCAGCATCACTGCACATCCTTGACTTAACAGTTTCTGCCTTCAGGTATGTTTGCCCCTCGTTTAACAGCATCCTAAGAGCCACCCAGGAGTGAGGATGAACAGAGAAAGGAATCAATGCAAACCCCATCCGCTTTCGAGTATTTTCTCTCCCCACCAAAGCAGCCACTCGCTGGCCAGGCTGATTTCTGGACCAACAACCCAGTGGCCAAGCTGTTTGTGTTCCCGTTCCCTTCATCCACTGCCAGAAAAAAAAAAAAAAAAAAAAAAAAAGAAAAAAAATTCAACAATACAGGCGAGGCAAAATATTTCCCGGAACCGCCGTTATTCCTCTCATAAACTTCACCTCGCAGCCAGTGCTGCCAACAGCGGGGGGAGGAAAAACACAAAGAAAATCCCAGCTCCTACCACCACAAGATGTTTTCTCGCGACTGTTTTGGAATTTTTTCTTTCTGCCGCATCCTCCGCGTTTTCTCCTGACCCCACTTCTCCCGCGACCACAAATCAAACAGGGTGGGATAAACTCACTGCTCTGGCATTTTCCCTGCTTGGCAGAGCCCTGGCTGGGGCCGTGGCCCCTGGCTCAGACGAACCCTTCAGTGCCTGCCCTCCCCTCACACGCTGCGGTGTGCCGAGGTGGCCAGAGGATCCTGTTTTACCACCATTTAAGACCTGTGGTGAGCTTGGGAGGGGATGGCATCCGCTGGCAGCTTGGGGATGGGGCAGTTTTCTCCCCAAGCTGTGGGATACAGGGGATAACCGAAGCCGCAGGGCTGGGGAAAAGCCTCTGGTGCCAAAGGGTGTTGTGTTTCGTGCCTGAGGATCCAAAGTTTGAAGAATACCAAAGCCGAGGAACTCCAAAAAGTAAGTGGTGTTGGCCTGGGGAATATTGTTGTATGAGCTCAGCCTCTTTGGAGGGTAGAAGCAATCACACGATGACCCCAAAGGGGAGCACTCGGTGTGTGGGGGCCAAGCAGAGGGACCTAACACCAGCATCCACCCAAGGGGCCCAGAGGGGAGCTGGGAACAGTGTGGGCACCTCTGGCAGGTCCCTGCAGGATGGCGTGCTCCCCTGTTCCCCCCAGCACCCCAAGCTGCTCCACAGCCCTAAAGCTGAGGAAGGACACAGAGCTAAGGTGTCCCCCTTGCTGTTGGGTGGCAGGTAACCCTCCAAAACCCTTTACCACCCCCAAGCCCCCATCTGCTCTGCTGCTCAGCCAGCCCAAATTGACCTCCCCTTGCTGCTGCACTCCCCCAGAAGCCCAGGCAGAGGAAGGTTCCTTTGCTTTCCACTAACCCCATCCCCTCCCTGTACTGGGGGATGGACCCACACCACCAGAAAAAAGGAGCTGGGGTCAGGACCCAGCTGGTAAGGAAGGAACTAGAGGTCCAGATGGGGAGTTACAGGCTTGAAGAGTCACTCCAGCACCAGCCCATCTTTGGAACCAAGATTACTTCAGGCTGAAGCTCACTGGGAGAGGGGTTTAGTGACTTCTTTCTGTGCCTTTCATCTTCTCCCACTACAGAAACAGGTCTCACCACCACTCTGCCATGCCCTGGTGGGTACACGTGTACGTACATCCACACCATGTAACCCCCCAGGTGCTGCCAGGCTCAGGGCAAGGCTCTGCTCAGGGATCCTCACTCCTCTCTCTCCCCTTTTACTTTGGACTAAAGCAGCCAAGCACTTGGGTGGCCTTGAGACACGAGGCTGGGGCAGAGGGTACCATCTCCTGTCCCCAAATTAAGACTATAGACCACTCCAAACCAAATTCTCCAAAGGTAGGGAAAGGCTCCCAGGTACCAGGCACTGCCCAGCCCTCCCCACCCCCAAGCAGCTCCCTTGCCTTTCTCTCTTGCTGTGCCTGTGTGTGGGTGTATTTGGAAGCAAGATCTTTCCAGCTGAACTGCAAAATGAAACGCAGAGATCACAACTCCTTGAATAGCTTCAGCGCACACACACACACCCTCCCCAACCTCCATCCTGCCCCCGATGCAAAGCCCAGGCAATAGTACAACAATCAAAAAAAAAAAAAAAAAAAAAAATCAAGGTATTTGCCAGATGAAATTAGTGGATTTGGGGAAGGGGAGGAGGGAGCACAGCAAAGAGCTTTCAGTACATCCTTTTGTCCTTCAATTTCCCCCAATTCACCACCAGCTTTGCAGCTTGACCACTGTATGCCCAACCCTCTGTGCTCCCAGAGCTGAGACAACCCAGTTTCATGGGGTTACAAGAAAAGAGAAAACTAAACCCAGCAAAAAGCCAAGCCCAAAACCCAGCTGTAAGCTTTGAACATCTGCTGCTGGAGCTTCCAGAGCCCATTGACTGAGATGAAGGCAGAAGCATCCCCACCCTCACTGCAGGTACCCGGCACTGGCCTTGGGCTCCTCTGCAGTTTTTCAGCCTGGTGAAAGGCAGAATTCCCCCGTGCTGCTGCCATGAGTGGTTTATGAAGAGGAAGGGGCTTCAATATGGCCATGGCAGGGGAAATTGCTCCCATGGGAGATGTGTGTTAGTGGCTGGAGAGGCAGAGCCCAGGGAAGGGGCTACAGGAGGGGACAGGACCTGCTCCATCCTAAGCAATGGGTTGGCAAGGTAAACCAGAAGCACCCTGAAAAATATCCTCCCCACTGCAATGCCCAACCCAGGCAAAGAGATGTGCCAGGGCCTGGAGCAATGGCAGGGGAGAGGGCTCAGAGCAGAGCTGGGCACTTCTCTGCTAACATGGGCTGTGCCCTGGAACGGGGTGGACACACACTGCCAGGAGGAGTCACACACAGAGTTATCCTCGCCACAAAACAGAGGCCAAGAGGTGGGAAGGAAATGTCCACCTCACCTAGAGGACAGACTCTCACGGTTCAGCCACCCAGGGATGTTCCAGCGCCAGCTCCAACCTCACAAGACCACGACAGATCAGCCTGGCCCACAGCATCACCAGCCATGAGTTTCCCAAGCTGCTGACCCCATGTGCCCCCACCAACGTGCAGCCAGGACACTGAGAAGCCCATCTGCATGGGCACAGGGCATGCTGAGCCACACAAAAAGTGTCACATTGGCATCACTGGGGTGCCTGGGATTGGCACAACATCCACCAGGTCATCCAGACCAGGGCATCCACACGGCGTAGAGAAAGGGAAGATTGTCTTCCAATCAGGCTTATGGATACCTGAGCCCCTTGGCTAGGGCTTTTGAGGGGCACATTGAGACCCCCTTAACTTATCTCACCCAGGCACCCTCAGCATCCAAACGACTGCCTAAGGGGCACAAATTCCCAGGCACGGAGAAAAAGAGAGTGGATGAGAGCACGAGCTTCCAGCTGTGATTCACACCAACCCTGAAGCTGAGGAGCTTCCCCCGTGTCTCCCCCTCCAGTCCATTCGGGCTCCCTGCCCTTCAGCACCGGGGATTACAAACAATAAAGCGATTTATGTGAGGCAGAGGCATTCGAGATTTATGCCGTGTGCTCACAGTAAAGTGCAAACACATTCCCCTCTGCACGTGGCTGGGTTCCTTCATCAGAGGAATCTGGATTTTTGACCCCAGAAGTCAGGCCAAGTCTCTGAAGGAACATCAGAGACAGACCTGCACTGTGACCCTGAGCAGATTATGGTCTCGGGGGTATATCCTGGGACATATTTATGGTCCTCCAAAGCAAGATAAGTCAATAACCACATACAGTAGCAGTTACAAGTCAGATATTAATTTAATTCCCCTCCTCCCTGTCTGCCCAAATAAGCATTAATTCAATGGAGCATCAGAGCCCTGTTATTTATCATTCTCACCGTGGTTCCTGTTTTCTCCCGTTAAGGTAGAATTGCTTCAGCCAGGCCACCTAGACATGATGGTTCTCAAATTAAAGCCACTTTGCATCCAACACAGGCACAGATGCCACCAGCCCAAACCCAGGTTTCATGCTATTGACAGCAAACACAAACACAGAGGAGGCTGATCTAAGTGCAGCCCATCCAATGCACTTGAAAGCCTCACTCAGCCCATGGTAGAAGGAACATTTTATTCCTATGGCCCCCAGGGTTGAGATATTTGTTCCCTCCTGCAGGATCTGAACAGTGTGGCCCTGGGAGTTGTGTTTCCCCCATACTCCCAAAAGGCATCACACTCCCCACCACCCCCCTGAATGGGGTTCCTCCCAAGTCTAGTCTCAACCCAGAGCTAAAAATGAATTTATTCATGATTAACATCTATATTTGCATAGCGTGGCTGGCAGCTTAACACCAAATAAATGTTTGGAAGAGGGAGTCCCAGGCATGGGGGCGAACCCTGCCCTCCAGAAGGGAACTTCAGCCTCCCCATGGGTTAATGAGAGCTTTCTAATTGAATTAACAAATCATTAACAAGTCCTCTTCACCATCTGGACAGGGGAGGGCTCTGCCTTGGGCTGCTCTGGCCACCAGCATCTTAGGAGCACAGCGACAATCAGCGACACCACAGGAGCTGTGAGTGCTGAACCTGACCTGCTTTAGTTACAAATCACAAGAAACCCTGAAGGTAGAAACCCCATGGGGACTTCCAAGGTGCCTGAATGCCCCTGAATCCCCTCACACATCCCTGCCACTGGCTGTGGGTTTGCCTTCAACTCCAGGGTTAGGGAGTATCTCGAGGCTGGTGGATGAAACAGGGAAAATCTCTTGGAAAAGACCCAAATTGCAGATAAACATAAGGATACTTTGCATCAGGAACCCTGTAAGTGTGGGGCTAGCGTATGGATTACAGTAAATAAATCCCCTTTTCTTTATAAGCTTGTCTGTGCCAAGCTCCCAGCTCTCACCCATCACCTGTTTTAGTATTTGGTTCCCAATTTCAACTCCCTCCTGCCCTCACCCTGGGGTTTTGCATCCTGGCAGAGGGAGAGGGAAATCAAGGAGGATATGGTGACAAAAAAAAAAAAACAACCCAACAAAAAAAACCAAAAAACCCCACACCAACAAGCCCAAAAAACTTAAACAACAGCCAGTCACTTCCACCTAGAAAATGTGCTAAAAATCCCAACCAAAACCACGTTTCAGGCACCAGAGCCAAACCAATAGACAATTTCCATCCATTTGTGACTAAGGGGTGAACTTCTGAGGGCTGAGTCACGGGCACATCCCAGTCCCACACACATGTGCACAGCTCCAGCCCAGGGGTCCCACCAGGACCTTCCCCTCCATGCTGCACCTCGGGCAGGCAGAGCTGCTCCTGGCCCCTGCAGCCCAGTTCCCGTAAGGCAGTAACCAGTGCCATGGCAGCCATCACCCACATCGAGCCTGGAAGGTTCTCTCAGCAAATATTCAGGCTGAAATATGTGCTTTTTCCATCTGCTCAAAGCCTCTTTGCCGGGGCTTTGGTAGGAAGCAGATGTGAGAGCATCCCAAAGCACGAGCGGCCGTTACTCACTCCGTTATATAAAACCATGAGAATTTCCTATTTATTTTTTTTTTTTTTCCCTCCTCATTTCTTAGCACCAGGCCACATTCCTGGGTGAGAGGCCAAGGCTGGCAAAAACCGAAGCCAAACAAATCCAGGTTGGGGGAAACCTCTGTGTGCATCACCAACCAGAAGGAATATTTCACATCTAGGTCGCTCAGCAGAGAGCCAAGGCGTCGGGGAAGGGAAAGCCACGATCTGGCTTTGTAACAAACCCAGAAACACTTAGGGCTCTTAATTAACTAGGAAATTCAACCCCCTCCAAACCACAGTAAAGCTTCAAAGCCCTCCCAACCTGACTCCGGATGCTCCTTCCCCAGCTCCCCACGGACGGCCCCGCTCCCCTGGACCCTCCTCCCCATCCACAGCAGCCAGTAAAGCTGCCGGGGGCAAAAGCTCCCTGGGACTGCTCTTCCAAAGGAAAATGATTTCATGATCCAAATGAAAACGCCATCAGGGAGGTTCATTTTGGCCAAAGGTTCTGCTCCCTTCCAGCATAACAGTAGAAAAAGAAAAAGAGAGCCGAGAGAAATCTGGGCAGGGAACTTGGGGCAAGCAAAAACTTGGTCTTTTCTGCACAGGAAAAAAAAAAAAAAAAAAAAAAAAAAAAAAGAAAAGTGAAATGGAGTTTGAACTAAAAACGAGAAAGCAGCATTTTACAACATGACGCCAAAACATCTGCAGGGGGCGTGGGGGGAGAAGAAAGCAGAACATTTTCTATGCATCATAAAATCCTGGGCATTTCCAGACTGGCTCCAACACCCAGAGCTACTGAACATGGGACAGAGCACAAAAACCAACTGAGGGCAGTGAGTCTGAGTGGATCATCTCGTGGATACATTGGCTTCATGGATTAATGGTGGCTGGGGTGCTCCAGCCCCATCCCCAAATCACTGCCCACCTGCCTGAGCCCCCCAGCTCTGGGCTCAAGGGGTTGGGGAAGAGGCAGCGATCCCCTCCTGGGCACCCAGAGAAGAACCAGGTCTGCTCCCACACACATCCCCCGTGTGGGAACCCTTGTTCCGGATTTCCTACATGGAGCCAAAGCCAAACTGTCCCCGAGGAGAGCAGGGTCCCCCCCAAGGCAGGACGGGGCCACCCCTCCTGGCTGGGGCTCCCTGCACCGGGGTGACATAACCATGAACCGCGTGAGGCCGAGCCTTTTGTCTGCACGCCGGGAGAGAGGGAGGGAGGGAGGGAAAGCAAGAAAGGAAGAAAGAAAGAAAACTTCTGGAAGTCATTACGATTCCTCTGCTCCAGTCTCCTTTTTGGCAGACAGCTTCCCTCTCCCCCTCATCCCCCCCCCCCCCCCCACCTCCCAGCCTGCTTCAAAATGCCAGCCTATGATTTTTAAATGAGAAAAAGCTGCGCTGTACTCCAGAGCTTGGATAAACTCCTACACAAACTTCCAGATGTGACACAACAGCCTGGAAGGGGGAATTCGCAGAAGAATCTCCTTCAAAAACACACAAGCAGGGAGCAAAGGAAGAGCCCAGCTGGTGACAGGGCTGGGCGATGGATGGGTCTGGAGATCCCTGGTGAGATTACCTCAATTAGGATCGACCAGATCCTGGTTCTGCTGGGGAAACAGCAATGAAAGGGATGCTTGTTGCTCACCCTGCTCCAAGAGGTGAATATCGGCTGCCAAGCTCGCTCCCAAAAGGTTTGTGAACAGCAGGGAAGAGGTTTTGCAGTTATTTGTCCCTTGAGAGGAGCCTTTGCTAGAAGGTGCTGGGTCCTGCTGCACAGGAGCTGGCCTGAGCCCAGTGATTTGCCAGCATCTGCCCCAGGGAGCATCAGGATGCTCAATCCATGCTGGGGGGACCAAGGGGCTGTGGAAGCCCCCCAGCCTTGCGTTAGATGGGAAGTCATGTTCCTCATTCCCCCTGGGAGCCAGGGAATGGACACAGAGGCACAGCAGGAGTGTTCCCATCTGCCCAACCAGGACTGGCAAACCTGCTAATGGGAGGAAAACGAGTTCAGGTGCCCTGGGACCTTCACCTGGCAGGTGAAGCAAATAGATTCTGTCTCCATTGCTGGGTGTTTAAATCAAAACAAGAGCCTTTTTAGGTCCAACCTCTCCAAACAAAGCATTTTTCCTTGTTAAACCCCGAAGTGAAATTGGAACAGACACACTGAACTTTAAAGGACGCTTCATGTGCTCTCCCCTCAAAACACACCCTTTTGATTAAAAAAATTATAGTCTTAAGTGTGTTACAGCTTGAGCCGTTTACATAGCAGCACATGCAGTGCCTGGCTCTCCCCAGGAGCTTGTACAGCTGAGGAGGGGGTGAAGTGGCACCCACTGAGTGACAGGGGTCCCGGTATTCCACTGGGGGTTTCTCAGTGGGATTACTTCAGGAAGCACCACGGAGGTTGGGGATCCCAAATCTCAGTGGGTTTGGTTCTCACCACACAGGATGCTCCTTGCTCTGGTGCAGTTGGACACATGGATATGTCTATCCAGGAGAGCTGGATCCAGCCAGGATGTGTGGCAGTGCTGGCACACAGACCCAAGGAGCTTGGGGTGAGCTCAGCAGACGAGTGCTGACCCAGGAGGAGGAACCTTTGCTGCCTTCCACGATGCTTTGAGATCCAGCACAGCAGCTCCAGCCTATCCAGAACTCTGCCTTAAAATGAAGCCCAGAGGGCTCTGGACCTGCTCCTGGAGACCACCAGCCATCTGCAGCTCTGCTGACCTCCAGTGAGATCTGGGGAGCACTCGGCAGCTCCCTGGGATGGAGGCTTTGATCACCCACCTCTTGCTAACAGAAAGTGAGCAGAGCTGTGCAAGGCAGCTGCTGAAGAGTCCTCTGGGTTTTATTGCAGACCAAAGGCAGAAGGCAGGGCTGGTTGCTGTGACTGGATGGAGACACATTTCCCCTAAAGCTGTTTGTGAAACCTAAACCCTGGGAGTGGGGGAGCAGCCAGGTGAGATGGGAGCACTCCTAGTGATGCCCAAACTTCTCCAGCAAGGGCATCTGCAGAGCTGCCCTGCGCTCTCCAAACAAGCAGAAAACAGATGGGATTTCAACCAATTTGGGGACATCCCCCCAGAACAGCACATTTCAGCAGCTTTCTGCAGCCCCCCAGTGCTGCTCTCCAGGCAGCAGCTCTGCAGCCAGGCATGGGGTGGCAAGGAGACAGATTTCAGTACTACAGTAGAGATCACAGGCCCTTCCAGTTACACTGTTATTTTCCCATTCAGAGCTCTTAAACACTAAGTGGTAGCATCCTCCCTACTTTCTCCATCCCTGCTCTTCAATCACTCTGCAGCTCTCAAGAAATAGCCTCGTTTCTTGTCTCTGATCAGAGGAGCAGCCCGGCACAGACCCTGCTGCATCCTTTCATCCTCCCAGCCTTCACGGTGCTTTTATTTTGTAAGTGAAAGTCAAGTTACCAGCTTGTGTCCTCTTTTCCCTCCCCCCTCAGAGATGCAGGTTTCTCCTCTCACTGCCTCCCCCTGCCTGTCCCCACAGCTCTCCCCAGCCCAAAGCCTGTGGATCCAGCACCATGACCATTAAACATCCCACCATGTCCCTGCTCCTTCCCTTTTGACCCAGGTGGTCCTCACCCAGGGCAGAGCCTTCAATCCCAAAGCCAAGGGGAACACACCGGGAGAGAAACCAGGCTTATCCTCTCCAGATCTCCACTGCATGGCCCATCTGGCCCAAGCCAGTTCTTTAATTCAAAGACCCCAGCAGAACTGAGGGGAAGGACAGCTTTGCAGGACGATACACATTTAGGGTTAAACCCCAATATTTCAGGCTCTGAAGTATTCCATTTCTATATTGGGACAAACCTCATAACCTCTTCCTAGGCCTAATGAAGAGAAGTAGCACAGGTTCTCCCATTTGTCCTCCAGATAGACAAGGGAAAGAGCTCCCAAGCAGAGGATGCTCTGAATGGAAACATGGTAGAAGAGCTCAACAAACCACCTGGACAGGACTTTGCATCCTTGCTGGACTCAGCACATCAACCATTGCTCTTCCTCAGCTACCATGGTCACACAAGCTGCCTGCAGGAAGATGGACAGCAGCATCCCAAGGGCTTCAGATCCACCCAGGGGGAAGAAGCTGCCCTTCCCAGGGCAGGTGACAGAGCCACGGGCACAGGAGCAGCTCCAGCACCTCCTCCTGACACCCCATCAATGGCAAAGTTCATCAGCCAGCAGAGCACATAAGAACACCTCGCCAAGCTGGCGATCCATGCATCTCCACGTACATGGCTCAAACAAGAGCTCATCCATCTGGTTCCTGCACAGACACCCACAGAAAGGTAAAAACCACCCTAGGGAGCAGCAGAAGCAGCAAAAGCCCCAATTCCCATCCCCCAGAGACCAGGGCAGGATTTGCCAGCCACGTGAGCCCAAGCACTGTCGGTCCTCTCCAGGGCAGCTGCTGGCAACAAAAACCTTCCAGTGACGTGGTTACACATTTTTAGCACCAGGGCATGATTCCTAGATTACAGCCTGAGAAGAGTCACTTTTCTGACCCACCACGCTAAAGGAGGAGGAGGAGGAGGAGGAAGGGGGGGCAAGGCCAAGGACAGTAATAAATATAAACAAGCAATGGGCTCAGCCCCAGCACTCGGGCTGCAGAGAGCCAAGGGACAAAGGAGATGCTGCTCTGTTGAACTGCCCAGCTAGTGACAGGACACGACACACACTGGCCACTGGCTTCCTCTCATCTGTAAGATGAGCTGCTTCTTCTGTGTTGTTCTTAAATCATCTCCCCCAGTTCTGGGTCAGTGACCCTGAAAGCAAACAGCTGCCCCACAGACACACGGCTCAAACCCACAGCACCATCACCCGTGGCCCAGGAGCTCCCAAGCAAACCTCTTCCTCTGTCAGTAACGAGGGACAAATTAGTAAAGAGGAAAATCCCAGTTCATGGGGCTGCACTTAATCCTCATCCCCTGCTCAGCAGGGCTTGCAGGTGCCCAGAATTACACTCATTTTCCAAGGACAAAAGTTAGTCTGCTTGTATTTGAAGCCACAGAGGAGGAGATGCATTCCAAGCTGTTATTGGGGTGGGGGATTTTATGGAAAACAACTACAAAAATGCAGGTGTTAACAGCTGCTTCAAAACATTAGGGGGAAAAAATAGATATTTGAAAATTATTTAAATCAGCAATCTTAAATAATATTACCATAGTAGGTAATAGGAAAACACCAACTTGAAGCCTGTCATTAATATCTCTTCCCAAAACAGAAGGCTTCAAGAAGTTGCAAGATTTCCCAAGATGCTTAAATAAATGCAGCTTTGAACTGCTTAGCTGGTGTGAAAGAGATTTGGGGGGAAACTGCTGGGAGGATTCATGACTGGGAAGATAAATCTTGTTTTTTCCCCTCCTGGGGGACATTTTAGGGAAAAAAGCAGCCTGTTTATCAGATAAATTATTGCTGAAGCTCAAGTAAAACAATATTCACAACTCTGGGAGACCCCCGCCACTCCTCCTGGGCACACCAACCTCAGCTGGGGTGCAATTCCTCACAGTTCCCTCACACCAGGAGGACTCACACAGGATATTCTGCCCCTCTACACCATGTAACATGTCCTCCCTGCCACTGCACAGCCTCTCCCACTCCAGATGTGGGGTTGCTGCCCATCCATACTTGCCTGGCTTTAGCACAGGCAGAGCAGCAGAGACCTGGTAACCTCCCGTTCAGCTGCTGCCTCTCCCCCACCAGCCCTGCTGGAAGCCACATCGCTTTGCTTTATTTAATTTTGGGGCTTTGCTTCTGCAAATAATAAACGGAACTGGAGTTTGAGGATGGTAAAACACTTGTGATGCTATGAACTGTGTGCTGGTAGCAAGTCAACTCCAAGGGAGGCTTTGCAGGCACCAAGAAGCATTTTTTCTATTGTCTTCACTATTATTTTTTTTTTCTCTCCTGTTCTTTGGAAAGCTTAAACTTGACTAAGGCTGCTCGGACACAGAGCCTGTACTGGAGCAGATGGGGAGCTTGGAAGGAGACCAGATGCCTTTGCGGGGTCACGGCTCACCCCAGGACCTGGCAAGCAGCAGCCTTTGGCCAATGCACACCACAGGGACCGCAGCCCCCGCCTTGCCTGGACCCCTCCAAGCAAGTCCCTCAGGGGACTGCAGGGACTGGGCCCTTCGACCAGCCTTCCACCCTGCAAATGATTTAGGGACCCTAGAGCCAGGCAGAAAACCCCCACCCGCTCCCCCCAGATTGCCCACTCCCTAAAACCCTCGGGGAAGGGAGGATGGTGAGAAACGGGATCAGGGAGGAAGAAGGGTTCTGCAAGAGGAGGAGACTGGGGTTAGGCTCTCTCCGTGTGCTGGAGGGAAAGCGGGGACACCGGAGGCCAGCCGAGCCCTGGGGGAGGAAGAGCCGACCGGTGCTTCCACCCCGATTCCCCGTGGAGCGGCGCGGCAGAGCCCGCGGGAGCCGGAGCATCGCGGAGGGGCGGACGGGGCAGGGGAGCCCCGGACACACACCCCCCCAGCCCTGCACCCCTGCAACTGCCCGGAAAACTTCCCGGCCGAGCACCGGGGAGGGAGTGAGCCCCGCCGGGACTCCTCCCTTAACCCAGGGACCGCAAACCTCAGCTCCTTCCCCATCACCCGGGGGGCTCCAGCCGGGAGGTTTCCCCGGCTCCGGGAACTGAGGGGACCGCGGGGCTTACCTCGCCGCCGAGCACCTGCAAAGGATACGGGTTACAGACCAGCCGGAGGCACCAGCTCCGCGGCCGGCTCTCCTGGCTCAGGTAGAAGAAGACGACGGGGGCCAGAGCCGGGTACGGCAGCGCCTCCGCCTCCGAGTCGCCGCTGCCCACCTCCCTGTCCCCCGGCCCCGGGTGGCCCCCGGCCCCGGACAGGTCATTAAGGCGGATGAAAGTCTTGGCTCTGCCCTGCTCCGGCTCCTCCTCGGCCGCTCGCGGTCCATCCTCGTCCATCCTCCGTCCGGCGGCCCCGGAGGGAGCCGGGGCGACGCGGGGCGAGCCGGGGGGGAGCCTAGAGGGGCGCGGCCATGGCGGGGCCGGGGGGCTGGGGGCTGCGGCGGGCCGGCTTCAGCACCGGAGTGGCATGGCCGGGCGAGCCGCTGCCTCGCCCCCCGCCGGGGCCAGGCCGCCCCCCTCGCCCTGCCCTGCCCTGCCGTCTGCGGGCTCCGTAGCTCCTCCTCGCCGTGCCTCCGGGGGCCCGAGCCGGGCGAGCTGCGGGTAAGGAGGCGGCGGGGCGGCCCCCGCTGCCGGTGCTGGCCCCCACCCGCGAGGGGGGGGCCGCCTTAGCGGCTCTGCCTGCCCCCTCCGCTCCCCAACATCTGCCGCGGACGAAGAGGGGGATGGGAGGGTGAGGGGTGTGCTGCCCGGCGCCCCGGGGACTGGCGGAGGATGCTCCCGCAGGCGGCGGCGCCGAGCCGAGCGCTCCGCACAGCTGGATCCCTCACTCCAACTTCAAGTCCCGGCTCCTCCTTCCCCCGCCGCCAATGGGGGCTCCCCCCCCACCCCGGCCCCTCTGCGCCTCCCCATTGGCTGCCGGGGATGTCAGTCCGGGCAGCACAGCTGGACGGGAGGGCAGGGTCCCCCTGCGTGGCTGGACGGGGCGCACTCGCCCGGGGGTTGCACTCGATCACCCCCTGTTTGAGGGGGGGGTACGTGGAATTCGGGGAGTGGGGGACACGACTTGCAGCGCCGAGCCCTGGAGGAGGGGATGGGGGGAGCCTTGCGCTGCGTTAGACAGAGGCAGACCCCGGGGGGACCCACAGCAGCACCGAGAAAGGGGAGAGCCCATGAGCGGTAAAGCGAGGGGGCAAAAGGGAGGGAGACAGCCCCGGCTCGTTCCCTCCTACGGGAAGCCAGGAGCCCCAGGTGAGGGGAGACGCACAGGACCGCGGGCAACAGAAGCCGGTACCGGGGCGCACACCAACTGCAGCCCCCGGTAGCCCGGGAAAGGGAGGGGGCTCAGCGCCCCCCTCAGCGCCTCGGCCTCGCTCCCCGCTGCTGCTTCGCTGGCCCCTGCCCCAGATCCTCGCCCTGCTGCAGGCCCCCGGGCGGCTCCCCCGGCCGTGCCGAGCCCCCCACGCACACCCCGCTTGCGAACGGGGACATCGCTGCTGGGATCGGCGCGTAGGGTCCCCGCGTGGCGGACATAAGGGCCACCTCCTCCGGAGCAGGTCGCCCCTGTCTGGGGTGAGGGCGAGAACGACCCCAGGGAGCCGAGCCCCGAGGGGGGAGGACCTTAACCCCCCATCCCCGGAGCAGCGGTGCCCCCGGTCCCCCCGGCTCGGAGGACGCGGCCGGAGCTCCCTCTGCCGGTGCGAGTCCCGGGAGCCACCGGAGCAGGACCCGACGGCGGGGACCGCTCAGCAAAACCATTCCCCGGGTTGAGAGAGAGGGACGACACGGGGGGAGCCAGGAACCTTCTTTCAGGAAAGTCAGAGTAAAGGATTTTCTGCAGACACGCTCATTTCAAGTGCAGACATTGCCCCAGGCTGAGCCAAGGCCCTGGTTCTTAACACTTAAGATTTCTTGCCACTTTTAAAAATAGCTTTCCCCGGTACCTCCCCTCCCCCACACATTATGTATTCATGTATATATAAGCATCCCTTTTCAGCAGAGCTCCAGCAAGCCCAAAACCACCTGCAAGAGCAGTAGGAAGATGGTCTCATCTGACCCAAAGTGCCTTCCCTGGGCTGAGTTCTGCTGGCCTGGGAAGACACTTTATCTTGGATTCACAGCCTGTGCTGTCCAGCCCGAGACAAATCACATGGCTGTTGGCAACACTTCAAGGCCAGCAGGGCTCTGCTGCAGAGACAGTGTCCGAGAGAGGAGATGCAAACCCTACAGCCCCACTACACATTTCCACAAGACCCCCCTGCAAACCCAGCAGGACATGAGCGTGACAGCACACAGCAAATGGAGAGCCCAAGGCATGGGTGCTAAGGATGGGGATTCCCTTTTCTGTTTTTTTCTTTTTCCACGTTTCTGAGCAGTTCCCCCCACTGGATGCAGTGTCTGCACAGTGGAGAAGGCAAAGTTCAGCTGGGCTTCGGCCTCTCTCCACTCCTGCCAAAGCAAGCAGAGGTGCTACAAGCTCCCCCCCTTCCCCAGCCAAGGCTCCTGCAGCAGGGGAGACCCCAGCCTTTGCCCCAGCAGCACAGCACAATCCAACAGCTCATCTGCTGTACAAATGCAGTTCACAGAAAGGTCCACAAACACATTTGCATGTGCAAGGTGCAGTCTGAGATCAAGCAATTTCCTTGCTACATATGTACAGCCCGGCCACAGCTGCTTTTGATCCAGTTTTCTTTGTATCCTGATAGTGTACAGAGAGCCTTTGTGTGTTGGTCTGTTTATTTAAATGGATTTGGAGCAAACATTTTTTTTTAAAGCTGAAGCTTTGAGCCTCTAAGTGGGTTACCAGATTATATGCTGTCTCCATTTTAATTACATTTGGCTCATTTTGTTTATTGCGTACATTTTCAGGAATTATGCTCCTCGTGAGAATTGAAAACATTTTGCTTTAGAAGATACCTGCCCTATAAAGGGATCCAACATCACACAGCAGGGACGATGCAAACCTTCCCATCTCAAAGAGCACTTCCCCCTCCAGCAAGCACAGGAAAAGAAGAAAGGCTCGACAGAGCCATATATCCTCTAACTTTAAAAAGAAGCATCTGAGAGTTGGGAGGATCAAGCCAGCACCAGTCTAGCAGGATTTTGGCATCTGTGTGCTACGGCAAACACAGATAAGGGGGCTCTTGACAGGGAAGAGCAAACCTGGTTGGGGATCTCAGAGGGATGAGACCACAGAGCCTGTCACAGCCCAGCTGGGACTTTTCTCATCCCCCATCTCTGCCTGCAGAGAGCAGAGGGAGCACTCAGAGCTTTGCTGTCTGACCTCATGAGGGCAGAGGAGTTAAACCAGGAGCTCCCCCAGTGCTTCCCCACCTCAGGGCATCTTCCAGAGGAGTCCTACCCACCTGCCCAGGGAAGACCAGGAATTTGTCTTCCTCAAACACATTGAGGGGTTCAATTTCAAGGCAGAAGTGGAGAGATCAGCTAGGGAGAGGGAGATCAGCTCTGGTCCAGAGCCTTGGTGACAGGGATGGAAAGCAGCAAAAAGCAACCCTGGAGACCAGAGCTGCACATTTAGGGATGGGGGATGTAAATGAGAAGAAATTTCAATACCGCATAAGAAACTAATGAGGTCACATTCACCTCACACACACAGTCCTGGCCTCCTAATTATACCAAAGATAGCACAGGAGGGAAGGATGGGGGTGAGCCAGGGACAGCTTGGGTGGCAGCAGAAACTGCTGTAGCATTTTCGGAGGGGGGTGGAGGGTAAGGCACAAACACAAAACAACCTCAGTAAACCTCCAGCAGCAGACACAATACACCCCAAATTGCTCAGCAGACCCTTGGCTGAAACGGGAGCCAAGGAGGAGGAAGAGGCATCAGCCCCACTTTCACCCCAGCACAGCCCTTTTGCCCTCCTCTCCTCCCCAGAAGAGCTGCCCCATCACAGTTTTGAGCCTTTTTTTGGGGGAGCAGAGCCTTGTGCTCTCTTCCTTACTTCTAGGAAAAGCACCACGAGCAGCATTTCATGTCAGTGGGGGAGCTTCAGCAGAGACAACGCTCACCAAAGCATTGCTCTGGCGTGGTAATGGGATTTGAAGCTGGCTATACAGGAGCTGTGTGGAGCTGTAATGGGAAAAGCTGACATCTGTAAGTGCTTTAGCAGGAGGCGGATTGAAGACAGCCTCAACAGAGAGGCTCCAACACGAGGAGACCCGGTCGCTATTTGTTTTGCTGTTGACATACAGCTACAGTAGCTGTGGGTGATTTTAATAAGATGGGATAATATTTCTATCGGTCCTGGGAGCTACAGATTGAACCCACATAGACATCTGGCTCGGGGCTGAGCGATAAATCGCAACAAGATCCAAAGCTCTTCTTGGAACCCGGGAGAAAACACACATCTTGTTTTGGATGTCAGGGTTTGGGGGCAGAGCAGCCCTCCCACGACTGATTTACAGACCCCGGGGTGTTGATGAAGTGCACTTTGACAGCAATGAGCTTGCTCTGTCTGTTCCCCTGCCCCACCAGTGAGAATGAGTGCTGCAGAACCCCCCTTGCTGTACACGGGGGTTCCTGGTTACCCCCCCATTCACTGAATTCACCTCCTGAGAAATGTCATTCACCATATTCCTGCTACAGCAGAGCCACCAGAGCCAACCCTGCCCACCCCTCTTTCCTCTTCCCCCCAAACCTGGCCCCAGGCACCCCTTGCTCCCCCAGCCTCAACACAGCCCCACAGGGTGCTTGAATCCCTCAGTGCCCACAGCTGGAAGAGCCCAGACCAAGGATTTTAGCACTCTGACTTCTTAGAACAGGAGCAAACGACCCAAGAGGAGCAGGAGGCCAGCCCCAGGTTCCACACAAAACAAGGCAACAGCTTAACCCTGCATGACCAGATCCAAATGGATGCTTTTCCCAGCATCTTATTTTGCTAATTCTCTCTTCCATCACCTGGGTGGTTTCCTGCCTTCCTCAGTTATTCCATCAGGGCTATGGCCAGCCCTTCACCCCGAGCATCCCAGGCTTTCCTAGTCTGGTGCTGTATCCCCAAATTCTAGGGCTGAATAATGGAACTGGGAACAGCCTTGGAGGGTTTGAGAAAAGCAATTCCTTAATGAAACAAAATGCTAGAGGCTACAAGCAGGGCTTCATTTTTTTTTCCCTCTTTAATGAATGTTTTTATTGTCTCTCTCAATCTTTATTAAGTGAAGAGCCAGACAAGTAGTTGGAGGGAAAAAATATACTACAGCATGAAGCACAACCACTGTGCAGAGGGGACATCCACAACCAGCTCAATCCGTTGGCTGTGCAGAAAGGAATTATTAATTTCAGCTGGGGAATGCTTATTTTTGGCTGTTGACCAGCACTTTCCTGCATGATCAATGTTTGCACCTTGACTTTTTAGTACTCCATAAATCCATGCCTGAACAAAGCTCGAGTTTTGGGGGCTGCAAGGGCTGAGCCACCTGGGGCTGTAACACTGGTGCTGCTGAATACCCTGACTTGGTGAGAGCTGAATATAATTTATAGTAAAGATATAATTTATAGCACAAATCTGCCTCCCCCTCAGTCTTTACAAAATATTTTAAAATTACATTTTCCTTAACAACTGCTACTACCTCCAGAAAATGTCAAGATGAGAGAGAATCATCCTTTCAGGATTATCCTGGTTGGGTAGAGTGGGTGTTTTAGAGGCCAGAGGAGGAGCCAAGGTCCACCAGTCCCACAAAGACAGCTTTCCTGGATGGGATGTGAGGACCCAGCACTGCACTGGACATTGGCCCTACTTAATACCCTCTCACATTTACTGTGGCCCCAACCAGAGCCTGTCCCTGTTCCCAGGCCCAGCCGAGCAGCCACGAGGTTTCACACCAAAGGCTGCAGCACTTCAGCAGCTGGCTCAGAAGGTCTACAACCCCTTGAAGTGTTAGTGCAGAGTGAAGCCCAGAGGGAGAGGGGGAAAAAAAAAAAAAGAAAAGCAGCCCCCCAAAGACCCCAATCAAACAACAACCAAAAAAAAAAAACCCTGAAATCCAGCCTTCTTCTCCCCAGCCCACTGCCTGGGACGTTTTGCTCTCCCCTGGGGTGCTGAGACCCAGCCCCGCTCCCGCCTCACTCCACTTTTTCTCCCGGATACCCAGCGCTACAGGATGAGGTTTGGGAGGAGCAAGCCCTGCCCTAATGCACAGCCTCACCCAGCCGAGGACACACAGATGAATTTCGGTGCAGGTCTGCCCTGCCCCAGCCCAGTGCTGCCCTGGGAGCCCCTTCTCCCAAGCAGACACCAGGCTGCAGCTCCGGGAGCCAGACCGCATCCCAAGCCTCCAGTCATCCCTCATACCACCCCAAATCTGCATTTCTTGCCTTCTTCTTCCGGGCTCTCTGCCAATTCCCTCCCAATTACCCCTCCCCAACCTCCTTGCATCGCTTTCGGCTTTTATTCGGTTCCCATGCCGCGGGAGCGCGCAGCACGCCAGCACCGCGCCATCAGCGCCTCCCGCTCTAGTTAAGTCTTCAAATCTTGCCTGACAGGAAGAGACAAGAGAGAAATGAGATGCTTCTTTCCGAGCCCCAGATCCTCGAGCACCGGAATGCCAGGGACCATCGAGCTGAGCTCCCGTCTTGGCCCCCGGCGCCGCTGCCAGCGCTTCCAGCATCCCCTTGAGCCCAGGGCGGCCCCGGAAAGGAGGGGTGCGAGGTGCCAAAAAGCCAACTGAAGGAAGAGATGAGGTGAGGGGAAAGCCAGGGCTCGCAGCAGGCAAAGGGCATACTGCAGAGTTCAGGTCTGCCTCAGCAGGGAGCAGAGCGCCGAGACCTTTGCTCAGCACACAGAGGTTTTCAAGGAACAAGAAACCTTCTGAGAAGCACACAAATTAGCTCTCCCAAGCAACTCCAGGTTTGAGAAAAGCAAGTCTCATCTCCGTCCAGGAACTCACAACAGCCAAAGGCACCAGAGGGCATCCCCTCTCCTGCCCCAGCACAGCACTAACGAGATCCCACCACAGCAATTTTGCCCGGGCTCTTACCTGAACATTTGGGAGCTCCAGCCAGAGGCCACCTTCACCCCAGAGCTACAGCAACACTAAGGCATAAAGCCCCTACCCCAGGGGGTGATGGGGAAGCAAAATGTGGAACAGTGATGGGCACCAGCTGAGCAAGCACTGATTGAGAATAGGTGGAGGTGGGAGGAGGTGAGGGCATGGAGAGGACGGCAGCTCCTGGTGGGCAGACATGAGCAACCAGGTTCTTGTCACATATAAAAAGAATTAACCAAAATTTACCCTAGGAAAGGTTTTTTCCAGCCAACTCTTCTGGCACACAGTGGCCAGGATGTGACAGCCCCAGCTGAGCCCTGTGTTTTGGAGGTCACACTCGTGAAACCCCGGGTGCCCACGGGTGCTGCAGAGCTGTCACTGTGGTGCTGGGGTCTGTGGGTGCCTGCTGGGACGGGCTCACCCTGGCCTCGTTTAGTTCTAAAGTAACTTCTAAATCACACAAAGCCCCGGGCTCCTCCATCACACCCGCGGGGACACTGAGGCACGTTTTGTCCTCACCGTCCCATGGGAGATGGGAGCGGGTGGGAGCTCCAGGAGGAGATGCTGAGCACGAAGTGCCTGGACAGGAGGAGACACGATCCCACCCGGCTTCTCGTGGGCCTGCGAAGGTGCAGTCCGTGCTTCGGGGAACCTTCTTGGAATGAGAAGTCTGATTTTCACACTTTTAGGAAGGCAAGGGGGGACAACCGGCTCGCTGAGCCTCTGCCGGAGCCTGCGCTCCCCAGTCCCCCTCCTGCAGGAGCCCGGGAACCGCAGAAGCGTGCAAATGAGGACTGGCTCATTTAAATTTAATGCTGATGAGGAGATCTTCCTCCTCTTTCCAGCAGAGAGCAGATGTTCTCGTTTCACATAGGCAAGGAATCTCTAAATCACTCCCCCAGCAGCGAGGTGGACGGTGATGTCATTGTTTACAGGTTACTAGTTATTATTTCATAGACAAACCTGACATTTTTGCCTTTTTAAGGTACTTTTATATGTATTCTGGGTTCCTGCCACTGAAGATATCCTGGCAGTTCCATCATTAGCCTCCTTCCAAGATTCAGGCTGCTTTCCCTCATAGCATGTAATTAAAACAGCACTTTGAATTTTTAGCAGCTTGCAACATCTTCGTGCTGTACGGGAACCCAGGCAACAGCTCCGCTGCGGAGCTCAGCCCCTGGGCAGAGCCTGCTCGGGGGGAGGTGTGAGATGCAGGCAGAGGAGCGATGCCAGAGGTGGCAGAGCAGCAGCAATCCCTCGGGATCCGGGCTCAAGCCACGTGCTGGCCACCCAGTGTGGTCCCCTGCTCTGCCCCGGCTCTGGTCACACTGGTGGGAAGATGCTGGTGATACCTGGGGTGCTTTTAGTCCGTCCAATACCATGTAGCTGAATCACACAGACCATCCGTGGCTTTCTCCTGCGTGAATACTTATAATCACCTTAACAAATCCCCAGGGAGCACCAGCAGCTTGCTGCTGGGTTCTAACCTCCCCAGTCTTGCCTTTTCCCAGGGTACCGAGTGGGTTTGGTGGCTACAAGGCAGCCCCCAAACACTCAAATCTCCGGCCTTTCCCATGGGAGCTCTCCCAGGAGCAGCCCTAATGCCCAGACCAGACAGGGACAGGGGGTGAGGGACCCCCAGCTGCCCCACACTGACCTCCTGGCAGCCCCACAGCAAAGCACCAGGCACTGCCCCTGCCACCACTTGGCTGCTGCTCCCATCACAGCAGAGCTGATGTGCTGAAGAGCCTCTCCCTACTTTAAAACATTCATACTGGTACAAAAGGCAGGTTGGGTCTTGTTTGGGTGGCAAGTCCAGACCCAGATGTGGCCCAAATGGTTTCAGCTCCCCTAGTGCAGACTTGGGCAAGCCCTGGCACACCAGACCTGGTTACAGCATTTGGTCACCACCAGCATGGCAAGGCCCTGGTTCTGCTGGCTCAGGACAACCTCATGTGTAGCAACCATCACCCAAAAATCACCTGGGGCTGCCTCCTGGCACAGCCTGTTTCACCACCCAGTGCTTGGCTCTGACGGCCCAGCCCAGCAATGCTTCAGCTCCTGTCCCACCTCACATGTGCAGCAGCACAGCAGGGGCACAATCCCAGCTTTATTTCAGCCCAAATCAGAGCCTGTTCAGCCCTTGCACTGCAAGACCCAAGCCTCAGACACCTTTCACCCCCCAGGATCCCCGGCCTGTCCCACACCCCAGTTCTCACCCATACTGGGTGCACACTGGTGCAACTGGGACAGCTCAGCACTGCCAGAGCAGGTACCTGTGCTTGCACACACA
This sequence comes from Heliangelus exortis, assembly GCF_036169615.1. Taxonomy (NCBI): domain Eukaryota; kingdom Metazoa; phylum Chordata; class Aves; order Apodiformes; family Trochilidae; genus Heliangelus; species Heliangelus exortis. The sequence continues at coordinate 5,933,587 of NC_092441.1, forward strand.
GAGGAGCTGGCAACAAAAAGGAATATATTAGTGCTCCTCTAACCAAGGGAGGGGAGTTAATGACATCGAACCAGTTTGATATTGTTGGTTTTGATGATTATTATTATTTTTTTAATATCTGGCTTCTATCTGTCATTACCATTATATTGCATAACCAGGGAGAAATCTGAATGAAGTTAATACCCGTGGAGCGTGGTGTGGAATATTCATGTACTGGGAACCAGAACGAGGCAAATGTGAATTTTTATTACCAGTGGAGGTTGTTAAATATTTATACTTTCTGTTTGAGACACACTGTGACACATGAAACTCAATTAGAATATAACTAAAACCCATGCTAAATTATAGATAAATGGCAACAAATGAAGGGGAGCAGTGTGAGCTCCCTGTGCACAGCCTGGGGGGGACAAGAGGGACAGTTCTGGCAGAAGAGGGCAACCCCACCCAAGTCACAACCATTCCTGGACACTAAACACCACCATGGCACTTCAGATCCTCTGCAGGGTGGGGTTTTGCCCTGAGACATCCCACGGGAGACCCTTGGGGCAGAAGATCAAATCACCCCAAGCCTTTGTGCAAAGCAGCCACAGACACCCCAGTCTCCCCACTGCTCCCCCTGCATCATCAGCCCCCCGACCCCCCACTCCTGGGCTGTGTTTACTTTAATACAAGTATTTCTAGTAATAAAAACCACAGTGAAAAGGAAAGACAGATGTTAGAGAGAAATAGATACTGAGGCCCAAAACACTGGGCTGATGCCCTGCTGCAGAAACGTCTGGAGATTTCTATCCACTGGCTCGCTGAAGCCAAGCCAAGGACATGGTCAGGGATGGAAAGGATTCTGGGGTTAATTATGTGGTTATTTGCTCTGGGAGATGTTCAGCATCACAGGAAGGTGGGGGGGAGGCTGTGCAGACCTGGGGTTTCAGTGGCTGCTGGTGGAATCAAGATCAAGCAACACCACTGTGCAGTAGCTGCAGAGATATTGCTGTGGGCAGACAGACACAGACAGCCCAGACAGGCATTATTTTCCCATTTCTCTGCACAATCCTGAAGCCCCCCAGGCTGCTGGGATTCCCTTTTGTGGCTTTGCAAGAGCATCCCTCAGCGTTGCCATGGTGATTTGGCAGAGGAGCAGCCCAGGTGCTGCTACCCCTCTGGGACCCCCACCCCAGGGCAGCCCTTCCCCTTGGCTGTCCCTGGAGGCAAAAGTGGTTTCAGGGCTTCATTAATACCACAAGGAAAGCCAGAGACAACTGCAGGTGACCAAAGCCAAGGCCCTTCATTAGTGGCACTAACCAGGACTGTCATTGGTGCATGATGAGGGAGACCAGAGCAAAATGACAGATAGAAGGTGGTGTGGAGAAGAGCAGCTTCCCAGAGGGGTTTTTGCCTGTGCTCTTCAGCTTTGCAAGCTTCAAAGGACTTAGGCTCTGGCCCAGCCTCCCTACAGGCTGAAGGGTCCCCAAAACCCATGGGGAGAGCTGCTCTTGTCCCCACATCAGGACAAGCTGCTGGGACACATCCATCCCCTGTGGGGTGCAGCAGGAATCTCCATCAAGAGAGTCTCCACACTACAACAAGGACACCCCTCTCCCCACAGCCCCCCCTAATAATTTTGTCTTCATATACTCTTTCTGTATTAACTTTCACTCTTTTTCTCTGTTAGCCCTGCCAAGCCCTCTGGAGCTAGAAAATAGCTTTGTCCCTTTCTTTTCTCCCTGTAATTTCCAGTCAATAGCCCAAACACTGATTCTTTCTCACCTGCTTTTCTAGGAGCTGAACACACCTGTGCTGGCCACGCTTTTCCCATCCCAGAGGCAGCCACCATCCCTGGCACATGGCAGGAGAAGCAGCTCCCACACCCCTCATCTTCTGATGGAGACCTTGGAGACAGCCACAGAAACCTGTTTTAAACAATGAGGTGGTGAGGAAGAGGTGCAGAGAGGGGTAGAAAGCCTGGTACTGCCAACAACCAGAGCAGATGTCCTGGAAAGACAAGGGGGTTTCATGTGGAAGCAAGGTCCTGTCCAAAGACAGGACCTGAGAGCTGCTCACACAGCCCTGGAGGGATGGGGACCCCCTGCTCCATCACCCCCTGGCTGCAGGACCACACACCCATCACTGGGCCACAGAGCCAGGCCTGACATCAATGCCACTGATCCAGGGCCCAATGACTAATTTGGGATGCGGTGGACATTTTTAATATGCTGCTATAAATATTCATGAGCTGTCAGCTATGAAAAAGGACCCTGCCTCCTGCCGTGCTGCCTGGCCAGGAGGCATCATAAGGGAGAGGTACCAAGTCCTTCCTGGTGGTCCCAGGGGCTCAGAAACCTTGGGAGCCACTGGGACATCCCCAGTTTATACCACTGAATGTCCCCTTGTGGGTGCACACCTTGCAGGCAGTCCAAGTCAGCTTCTGCCCAAATTCTGGTTGAACATCAAACCACGACATCAGATCCCCAGTGAGCATGGGGGCAAGCACAGGAGGGGCTGGCTGACCAACCCCAGCTTCAAATCCTGCAGAGCCAAAGCTCACACCTCTCCCAGCAGCCTCCAGTTTGCTGAGCTGCAAAACCCCAGTGAAAGCCTTGTGCTGAGTCAAAGTTCTGTTTTGCTGGTGTGGATCACCCCAGGGGTCACTCCCCACTGGCTCCACATCTTCCTCCTGGCTCCAAACCACCTGGGCATTGCCACCACCCCTAAAGCATCACCCCATCGAGCCATCCAACTCATCAGCTGTGTCTCAGAACACCTATTGATTCCTTTTCTGTGTGCTTCACCCCGACGTATCGATCCAATCCAGCCTCCGTAATGCAAACTAAATTAGCTGCCTTTAATCCATGGATAATTGCTGTGAGCTCAGCTCTGACTGTCCCAGATTCATCGTGTCGGGGATGGGGAGGAAAGTGTTGGGTTGAACAGGAACATTCAGGTCCTTCCTCTGTGGGTAAAGCCCCAAAAAAGCCCAGGGGACAGCAGCCCCGGGGCACTGGGGAACTGGTTGCAAGATGGTCACAAACCCAGTTCCCATTTTAGAGGCCCCATCCTGCCATTCCAGCCAGAGAATTGGTCCTAAATCTCAGGCATCACCACCCTGCTCCTGCCTTCCCCAAACCCCAGGGTCCCTGCTGTGGGTTCCAGCCTTTGCTGATGCCATGCAGCACGGCTACGAGCTGCTGCCAGGCTCCAGCACACCACGGGTTAACCCCAAATCCACCCGGCCCCGGGGAGAGGAGCAGCCTCATCCCTGGCTGGAGCTGTGTGTAAAACCCCAGGTGAAAAGCAGAGCTGGTTCGCCTTTGATTAGAAACCGAGGCTTCCCGGGAGCCCGCAGCATCTCTCTCTCTCTCCTCTAATTTAGCAGCTCACAAATCGCCCAAGGCACCGGAGATACCATCAGCACCTCACCTGGACTGACAGCCTGGCACAGCACCCTGGGGACATCCGCATGCTAGTGACGAGGCTGTTTGGGACCCACTGAAGTCCCCAGTTCCCCTCTGCACCCCAAAACCTTCCCTCCCACCTGCAAGCCTGCACCCTCTTCCCCAGCCACCCTCTTCCACCCTTCTGTAAAGCCTCCAAAATACACATTTAATTTCGATTTAATGCAATAGTTAACCGCGGTCAGTAAATACCAAAACCATATTAAAGGAGGATTAATAGCCGTGTAATAGCCTAGTGCCTCTTGCATAACCCTTAATAAGTGCTGATGGCCTCCTGCCGTGCCCCAGGGCCCCCAGCCACCCCTTCCCATCCTTCCCAGCGCTTTCCCAGGGGGACAGTCCCATGAGGAAGGGATGAGATGGATGCTGCTCTTCCAGGCTGGAGGAGGGGCGGGGCGGGGGGAAGATCTCCAAGCACTAGAACTGAGCAAAAGCCCGGGCCAGCAGATTCAGCTGCGGAGCATCACATGGGGATAATGAGCCCCAAAACGGCCCAGCACGTGCTGGTGGCCATGGAAGCCAACTTGGGGACAGCTGTGAATTCCCCTGCATGGCTCCTGGAGTGTGGCTGCCCCTCTCTGCCTAGCAAAAAAAAAAAAAAAAAAAAAAAAAAAAAAAAAAAAAAGAAAAAAAAAAAAACAAACCCCACGGTGATAAACAGCTCAGCTGCATCCTGCTTGTGTTTCCTCCTCTGGAGAGTGGGAGGGGAGGCTGGCAGCATCCCACCTTCCCCATCACCAACTGCTCACTGCACCCAGCAGTACTCCCAATACCATCCCACTCATGAGGGCAGAGCCATTAGTTTGCCTAATTAGCTGGAGGTCACTGCCCTGAAACACAGAGTTCAGGATGCCCAGTTTATCCTGGCAAAAGCAGAGCCAGAGCAGGCAGTGATCCGGAGAGGCCAAGCAGGGCACTTGTTCCAGGGCCACTCAGGGGCAGTGGACAGTTTGGATAGGAATGGCCAGAACACACGTCCATGGAAGGGGAAACTGAGGCAGTGACTGAGCCAAGCAGTGACAGAGCCCCTGCACCATGGTCTGGTGCTGTTCCCCCAGACTGTGGCAAAAATCTGCATGGAAAGTCGGTTTAAAAAGAAAAAGAAGAAGAAAAAAGCCTAATTTAAACAAATGTTGTCCAGCTTCAGCTGCAAATTCACTTGTCAGGAACATTGGAATGACTGGAGCTGGGTGGCTGAACATCTGTGCAAAGCAGGCAGGGAGGGGGGAGCAGAGCTGGCTGCTTGTGGATGCTCTGGTAGATGCAGCCAACCCCTGTGAGGATAGCCAGGACCCAAAATGTGCCCCCCACCTGCCTCCCAGTTCAGGGGCACCTCAGTGAGCTCCCCAAAACACCCTGGGAGAGGGAGGCTGTGACCCAGAGGACTCACCACACCACCTCACCAGCTGCAGGTCCCGTCTGGATAAACACCAGAGCAAGTGGCTCTGGGGTGCAGGGACACAGAGGGACCCCTCACCCCTCCAGCCTCACATCTCCTGCCCACCCCTAGACCTGCTCACACTAGGGTGCCATGGCCTCACCCAAATTCTGAGGCACAACGGGGCTTTTCCACCCATTTCAGAGCAGCCCCGACCACCTCCCAATCCTTCCCAGCCTCCTCCCTCATCTGCAGTAACACAGTCCCCCAAAACCTCCCCATTTATCCCCAAAATAACCCTCAGGTAGGAGCTAATTGCCCAAGCAGATATAGGTGCTCAGGTGTGGGTTAATTGGCCACCCAAGCAGGGCACAATGGGTGCTTAGGGGTGATCTAACTGGGTGCTCACACATGAAATAGTTGAGTGCTGGGTTGTGAATTGGGCACCCACGTGAGAAGCAGCTGGGTGCAGAATCCTCATCATTTTGCCCAGCATTCCTTCTGGGAGGGTCTGGAAATGGGAATGCCTGAATTACACCCCCACGTGTGTCTCGGGAAGGGATGCAGACACCAGAGCAGAGCTGGACCCGGGTTTGGGGACGCCCCTCTCCATCTTCCCTCTCCCGCAGCTGTAACGTCGCCAACAACAAAGAGCTCTCAAAGCCCCCTCTCCTATTGATGTCACATCAATGCCAGCTGAGATGAAAGCTGAGAGATCCAGAACCAGCGCCGGCTTTGCTGGGGAATATTAATTAGAAGGAAAGCCTCATTAGAGCAGCAAGGGTGGCCACTAGCACTTCCTCCCTCCCCCCCCCCCAGCCTGTGTTCTCTGGACCCCCCGAAGGGGCACGATGGGTGTCAAGCAGCAGCTGCCTTGGTGGGGTGCACTGCAGTCACCCCAATATAAGAGGTGAAAATTAAAATGTTGAAAGGGTGTTTTATTTTTATAGGTATTAAAAAAAAAAGGAAAAACCTTCTCCCCATCCATGACTGCAGCACCCACGGGGGGGTGACCTGTCACACTGTCCAGCCAGGGGACAGCAAGTGCACCAACAAGGGGGGTCCTGCAACAGAACTCATGCAAAAAAGGCCTTTGCTGAGGTGATAAAGCTGAAGGACTGGATCAGCCGGGTGACAGGACAGGGAGTGTGACCCACGGGGCTGCACAGGATGGGCCAGGCAAGGTGGAGGCTCCAGGAGAATGGAGGTGCCACAACAGCAGTTATGAATTACAGAGAACTTTTCTTCCTCTTCTGTTTTGTTTTTTTTCCCCAAAGAGGTGAGCCCAATTCATCCTGACAGAGCTTCACAGCACATTTGTGCCCGGAGGCTGCTTACAGAGACGTGCTGACAAACAAGACAGTGAGGGAGAAAGGCATGGGGGGCTGGTGGGTACCAAAACAGGGTTAGCACATCAGCCCCAGCTGTGTGCCACCTCAGGGATGGCTGCCACACATGGACCTGGCCCACCATGGGGCCTAAGATGTCTGGGCTTCCCCACAGGGTGCTCAGCATCAGACCCGCTCTCTGAGGATGCTCTGCTGGCACCAAGACAACACCAAGGCACTCCCAGCACTCACGAGGATGGATGTCAAATCAGTCCCTGCAGCTGAGATGCCAAGTGAGAAAAACAAGAGGAAAAAAAACCCAAAAAAAATTGACAAAAAACAAAGCCTCAAAAACAGAGGAATGCAGCCAGCCATCTGCCAAACCAGCAATTTTCAGTTGGGTTTCCAGAAAAACTTCAGCTTTTAAAATTAAGGGAGAAAATAAAAACCCCTCCTTTTCCACAAGCATAGAAAGCATCCATGAGATGAGGTGCAAAATTCCTCTTTGACTTCAAAAGCTTTTCCCCTGGCTGGTTACCCCTGAATCCTGGCACATCCCCCTGGAAAGCCAGCGGGCAGCAGGGCTCAGCACTGCTTTGCTGCCAGATGACAGCATCCTGCTGGCTGGGGTGTGGGGTGCTGTGCTGGGGGGCCTCAGGGATCAGCATCAGAGGGATGCTGAAAACATGGTACTTGCCTGTTTGGAAGCAGGGAGGAGGAGGAGGGATGGGGGGAAGAAAGGGAGAATAAAATTTCTGCTGTGGCAAAGGGAGCTTGTGTGGTCGGTGATTACATTTTGCTTCTGCTGGAGTGGATGATCTCCCTCTGCTTGGTGTGCAGAGATGCCAAGCCCTGCCAGCACTGCCCCCAGGGCTGGCATCAGCAGGATGAGGCTGAGCCCCCAGTGAGGATGGGTAAGATCGTCAGTCCAGCCTGGGCTTTACTGAGGTAGTTCAGAGCAAACATCCTCCACCCCATCAAACACTGGCCAAAAGGTGCTTTTAGGGGTTATTTCTTGTGCTGTTATTGAAATTGTGAGCAAAGGCAGGGGCCAGGCTAGGGCAGCTGCAGCCTTGAGCACCCACCCAAAACCAGATTGCAGGCAACCCCCCCCTCACCACCCATCCATACCACCCCGCCACCCTCCCCTGCAGCCATGGGGGTCCCCATGCATCCTGCCCCACACCTGCCCCCTCCAGCAGCCTCAGCCCTGGGCAAGCTCCTCATCCCACTGCAGGTGCAGGGGGGGACAGTACAGACCCAAAAGCCCCATCCCAGCCCAGATGCAGGCACTGCCAGCCCATCCTTTTTACTTTGAAATGTCCTTTCTCAAGCTGCACCAGGTCTTTGCACCATTTGGCAAGGCCAGGATGGGACTGAGCTGTTTGGAAGTGCTTAGGCTGGGTCTTGTGGCACGTCTTCATCAGTTGTGGCAATCGGCAGTTTTCTGCATGCACTATATATTAACTTAATGTATGCTACAATCTCCCCTGTAATGGAAAAATACAGCGACTGTCACAGGCAGTAACAGTTTCACAAGCACTTGCCTCCCAAGTCATCCAGGTGTTTTTGACAGTGTTACCCCGGGTTGCTATAGGAACTCTAATGGTTTTCCCATCTGACTTCTCCATTAACACTGAATTTATATTTAATTTGTTTTCCTTTTCCTCCGTGAGAAGAGGAAAGGAGCGAGCGCGCTTGCAGGGGGAGGAGAGGCAGCTCGGTGGCTTTCTCCTGGCCGTGCCAGAACCAGCACCGGGGACCAGAGCCGGTTCTGCCGAGGTGCTGCTAGAGCCACAGCACCGCCACGGCCCGACCTGCTGCTACCAGGAACCACCCGGGACGCAGTGGATGCCCAGGGTGGCTTTATTGCGTGTCTCTCCCCCGTGTCCCCAGGCTGGCGTGACAGCGTGTCACCCCCTCGCCTTTCTGCATGCAGCGGGACCCAGAGGCTCACGGGCAGAGCATCCCACGCAGCTCCTGGGGCGAGGTGACGGGCAGGGAGCAGGAGAAGTTGCTGCAGAGATAGGCGGTGGCTTTCCCGTCCTTCCTCTCCAGAGACGCGAGGAAAGGCAACTGGCGCTGGAGGAACCCGGCGCTGTCTCCATCTGCCAGCATCAGCACCTGCCCCAGAAGGAGCTGTGAGAGCGCAGCCGCCACCACCCAGCTGCTCCTTCCCCACCCGCGGACGTGCCAAGCCCTGGCAGCGTCTCCCCACGCACCCAGCCAAAAACAGGGAGCCCCGGGGACCCGTGCCAGCCCTCTGCTGGGCTCCCGCAGTGGCCACGTCCCCTGTGTGCCTGTGGGAGCTCAGGGTCCGCACCATCCCCACAGCTTCACCTCCCTTCTTCCCCCACCAACAGGGACCGGCACACGCCAGCCCGGAGGGGGCTGCTGGAGCCAGGCAGAGCCCTGGGGACACCCACCCAGCTCGGGGACAGCCCCAGCCCGGAACCAGCGGCAGCAGTAGCCGGTCCCACCCTGCAGCCCAGATCCTGCCCTCCAAATGCTTCCCAAAAAACTCGAGACACCAACAAGCAGCGGGTCAGAGGCTCCCCGGGTTGATTCGGCAGCACCAGCCAGGGCTGCCGTGATAATTAGCTTTTCTGAAAGGGAAAATGTTTGTCAAAGCCTCAGGGCTCGCGGGCTAATCACGGGAGAAGCCAGGAGCTGGCCGGGAGCCTGGTGCCCACACAGGGTGAGCAAAGCCCAGGCTGTCCCCAGGTCCACAGCAGGGCAGCAGCACCCCGCTGCCGGAGCACACGCTGTCCCACACCTGGCCACAGCCCCATGCGTGCTCTGCTGAGCGCTGACATCCTCACCACATGTCTGCCTTGCTCATGCCACTGCCACCAAGGATGCCAACACCAAACGTTGCCATCCCAGTGCCCACCAGCCCTTCCAGCTGCCAGGCAGTGACACCTGAACACCCCAGCGTGTGGCATCCCTGCCACCAGCCCCGGGGACAGGAGAGAACCCAGCCCCAAGACCCAGAAGGGACACCCCTGCAGCCTTCCCATGCCTGGCAGGGGCTCCCTCACCCTATGTCCCTAGCAGGTCACCGTGTCCCCAAGCCCTTGGCACAGGTAACAGTGGCTGCAGTCCCATCCTGTCCCCCCACACCTCCTGCTCAGCCTCTACCCTGACCCAGCTCAGCCTGTCTCCCTGCCTCCTGCTCCCCCCTCCCTCCACGCCTTTGGAATTAATTCCAGGAGTGATTAATTACCAATTCATGTCCAATCTGAAATTCATTATTCATTTTTCTCACAAGCTCCCTAAGGTCCTCTTGCAGGGCCAGGATGAAGGCGAGCGGCAGGCTAGCGCTCAGCAACTGAGGAGATAATGGGATCCTTCATAATTACCCTAAAGACCATTAACAGGGCAGGGATCTATACCAGGAGCCAGGATCCAGCCCTGGAGCAGGGATCCAACCCTCTCTGCTCCCAGGGAGCAGCAGCCTGGCATCACTCTCAGAGCACTCACACCAAAGGGCTCCTCCAGGCACAGGGACCATTTAAATCTGCGACCTCAATGCCATTTTATCATCAGCATCTCGTTAGAGCAAGCATTTCAGTGTGAGATTTGTAAGGAATTAATTACTGGAACGACCTAATTAATTGTGTTCCTGCAGATGAGCCTAGCCCCCAGTGCCCCGTGGGCACCACGGGAGGGGGGTGGCAGGGGACACAGCGGTGACGTTTGCCCAACTCCTTAGCAAAACCGATTCCCAAAGCTGCCACATCCCCCGAGTGGGTGAGTTGAGGGCTGTTCTGCCTCGGGCAGCTTCTTGGGACTGGGTAAAGATAGTTGGGAAGCAGCTGGAGGGGCCGTGAGAAAAGGGGCACCTCCATCTCCATGCAATGTAGCACAGACAGATGGGTGGCTGTCAGGAGGTCGACCCACACTCAAAGAAGCAGGCACAGCCCTTGGGGCTCTGCTCCTCTGGGGAGAGAGCCCTCCCGACAGATCTCCTCCTGCCACCTTCTCTCCTCCAGAAAATGAACCCAGGCTATTGATCCATCTCACTGTTGCAACATGGGGAACAATTAAGAGCTGGCAAGGGGCAAGCAGGGACCAGCCCTCTACCCTGTCCCCTGTGCACCCTCCACACACACCTTCCTGCATCAGACAGCTCCATTAGAGCACCCCATGGCTTATCTCCCACATGGAAATAACTATCCAGAGCATCCAACTCTTCCTCTGTGCTCCAAGGAAGGCAACAGCCTGGGAGAGAAAGCCCTGTCCCTGGGAAGCAAGCATCCCCACCAGCTGCTCTTCTTAGCAGGAGGGAACTGAGCTGCACAGGAGGGAAGGGGAGGGAATGGCTGCTCTATTTTTGCTGCTCAAGACCCCGAAGCCCTGAGTGGGCTCAGGGGACCAAGGGCTGGAGCAGCTGCAGCAGGAGTGGGAGCAGGTTATTAGCAGTGGTGCTGAGCTCCTCGCTGCCACCACCACACCTCCTGTCCCTGCAAACTGGGTCACTCCCTGTAATGCTTCAAAGGGAGAGGGAGAGCACAGGAGCAGAGGCCTCACAGCAGGACAAGGACTGGCACAGCCAAAGACACTGCTGGACAGGAGATGGTGGAGGAGGAACCAGGAGCTGTGTCCCCTACCCACACTCCTGGGCAGAGATTATCACTATTCTCCAGCACTAGCATTAAACACTGCTGGGCAGGGGGCAGAGGCTTGGGGACAAAAACCTCCACGGGCTGCACCTAATGTGAAGACAAAGCAGGGAATCTGTGCTGCTGGCTCAGCCCCTACAGCACACCCCAGCCCAGCTTACAAAAGGAAACTGGTGCTTGGGCACCAGTGCCAGCTCCCACTGGCTCTAGCTGAAGGCACCAGTCCCTCTGGGATGAGAACAGGACAGGAGGATGCTCCCCAGAAGGGAGGCAGGAGAGAGGAGGAGGATGGATGGATGGATGGATGGATGGATGGATGGATGGATGGATGGATGGATGCTACAGCCACACTGGAAGAAAGGATGAAGGCACAATCCTTTGGTGCCTTGGGGTGTGCCAGCAGTGAGCAGGGAACTCCCCCAGGGGCCAGGGAAGGACAGGCATGGCTGGCAGGACTGGCACCTCTACCTTGTTTGGGCTGAAGACGGAGTGGACGCAGCGCAGCATCTCTTTTGTGTCTTCTCCTTGGGGGTCCCCACAGATAACAACCTGTCCAGGGAGAACGTGGGTGGCAGGAGGGAGAAAGCAGAGAGTTGTGAGTGCACCCACAGCACCCCAGCAGGTCCCACAGGGGACACATCAGCCCCAGCCCATACCTGTTTGAGGGTGTGATGGAAGACAGCAGTGGCCCGAGCCATCTCTGGCAGAGCTATTGGGATCTTCTGCAGCCTCTCTGCAAAGGCAGCCAGGATCTGTCCTGCTTTTTCCACCCACTCCTTGTGGCCAGAGTAACAAGCTGCTCGGAGCAGGTTTGTGACAGTGACAGAGTTGGCCGTGGGCTCTGCTCCATCTTGGTCTGTGGAGGACAACAATCCCTCCATCAGCCTGACACCTCACCACACCAGGGGCTGGCCCTCCAGCTGGCCCCACTCCAGAACCCATGCAGAGCATGGCCAGGTCCCCCAGCTCACCATCCTTCAGGCGTAGGAGCAGAGAGGAGTCACCAGCCTCACTGGAGAAATAAGCAAAGCCTTTGGGGTCCCAGAAGAGCTTGTCTTGCATGTGCTGGAGCTGCAGGGCCCACTCCAGCCAGCTCTGCTCCAGCGAGGCTTCATACAGGTCAAAGAGAGCCTGGATGACGAAGACATAATCCTCCAGGAAGCCCTGAATGGGCACAGCACTGCAGCCACAGAGGGGAAAGAACCATCAGGGTCTCTACACTGGCCAGGTGGGAAATGTTCTCCTACCCACTGGTTCCTGCTACCTGGGGAGATGCCACCTCAGAGCTCAGCCCCAGGAGAGGCTGTGCCATGTCATCACACAGCTCAGCCCCAAGTTTCTGTACAGTCAAGCGGTGGCAGGAGAGAGCAGGAGAAGTCTTCTGCCAGCTCCAAAGATCAGGAATAGAAAAGGATACGACCTTCATTTCTCCTCACTGGCTGGGGAGCACTAATCCATCCCAAACCCAAGGCCAACAGCCTCCCTCCCTCCGAGTCCAGTCCTGCCTAGAGGACAGGACATGGACCACCTGGGTCTGGGCAGCTCCCACAGTCTGGCCAGTAGGTCCAGAGACACCCTCTGCACCCCTGCTCACCTCTGCTCCACCGTGCCATCCTTGCCCTGGTAGCAGCTCCTCAGCAGTCTCCCACTGGTGGGGTCATAAAGGTGTCTCTGGAGGAAGGCAGCTGCCTGCCCTGCCCTGCTCACGTACTGCTGCTCAGCCAGGGCTGCCCCAGCCTGGGCAAAGCCTGAGATCATCAGCCCTGCAAAGGCACAGACATGAGAAGAGTCAGGGGACACAGGGACCAGAGGAGTGTCATTGTCTGTCCTTTCAAGGATGCTCAGCATGAGGCTCATCCTCCCTGACGTTCAAGGCGGGTCAGAGCTTGGGCCTCAGCTCTTCTGGTTCAAACCACTAATAAAGTCACTTGTTGTCACCAAAGAGAAGGGCAGAGAACCCCAAGACCAGCAAGAGCCAAGCCTCTGCTTGTGGGCAGAAACAAACGGGGTTTCAGAGTCCACCTGTTTGTAGACTTGATGTAACCCCAGCACCTCCAGACCCAGCTACCCAGGCTTTACTATCAGGACCAGTGCCCGAGGTATTTCAGGACACCCAGACAGACGGATGCAGAGCTGTGGCCCCCTCCCTGTAACACGGCGCTGAAAATGGGCTCTGCCCCCGGCCCGGTTCCGCAGCCCCACAGCCCGGGCTGGGAGCCGGCCTGAACCAGGGGAAGAGTTTTGCTGCTCTCTGCTGGCAACAGGGGAGGAAAATAAACCCAGAGCGCTATCCCCACCCTCAGCAGCCCCACGGCTTCCAGGTACAACCCCAGACCCCACCGCACCTCCCTGGGGGTCCAGCCAGTCCCAGCAGGAGTCATTGCTACAAGCCCCAAAAAAACTTGCTTGCCCACAGAGGGGTCCTTCCAAGGCACCCACCCCCCGGGACCGAGCAGCCTCTCACCATTCCATGCTGCCAGCATCTTGGTGTCCAAGTGTGGCCGTGGCCGCTGTGCCCGGGCTGCAGCCAGCCTGAGCCGACCCTCCCGCAGCACGGCACCGAGACAGCCCGGCTCCAGCCCGAACCGGGTTGCTGTCAGCTCCGGGGAGCACCGGGCAATAAGGACGTTTTTGCCTTTCAGCTCCTGATGGGGGTCCTGAAAAGAGAGTCCTGTTCTACAGCCACCGGCAGGCTGAGTGCTTTGGGGATGCTCTGCCATCCTCCCACACACAAGGAAAGGGATTCCACACCAGTGCTCCCAGTACTGGGCAGGTCTTTGCTCTCCCTTACCTTCATGGGGTTGACATTGCCACCCTCCTTCACTCCGTAGTGGTGCATGAAGACATCTGCCAGGGTTGTCCCCTCTGTTGCCCCCTCGATAGGGTCAGGAAGGAGAGCCCGGATTTCCTCAGCTGTCCACACACAGAAAGCTCCTTCCCGTTTCTGTCCAGATTCAGGGGTTGGGTAGGAGTCAGCATCTTCTGCGCTGTAGAAACCTCCTGACTGAGAAATGAGCAACAGAGACACCCTCCAGCTACTGGGACAGCACCTTCAGCCAGATCCCCATCACTGATGGGCTGGCAGTCCAGCCAGCAAGCCCCAGCAGAGCCCCAGTTTGAGCTCTGATGGGGAGGGAGGTGGAAAAAGTAGCCCCGAGCCACATCCCAGGGCAGGGTAAGCAGCTCCCTTTGGTCCAGCTCAGAGAACAACCTACCTGGTCACTCAGGTCCCGTGAGACATAGAGCAAAATGTCTTGGGCAACATCAGCAAAGAATTTGTCACCAGAGATCTGCAGGAGGCACAGGGTAGATGTCCATGTTGCAAGGGGGCAGCAGGGAGGCAAGAGACACAGCAAGATGTAATAAGAGATTCAGATTTTAAGAGCTGGCAAAGGAGGGAAAACACATCTGAGCATCAGGGATTTTAAACGTAGGATGGACTGAGGGTGAGCCCTCTGCAACTTCAGGCACTGGAGAGCAATCTTGGAGAGTTACTCCAAGGTCAGAGGCAGCAGCATGTGTTTGCTGACTTGCAAACACCAGCCAGAAGGCTGCTCCCTCCCCAGTATCCTCAAAACACTGGGGATAATCTGCCATGGACTTGTGTAGCTTTTCTGGATGAAGACCAGCAGATGAGGGGCAGTATGGGACTGCTCTGTGCCCATGGGATGGGCAGCACCTTGGGGAACAGATTTCTAAGCTGGTCCCCAGACAAAGCCAGCTGTCCCCAGCCCACACATGGTGTGCCAAGTGAACCCCCCTCCACAGAAAGATGCTCTGGACATACCTGAAATGCTCTGATGTATGTGGCTGCCAGCTGCCCCTGGTCATACAGCATCTTCTCAAAGTGAGGGACGTGCCAGTGCTGGTCAGTGGAGTAGCGGTGAAACCCCTGCAAAGACCAAGTGGATAAATCTGCACCACACACTTCCTGGGCATGCCACGGGTTTAACCCCAAGGCTTTCCTCCTACCTGACAAATGTGGTCATGGATGCCCCCGTGGGCCATCATCTTGAGGGTATGCAGAGCCATCTGCAGTGCCCGGGCACCTTCTGGAGTTGCTTTGTGCAAGGCCCAGTATGTGAAGAGGAAATTCAAATTCACTGAAAAACAGGGAGAAAGTTGCAGTCTGCGGGGTGAGCTCTGCCCCCCAGTGCCATCTGCCCCATGGCAAGAGTGACCAGCAGAGGACAGACTGACCTGGAGTGGGGAACTTGGGGGATTCAGAAAAGCCTCCATAGTCCTCATCATAGGAGTTGGAGAGCTGCTGGAAACAGGTGGCCATTACCTCTTTGGATGGTGGGGGTGACTCCTGGCCCCGCACACGGATCTTAGTAGTGACTAGCAATGCTTCCAGGATCTTCTGGCTGCTTTCCAGCAGGGCATCTTTGTTCTCCTTCCACTAAGATGAGGAGAGGGAAAGTCAGTTCTGCCAACTTTTCTCTCTCTTTCTGCTTCATGCATTGCACTGGTCCAAACTGCACCTTCAGTTCTCAGATCCCCTCCCCAGATCAGTTCCAATCCACCTCTAACCCAGCCAAAGCTCTGACACATTCTCTGGGCTACTGTTTCTCCTGACTCTTGTCTCTTAACTCAGTCATCATCAAGCCCAGACCACTTTCACTGCTGCCCTTTTGGCTGAGTGCTGCCACCAAAGCCATTCCTGCCCCATACCTGCTCTGCGATTCGGAGCAGGACAGTCCGAAAGCCAACGCGATGAACTCCATCTTCTGGAGGGAAGTACGTCCCCCCTGCAAAGGGCTTTAGGTCTGGAGTCAGCCAGACACTCATTGGCCAACCACCTCCACCACTGGTCGCCTGAAAGACAAACCATGGGTGCACCAAGGTCATGCAAGAGGCACCCTCTGCTCTGTATCCCTCTGGCACATCCAAGTGCTTCTCCTGGGCACAGACACACACTTCTTTCCACCCTCATCATCATGCATGGCCCCATTCAGACCACTCCACATACTGGTGCTTCTTGCTTGATGAAGATGACCATGAACATCATCTTGTGAGAGCCAAAGCCTCCCGAGCTCTGCCCATGCCTCCCTTACCTGCACGAAGGTCATGTACACTTTGTCCACATCTGGCCGCTCCTCACGATCCACTTTGATGCACACAAAGTTCTTGTTCATAATCTCTCCAATCTCCTTGTTCTTGAAAGACTCCTCCTCCATCACATGGCACCAGTGGCAGGTGGAGTAGCCAACTGAAAACAGGCTCAGGTGAGTGAGGAAAGGCCCTCTGCAGGGAGCAGGAAATGTGCTTTGGGGGGATGGCTCAGCACTGGGGAACTTTGCTATAGGGAACAGCTGCTGTCCCCATGGAGGAGATGGAAAAAGCCTTCTGCAAGCATGGAGGTTTGCAGGGCCTACTGGGCATCTCCTAAGATGTGGCCAGGGACTCTAGTAGCCAGGAAGGCTCCCGGATTCAGCCCATCTTCAGCAAGTGCTATTAATGCACGTGGACCTCTCTTGCTGACAGAGAATAAGTGGCCAATGTTCATCTTTACTGGCAGCTCACCCAGCAGCCCAGGACACAGCCTGGCTTATCTGGTCACATACTGGACAACACACAGGAACACAAAATATGCCTTGTTTCTGGTTACCTGACAGGAATATCAGCTTGTTTTCTTGTTTTGCTTTATCAAAGGCTTCCTGACCCCAAGGGTACCTGCAGAGGGAAGACAAGACAGGAGCTTCAGGCATCACTGCTGCAAGGATTTATGTGTTCCTCTAAAGCTGTCAGAGAAGCTGCTGCCTGGTGGAGAGCAGTCCGGGACAGGGCTGGCTCAGGAGTGTGCATGGCAAATCCATGGGGAGCTGGACAGGAGGCCAAGTTGTTCCACTTGCCATCAGCTCCACAGCAGTGAGTCCTCAGCCCCACGGACACAAGGAGAGGAAGAAGGAGAAAAGCATTGGGCCACTCTTACCAATCCACAGGGTTGTGAGCATGCTGCAGGAGGTAGGGGGACTTCTCATTAATCAGGCGGTTGGTGTGACGAGGGGCACTGGGGGGGGTGGCTGTGCCCCCCGAGGCCATGGTCAGGCTCCCTGTTAGGAACACACACCTGCAACACCAAACACGTTCAGCATTTCCTTGGGCAAAGCACAGCCCTGGAGAAAGCTGTGACACCTCAGACCAGCACCACCCTCACCCCACCTCCCTAGGGTGTCTGGCACAGCCCCAGGACAGGGTGCTGCTCCCCAGGGATCATCCGCAGCCCTACAGCAGGGCAACCCCACTGAGGCAGACTGGGTCCCCCTCCATTTACCCTCCACGACCCCACAAAGTCCTTCCCCAGGTGCTGCAGGCTCAGGTGTGGCAATTCCCCTCCAGCACAGCATCCCTGGGGCTCCTTCCCCTCCACCAATATAATTTTGGAGAAGTTAAGGGTGACAGTCATCCACATCCAGGGCTATGGAAGCAGCACCCACAGGATTTGATCTGTGTGTCCTCAGAGCTGAAAATCCCCTCCCGTGGGTACACAGGCAGGTGCAGGGGGTCAGGGTGTGGGCAGGAGAGGGGAGCAAGGGACTAGAAGGGGACCAGAGAGATCCTCCTGATGCTGGATGCAGGGCTGGGGAGGAGGTGCAGGGATACAGCAAGAGGTGCAAGAGGGAAAAGCAGGAAGTATGCAAAGTCAGTTTAGGAGGGATTCAGTGGGGCACAGGGGGAAATTAGGGGAGATGCAGAAGGGGTAGAGAGCGTTGCAATGACGCAGAGAGAACTTAGAGGGATGCGGGAGGTGCGGGGAGGCTGCAGGGGATGCAGGAAGGGTGCAGGGATGCAGACAGGATTTCAAGGAACGTAGGAGGGTCGCAAGGATGCAGAGCATTTAAGAAGGAATCGGGGGGGGAGGTGCAGGGGGGATTTAGAGGTATGGGGAAGGTTTAGGGAGTGCAGGCGGCATTTAGGGGTTGCAGGGAAGGTTGAGGGGGGCACAGGGCGTATTGATGGGGTGCCGGAAGGTGCCGGTGACACTTAACCTGTCCCACAGCCCCCTGCCATCCCTGCCCACCGCCCTACAAGAGCGCAGCTGGTTCCTGCAGCCGCCCACCCCGGGGGCCGGGCCGGTCCCGCCCTTCCCACCGCCCCCCGCCCGGCCCAGCCCAGCCCAGCCCGGCCCCCCCGGTACCTGCGGGCCCGGCGCAGCGGCGCCGCGAACATGGCGGCGGGGCGGGACTGGACGGGACGGGGCGGAGCTGCCACCGCTCCCCGTCACCGGCCCGAGGCCTCCGGGGCGGTGCCATCACGGGTTGGCCCGTCCTCCCCCCGTCCCCTCGGCCCTGCTCCCCAGGGACCGCACACCGGGTCAGACGGAGCAGTTTATTGTCACAGGCAGCCACCCTCTCGCCATTCCCCTCCCACCCTCCCCGGCCCGGAGCGGGGCCCAGCAGCGGGCGAGGAGGCGGCTGCCCCCGAGGGGGCCCGGCCCGCGGCTCCTCCTGGGGGGCCCGAGAGGGGAGCAGCGAGCGGGAGGGGGGCGATGGGCTGGCGGGCGAGATGGGGGGCGAGCCAGGGGAGCGCGATCCAACCGGAGACCCCAGCCCAGGAAGGGGAACCCGAGGGGATGGACCCCAGCTCCTCGCAAAGCCCCCCACTGCCCCACGGGGAACCATCCAGCAGCGAGACCCCGGCCCCGGAGCCCCCAAAGCACAGTCCTTCCTGGGGGGACCCCTACACCCCCCTCAGCAGCAGCTCCGGCTCCGCAGGGAAAGGAGCGCGGTCCCCCCTCCCCTGTCGAGCACGGGGGCTCATGCCGGCTGCCCCCCCCCCCCAGCCGGTGGTCATGGGGAGGGGGCTGGCGTGGGGGGGACCCTCCCGGCATGGCGCATCTCTGCCCCTGCAAGGTCTTGGTGGAGAAAAGGCCGAGGGGGGGGTCTGTAACAGCCGGGGAAGGGATGAGAGTTTATAGGTCCAGAGACTTCAGAGGAAGGGGTTGAGCCCCCCCGGAGCGGGCGGTGGGGCCGGGGGGCCGCTCATGGGCAGTAACGGCTGCGGCAAAGTGGTGGGGAGTTCGGGAAAGGTGCCGGCCTGGGGGAAGGCACTGGCGGAGACGGGGAGGGCGGTGGCGGCGGTGGGGACACTGCTGAGGGGCATCGGCAGGGACGCGCTGTAGGTCATGGAGTTGGCGGGGAGGCCGGCGGGCAGGGCGGGCACCGGCGAGCTGGTCCGCATCTGGTTGAGCGTCGGCTTGGGCTGTTCGGCGAGGCTGAAAGGGTTGGTGGGGGACGGCGTGCTCAGACCTAGCGAAGAGACGATGGGATGTATCAGGGCAGCTGTGGCACCCCCAGATCTCCTCCTCCCCAGACCTCCCCCCTCTGCCCAGCCCAGCGGAGCCGGCAGCACCGCAGCCTCAGCACCTACCCGAGAGAAAGGGGTTGCGTGTCTTGGAGGCTGGTGCAGGCGCGACCAGGGAGTCCAGGTTGACAAGGGAGGAGGCAGCGGGGCCAAGGAAGGCTTCAGGGGTTTTACAGTCCTTCCGTTCTTTGCTGGATTCGGGCAGAGACTCAGCCAGGTTGGTGAGGTCGAAGCTCTTCGCTCCATCCTGCTTGGTGCTGGGGAACAGGTCATCAAAGGGGTCCAGCTCTGGGGTGGGTGAAATGAGCAGTGTGAGCTGGACAGGGGACACTGAGGGTGACAGTATCCCATCACTGCACAGCCTGTTGCACCTCAGGTCACATCTCGTGGTGGGGCTGAGGCTGCCACACAGCATGCCCAAGCTCCCTCCCTCTGAGCCGTGTCAGGAGGCAGCTGGTTTGGAGATGTGGGTGCACACAAGGACCAGAGATGACCCTTCAGCTACAGGGAAGCCCAAGCCCACACAGCTGCAGCTGAAACAAGCTTTGGCCATGCCAGTAAGCAGCCATGCCTGACCAGTCCTGGGGCTGCGCCCCTGCAATGGGCAGGGACAGGTCACTGTCCCCACCCACCCTAATGGGACCCTGCCCACTCCCCCAGCTCTTACCGACGGGGCTGTTGGACTTGGCAGAGGAGGGTGGCTGTGAGGAATCCTGCTCCGGCAGCTTTGCAAACAGATCGAAAGCGTCTCCCCCTGGAGCTGGGGGAAGAGGGGAGACTCAAGGAGGGGAGCAAGCAGGGAGGTGAGGGGCAGGAGAGAGGCAGGGGCGGCTGCCTGCAAGGAGACAGAGAGGAGGGTGTGCAGTGAAGGGATAGGGGGAGGGGGGCTGGGAATGTGCCCTGGGCCTGGGGGACTGAGATAAGCTGGAGCAGGAGTCCAGTCTCAAGCAGGCAGTGCTGACCCAGGCAGCCCCCATGCTGTCCCCCTGCAGCAGGCAGGTCCCCTTCCCACCCCCAGTGGGCACAGATCAGCAGGAATGCTTAAACAGCCAGCACTGTACCCCAAAACAGATTCTCCTCCCTGCCCAGGGACCAAAAGTGAGGGCAGGGCAGGCAGGAGCTCAGGAAGCACAGAGGAGGAACTGAGAGCTCACTGAGCTCTGAAACACAACCTCCTCCTACAACCACTTCCCCATCTGCAATGTGACACCTGTGAGCAGCAACCACCCTGTCCTGGCAGGGCTCGTGGGGATGGTTTTTGGGGAGCAAACAATCACATATCCCCGGGGAGACACACACCCTCACCCCACTGCTGGAGTGGTGCCACAGCCGCCCTCCACTCCCACGGGAAGGCCCCGTTAACTGTGCCATGTTAATTAAAGCAGCCTATTCTGTGCAGAGACAGAGCTTGAAAGTTCCTTAAAGTCTTCAGGATGCCGAGGGGCAAGCAGAGGCCCCGCTGCGGGGCAGGAGAGCGGGCAGGGGGTGTCTGCAGAGCTGGCTGCAGGAGGGAGGGGGAAGCACCCAGGATGCCCAATTCACAGGTGATGGCCAATGCCACCCATGGTCCCCAGCAAAGCAGAAACACCGACCAAGCCTCTTACCAGGGTTAGGAGGTTGTTCAGCCACAGCAGCCCAAGGGTCAGCAGCTGGTGTAGAACCAGGGGCCTGGGCTGGGGGGGATGCTGTCACCCAGGGATCCGCAGGAGGGAAGCCAGAAGACAAGGAAGCCTTCCCCCAAGGATCGGAGGTGGCAGCAGTGGTGGTACCAGGGGGGAAATCCCAAGGACCAGCAGAGGTTTGCTGGGATGAAGCACCCGCCTGGGAGAGGGGCTCCCCACCCGCAGCCGGGACCGGCACCCAGGGGTCAGCAGCACCCGTCCAGGCAGAGGCTGCGGGCTCTGCTTTGGGTTTCATATCTGAAAGAAGAAGGGAAGCTGTGGGAGTGTGGGGTGTGGAGGGATGCTGAGCAGTGGGGATGATGTGCCCTGGAGTCCCCAGCTTCCAGCAGCACTGCCTGGGTGTGCAGGGAACTGAGCAGTGGAGGGAGGAGAAGCAAGAGATTGTTACTGTGAAGCTCCTAGGAATTGGGGAAGGGGCAGAATTAGGGGGAAAGGTTTCTGCTACTGTCATGAACTTTGGCAGCCTATGAGTTGTCCCCACCTGGCATATCCCATGGGTCAGCAGACGTGTGGCTGGAGGGAGCTGGTGCCGGCCCAAATATATCTGCCAGCTCCATGATAGAAGACTGCAAACAGAAAAGGAATAAAAAGGTAAGGGAGGCCCGGGGCAGACCTGTGGGATGCCCCCAGAACCCAAGGCTGTCTGTGTGTGGCCATATAGTCCCCCAGTGCTGTACCTGGCTTTTCTTCATCTTTTCTTCTTCCTCCTCTTCCTCCCTGCCCTGGGCAGGCTCCTCCACAGCTCTCTGCATCAGGGAGTTCTCCCCTTGCCAAGTCCTCACCTCCTGTGGGGACAAGGGATGTGGTCTGTGAGCTCAGCAACCCTGCAGCAAACACCTTCTCCAGGAGACAGACCCAGCACAGGAACCACCACCACATCCCCGAAAAGTCCCAGCATCCAAGCAGAGGGCTCCTCTGGGGCCGAGCCCACCAGGAGAGCACCCAGCAGACAGCCCCAGAGCAGCAAAAGCAAAGCAGGTGCTGGAGCCAGGTGGTGTTTTGGGCTCCAGCGCCCCAGAAAGAAGCCCAAATGCAAGGAGAGAGGAGCACCCAGGGCTGCAGGGCACAGGTACCTTCTCATGCTCCTCTTTGCTCAGCGCGAGCGCTAGCTGCAATTGCCTTTCTTCATCTCTACTGGAAATTGGAGGAAGTGGCTTCTGCCAACAGAGGAAATTGGGTGATATTTCAGCTGGCCCTCAACTTGTGGGGCTGCTCGGAGGTCCCTGTCCTCTCCTCCAGCCCCCTCGCCTGTGCCCATCCAGCTCGCTTTGTCTGCAGACCCCCCAGCCTGGTACCCCTGTGCTATCCAACCAGCTCCTGCTCAAGGCTGCCCTGTGGTCACTGCCCCAGCTCCTTCCCCCCATCACCTGCCACTGGTTTAGGCTGGGACAACCCTAAGTCAGGCAGCCAGCATCTCCCCCAGGAGGCTTTTGAAGATTTTGAGGCAGTCAGTGGAGGAGAGGGGATCAATTAGGCATCCCCACACCCGGGCATCCCCAGCCACAGTTTGGGAATCCTGCCCTGCCCTGCTCTACTAGGGCAGAAGGACCCAAACCTGAGGCAGATGTTGGGGAGAGACCACACCACCAGAGCAGCCCTGATCAGCAGCACAGTGATGGTGTGGGACCAGCTGGGGGATGGAAATGAGGTCCCCAGTGGGGGTGTGCACATCTGTGTGCCTGTGCAAGCCTGCAGATGTGTGTGAGTGTGCAGACATGTGCACAGCACAGATGGACCCCAACGGGCAGAGCTCGCAAGAGTGTGTTCCTGCAGTGCTCAACACAGCAGTGTGGGGAAGCTATAAATACTCCAATTCCAGGACAAAAATAGAGATACACGCTCTGCTCTGTCTCCAGAAGAGTCTCCATCAGGCAGGGCAGACAGACAGCAGTAACCACCATCTCCAAAACACAGCCCCTGCCCTGGCAGGACCAAGCTCCAGGGGGATGCCCACCAGCCCAGACACACAGCCCCCTCCTTGGTCACCACATCCCACTAACTTTCTGTGCCTGGCTGTACCTGCTGCTCCACACGGGCTGTGCCAGCCAGCAGCAAGCTCAGCTGGTGTGAAATCAGCTGTCCCTGGAGGAAAAGGGGCAGTGGCCAGCAGATAAGAGAGGGGACAGCCCTGAGGGAGGTTTCAGAGCTGGGGATGGCAGCTTGCTTGCTGTCTGCATCCCTGCTCAGCTCCTCATGGTGATGTTTTCCAGCGCTCCTTCCATCCCAGTCTGAAAGGACCAGGGGGTGGGAGGGAGCACCCAACCCCACCGAGCCCCCAGCCTCATTCATAGCCCCAGGGACGCTGCTAGTTCCCCCCAGTGCTGGGCCAGGTGTCTTCTCACAAAGCCTGTGCAAGAAGGGAAGAGAAATGGGGGAGCTTAGACCAGAAGGCCTCATCAGGAGAGGGCAGCGAGGCTTGGGGAGATTGTGGTGAATCCAGAAGATCCCCCTCAAGTTCACCCTAGGATCTGGGTCTCAGCCTGGTGTTGTCCCTGCTGGTCCAGGGATGGGACAGCCTGTGCCTCCAACTGCCTGCTGGTGATTTTGGATGCCGGGCACAGTGTGAACATCCTGGTGTGGTTCAGGTGCATGCACCAACCTTGGGCAGCCCCCCAAATCCTCCCTCTTTCCAGGGGAATGACCCACCATGCCTGCAGACATGGCAAGGTGCAGGGAGAGGCCACTTTACCTTCTCTGCCTCCTCCCGACTCATGGCCAGTGCAAGCTGCAGCTGCAGCTCCTCCTCTCCTGTAGTCTGGGGCCTCGCTTGCTCCAGGTCAGAGGCAAACCGTGGGGATGAGGATGATGCTGAGAGATAAAAGAGGAAAAGCAGAAGGAACACCATCAGGACTGGGGTATGTTAGGGAGTACATCAGCAGCTTCCCCCAGGCCCCCACCCCAACACCCACAGCATGGCCTCCCCGGATTAGAGCTCCCTACCATGAACAAGCCATGGGTTTGTGATTCAACCAGCACCACCAGCAGCCACCACCATTGGGGTTCACCACCAGCCCAGCCAAACCTCTGCCTGTGGTGCAAGGTGGAGCTGGAATTCACACCATCCCCCACAAAGAGCAGAGGGGAGCAATAGGCACCGGGTGGGTGCACACCAAACTCAGCACCGGCTTCCACCCTGCAGTGGACCCAAGCGAGCCCCCAGACCCCACCAGCAGCACTCACAGTTAAAGGAGGAGGGTGAGCCCCGTGCCCGGCCGTACTCCTCGCCATAGGGTGATGCACGGCGGCCGTAGGTGACCTGGTGGCTGCCACTGCCCATGCCCTCGAGGGCCATGCGCTCCTTGGTCTGCAGCGCATGTGCCCGCTCCTGCTTCAGCCGCTCCTCGTCCTTCAGCAGAGCCATCACCTGCTTCACCTTCTCTCGGATGTTGATGCCCTGGTCCTTGCCATCACGGTCCACGTACTGGAAGTCCTTCAGCGTCTGGATGGTGTAGAGGTTCTCCCGGCACTGGTGGGTCACCTTCTCGGAGCCGGTTTTGATGAGGTAGTCCAGGAGGGTGAGGGCTTTGTAGACGTGACGCCAGTTTTTGCCGCTGTCGTTCAGCCGCCGCCAGATCATGCCCATGACCTCGGCGAAGGCCACCGTGTTGAAGGTGAGATCGGCGATCTCTGACATCAGGGAGCTGGGTGGTCCCCAGGGATCATTGGAGGTGGCCTCCCGCACTTTGATCTCAGCCTCCGAGTAGTTGTGCACGATGTTCTTCACCTGCCTGCGCAGTGCCGAGGTCGTCATGGCTGTGCGGTGCCCGAGACCCGCAGGCGGCGGGCAGGAACAGTGGAGAAGAACTGGGGCCTCACAGCCACGGCCTCACCGGTGCCTGCCAACAAGGACACAGAGACCTCAGTACTGCCTTGACCAACAAGACCCATCCCCAAAACCCTTGGTTGGCACCTGGGACATTTCTCAAGGTGGAAGTGCCCATCACCAGGGCGTCAGGTGAGCCATGCTGGGCTCCTGCTGCTGCCTGACCCAAAGACACGCAGGACGCGGGATGCTCAAGGGGAATAAAATCTCACAGCAAGCTGAAACCCAGCACCTCAGAGCTGCCAAGAGATTTGGCTCCAGATTCAGCAACATTTGGAGGAGATTTTACCCTGCCTTTCTGCTTCTAAAAGTAACCACCTGAAAATGGCAGCTCCCTCCTCCAGATCCCAGCTGCTTCAGCTTCATCGTCCTGGCAAAGATGGTTCCAGGCTCTCCAGCCCTCGTGCCAGCCAGGGGCTCCCCTGTACCCCCAGAGGTACCTGAGGCCACACAGGGCCCTGCTCACCCCAGCAGTAGCCCTAAGGCCCTCGGTGCTGCCGAGGATGCACTGTGTGAAACCAAAACCCTGCCGTGACTCAGAGCCTGCTGTGACTTACTGCTGCTGGCAGGCAGTTTGCTGGGTGGGTTTTCCCAGAAAACTTGATAATTTTGCTGCTGCGAGAGGCTGTGGGTATGGAAGCATGGGCTAATTCAGGGTGACAGATTCATGGTGCTCACCTCAAGCACCAGGTCAGCAAGTGGGATGGATAACACAAGCCCCTATTCCCAAATCCCCAAGCTGCTTGAGCCTTCTCTGGGAGCTGCCCTGGTACCTCCCCGGCAGGCAGTGCCCACCCTTGGGACACGCTGCACCCGAGGCGATGCAAAATGCTGCGGGTCAGCCTGGATCCATCTCCACATGAGCCCATCACAACTCTGTGCTAGTCCTAATCCTCACCTTCTTCCCACGCAGTGGAAAGACACCACTGGCCCTCATTTTGTCAGAGGGCCAAGCAAAGCCAGGAGGCAGAGGCTGCCCGGAGCTGCCATGCCCTCAGCAGGGCTGCACTGCAGGGCCAGGGAGCCTGGCTGCTCCCACAGCTCTCACTGTGCTGCAACAGAACTCAGGGGCAATTTTTTCCCCATTTGAGATAACGCTGCAGGCAGAGGAGTATCTCCCCCACGCAGCAGCGCCTGTGCAGGGTGATACCAGTGTCCATCCCACCACCCACCTCGGGGGCCGATACCTCCAGAACTGCAGCCTCTGCATCTTGTCCAGCCCTCTCCTGCCTCAAGGCTCAGGACACGGCTCCTTCCCACCGGAGCTGGGCTGGGGCCGTGCTGACGTGCCCACGAGCCACGCACGGCACCCGCCACACTCCCGCACAACCCGTGTGACCGGTCCGGCACCTCCTGCTCCGGCGGGCAGGCGGCCGGGCGCCCCACGGCTCCGTCCCCCGTGAGTCAGAGAGGAGCCTGGCACCGCCACTCTCGCGGGCGGACGGAGTTTCTCCGCAGACGCTTCCCTGTATCGATTCCCTTTCGCAATGCAGCCCTTCCTTGGCGCGGCCTTTAGATCCCCCCCGCCTGGCACGGAAACACCTTTGGGACAAGGGCAATGAGGCAGCAAAGTCCTCCGGGACTTGGCTCCGTGCGCTGCTTTCCACCACCACCCAGGTGGGAGATAAAAGTCGCGTTTTTCCAAAGGTGCTGCCGGCCTGGCAAAACCCAGCACCAGCAATCCTCCCACAGGGCAGCACAGCACGGTCCCTCCTGCCTCCAACAGGTCCCCCGGCAGGACAAACGCCAGGTCCAGAGTGATGGACTCTGGTACCGCTTGTCCTAGCTGGAGACCCGATCCCAGCTGGACTTCGCCCACCATGAAACAACCCGGGAAGTCTGCTTGGGAAGAGATGGGAAGCAGGGGCAGGGGTCAGAGGAGCGTGGCCTTGCCTGAAGCAGTGCCAGCCGAGTTAAAGGCAGCGGGGTTTATGGAACACAATATTTCCCACACACACACACTGCTCCCCCCTCATCCTCCCCCCCCAGAATATAAAGGGAGTGAAACAGAAGCTGTGCGGGAGATAAGGCGGCAGCACCGGCAGCTCATATGGAATTACTGCAGTGACCTTGAGTGAGAGGCTGCCAGGTGGGAGAAGGACGCACGGGTGCGGGGACAGGTCCCCATCGCCCCGCGTCCCAGAGTAGGGGACTGCGGAGGAGAAGCGGGGGAGGTGGGGAGAGAAATAATATGGAGAGGGAGCAGGAAGGGGGTGGGGGGAAGGAGGAGAGGGCAAAGGGGCCAGACGAGAGGGGGGGAGGCCGCGGGGGGGGATTAAAGCTTTGCTCCATCCCTAATCAGGTGCAGGGCTGGGAGGAGCAGCGCCCGCCATGGAGGGATCAGCCAGGAACGGCTCCGGGCAGAGCTCTGGGCCGCGCCGCCGATACCGCAGCCCGCCCGGGGCCCGTACCCGCATCCGGGCTCCGGGAGCCACCGAGCAGCCCGCCGGGGCCCGGCTCCGCGATGCTCCGTCGTCCAGAACCTTCCTCCTTCCCACCCTCCTTTCTCCTCCTCCTCCCTTTCCTGCTCCCCCCGCAGCCCCGCTTACCTGCGCGGAGCGGAGCGCGGCCCGGTACCGGTGCCGGTAGGAGCGGGCAGGAACGGCCGCAGCCCGCCCGCTGCCTGCTGCGCGCCGCCGAGTCGCCGGGCTGGCTGGGCAGGTCCCGGCGGGCAGGTCCCGGTTTAACCCTTTGAGGGCCGCCGTGCCCCCCCCCCTTTACCCGCCTTCCCCCCCACCCCCCCCCCCGTGCAGCCCTATCCCCGGTCCCGGGTCCCGGCCCGGTCCCGGCAGCAGCGTTCACCCCCCGGTGCAGTGCAGCGCGGGGCGGTACCGGCCGCGGGGGATGCGGCGCTGAGCCCCTACCCCGCCGCATGCGGGAGGCGGGGAGGCGGGGATGCTGGAACTGCTCCGTCACTGCCCCTCGCTGGCAGCCGCCCAGGCGCTGCTGGCTGCTGCTTGCTCCGCTTGCCTTTATTTATTAATTTATTTCCACCAGTACCCCCCCCCCCCCCTCCCTTCTTCTCATTATTTTTAGACATAAATCAGCACCCGCCAGCTCGGAAGCATCTCCGAGGGATGCCGGACCCCTCCACACCCTTCCCCCCCAGGCTCTCTCCCCCACATAGTGCAGCTCCCTCTCTGATAGCCAAGGCCACAGTTGTAAATCAGGTTTGTTAATTTTATTTATTTTAATTTTTTTTTTTTTTTTTCTGGGATCTAAATTTGGAGCGGATTCTCCCCCTGCTCTAAACATCCCTCAGAGCCTGGCTGGGGAGAGAGGGAGGCATCAGATGACATGACAAAATAAGTCATGTCTCTCTATCATTTCAATGCCCACCCCCTCTCTCCCGACCTCTGCCTTCCATTTTAATCACTGTCAGGCCTTCAAGTTTTATGGATAGACATAATCTTTTTAATATCATTGACATTTTCCATAATGGAAAGCATCTCTTGTATGCTGAGACATTCTGGAGATGGACTGTCCCTGCCTGCCGATGGTCCTGCTGGGCTGATTCATCCTGCTCCAGGCACTGGAGGTCCTGCTTTGGATTGCAGGGAGAAGGCAGTGGGGAGGCTGCGTGCCTGCAGGGGCTCTGCAGATCTCATCAACCTGACTTTGCCATCAAGCTCTGGCCATGTGAGCTGAGTGAGCATCTAGTCCCCCTCTCAGCTGCAGCCTATGAGAAAAAGGCTTCCAGCATCCAAACCCTCCTCCAGGTCAGCCAGGAGAAAATCCCAGCTTGGGCAGTGGGAAGCATTCTTCTTTGTCTAAGATCCAGGCTCTCCTCTTCCTCTGTTTTCAATGATCCCAGTTCACCTGTATCAGATGCTGAGGCAGCCAGTTTGCCCCTCTTCAGGCATGGATTTTTCATAAGCAGTGAACCTCTCCACAGGGACACAACACCCTACCAGCCACTCTACAATCATTGAGTTTTTTAGGTGGCCTCAACCCCGCCAGGAAGGCTCTCAAAGCGTTGTCCCTCAGCCCTGCCACAAGCTGGCTGTTGGCCCAGACCCCCTCTGCTATTTAGAAGCTTGTGGAAAGGTGCTGTCACCTTCTTGCTTGCAGCATTTTCCTGGAATCTTTCTTCCTGGCCTAATAGTTAGGGTGTCTCCAGGCCCTGACTCACGTGATGGGTTTGGTATGCAATTCCCAAGGCCAGGAAGGTCACTCACCTCAATTATTTAGCAAACACAACAGAAATTATTAACACTAATACAAATAATGCTTACGTTTGGGAGAGGAGAAGGAACAGTCTCCTTGCTGGCTGTTAGGACTTGGTATTATAGGCACTGGGGTATCCACACGCAGGGCTGAGCAGCCCTGGGGGTCTCTGCCCCCATCTCAGCTCACACCAGGCCTGCAAACAAGCTTCTAAAGCTGTTCTCTGGAAGCCAGCTCTAATTCCACTGCAGTTCCAGTCATGCGACTTCCACAAATCAAGGAAAAGAATTAAAAAACAAAAAACAAAAAACAAAAAAAAAAAAAACCAAAACAAAACAAAACAAAACAAAAAAAACAAAAAAAAAACAAAAAAAAAAAAAAACAAAAAAAAAAAAAAAACCAAAAAACGTGTTGCACTTGCATGGGCCAGAAGAGACCTTCCCACACTCTGCTTGTACCCTGTCCCTTCAGAACATTCTTGTCCAGAGCTGTAAGAGGCACTGGCAATATTTATGACAAAAAATAGAGACTATTTACAAAAGTTCTTGTGCCACCCACCCTGTGCAAGGGGAGGCCAGTGCAGGACATTTATTTCACCCGTAGTCCATGACTGACCTGAGACTCCCTCTTTCCATACTAACAAGGTTTCCTGGGAGTGGAGGCAAACACAGAACCTGCTTTCTATAGGCTGAACTGGAGGCACTGATCTTATGAACGGGCTTTGTGAGGCCACCAAATAAAAGTATTCCTGCCTTGGAGACAATCACGTTGCCTCTCTAATGCGCAGACTCCCTCTTGTCTAGAAACAGATGGCTTGAGCTGTTTGAGTTGGGCAGATTCACAAGCTGATAATCATCTCCAGGGAGGCAGGAGCTATTGTCAGAGCCTGTGAGACACACCCCAACTTCAGGCCTTTTTCCTCCTAGCTCTCAAAATGTTGCTGAAATTCTCTCTACAGGAATGCTGAGCAGAGACATTCCCTTTGTGGGTCCATGCCCGCTGAGCCAGAAGAGGCTCCTGGCTGCAACAGAGGCCAAAGTATCTCCCCACACCCTACTGAGAGAAAGCATCTCTAAACATGAAGGGCCTCACCTGGCCGCCACCAAAAATGAAAGAAATAATCTGCACTTTGCCCTGGTACTGCTGGGAGCCAAGGGGAAGATTATATCCTTTCCCTAGACACAGCACACGAGTCAACACGAGAAAGCAAAAGCAACCAGTTCTGCAGAGGAACAGTTATTTGGCACTTTGTGTGGCTGCCAGTGTGCAAGAGCACGTGCCCAAGGTCCACATGGATGCTGCAGGGGTGCAGCCATGTACAGTTTGTAACAGCAGTGCTCAGCACAGATATGCATCTGCTGCCTAACAACCCTAAAGGTATCACAAACCTCAATTAATAACTTGCATGATGTCATCTCCCTGTGGGCCAAAGCCTCTCCAGGGAATGCCACCCAGCTGCTTCAGCAGGAAGATGGCATTTCAATGACATCACTTGCAAGAGACCCTGCTCCAAGCCAAGCCCAATTACAGAGCGTGCAACACTTGGACTCGGGATGCTTCCAAAAAAACTCCATTCCAGTCATGATGCCCAAGGAAACCTGGACAGAAAGAGGTGATGAGCCCAGAGCACACACAGACTGAGAGACAGGGTGGGTGGCTCTAACAAAAGGCCCAGCCACGCTCACAGTATTTATAGCATGAATTTCACTCATTTTAATTCCAGCATTTATGGCATGAATTTCACTCATTTTAATTCCAGCATTTATGGCATGAATTTCACTCATTTTAATTCCAATGTGATTAGTCTTGGAAGGAAGCAAGAGCTGGCTGAGAATGGGGTATGGGGACATTGAGCTGGAAGGAAAGAGATGGCAAGAGCAGCACAAGAAATAAACTCATGTGCCACCAGGCAGGGTGGCACACACCCTGGGACAGTGCACTTTCACTGGGGTGGTGAATGCCTCTGAGAAGCAAATCCCAAGAGAAGACTGGAGAAGAAGTCAAGAATATGATCAAAAATAGGATGGGTTTTTCCTACTTACAGTCCTGGTACTTGGGCTCCTCAGTACAAGGACACTCTCTGCTGTCTCACCTGCTAGCAAAGCAAGACTGAACAACAAGAATAAGACATCTCTCATGTTGTCTGGCACTTTTAAATTCTTCTCTTAGCAGAAATGCCAGTATTTTTCAGTCTTAACAGTTCCTGAGGCTGCAATATTTCTTGCCTTGTCTCTTCTTGGCAAGCAATAATCTGTAGAAGTAACAGATGATCTAGCAACAGTCTCACATCACAGTTCTAATCAGTGCATCACTTCAGAAAGAAGAATCTAGACCTCATCTCTGTAAATATGGCTATTTATTGATTTTTTAAAAGTCTATTTCTGATCAAAACGGGCTTCAGCCTCCCACTTCAGAGCACCTTCTTCCTTTAGGTCCTCAAAAAAAGAAAACATTTTGCTCACCATTGAATCCAGCAGCCCATAAACCTGAAGCAGAAAATAAAAAGATAATTTAGCAAAAAAACATGAAGAAACCCTGATGACAAGACAGACAGGGAGATGGTTTCTCACACAGGAGCACATTAAGGCAGGGACATGCACACAACCACATAAAAGTGTCTGGCTGCTAACAGAGCTTAGCTGTAGTAATAATTTCTCTAGCTATGAAGTGTGGTTAACATTTTCTGAGATACAATTAATTCTGCTGGTGCCTCAAGAGTCCACAAGCATACTAAAGACATCCTAGATAGAAATCCCCTATGTGGCTATGTGAGGGCTGGGTTTATGGTAACAGATTCCAGGCCAGAACAAAGGACACCTTACTTTGGGTTTACCTTGTTTAGAGAATTACAGACTGACTTTTGTCAGATTTCTGAGCTGAACACTTCAGCTCCACTTCAGCTTCAGTGGAAGGTTACAAGCAAAGAGCAAAAAACAAGAAAGATATAAGCTCTGGTCAGACTCACTTGAACATAAAATTTCTCCTGGTATTGCTGATACAAAACTGGGTCATTCACCTCCACTACAAAAGAAAGAATTTCAGTTATCCAAAAGCAACATTTTCACATGCAGAAAGACAAGCCCCCTGCACTCATGCAGCGGAAATATGTTCCTTTTGCAATGTATTTTCCTCTTTTTATGAATCTGAGCTGTACTGCACCAAAAAAAAAAAAAAAAAATCCTTGAAGATTACTTAATTAAAATAATGGATGAACAGGTCTCAGAGGTGTATCAGAACAAGCCTGTAAAACAGCTAACAGTGAGGTAGGGCTTTCTGGGTTAGTTTGTGTGAAAACTGTAGCTACATCTAGCTCAATCAAAAGGCTTATTTGTGTGGTGGCTTCTTGATGACACCAAACCACAGCTCACAATGAGGATGATCTCTGAGGTCCCTTCCAACCCGGCTAATTCTATGATTCTATGATCA
This sequence comes from Heliangelus exortis, assembly GCF_036169615.1. Classification (NCBI taxonomy): domain Eukaryota; kingdom Metazoa; phylum Chordata; class Aves; order Apodiformes; family Trochilidae; genus Heliangelus; species Heliangelus exortis. The sequence goes on from NC_092441.1 coordinate 5,965,772, forward strand.
CACAATTTTTTCTGACACATTTTGATATATAAAACCTTTGAGGGGCAACTGCTGAAGTTGCCATTTCAGTTGGTATTCAGCACATTCTCTGGATTTCCAACAGCCCACAGAAACCAGTTTCTGTGCTCAAACTTTACCTGTTTCCTCTGGAAAGGTATCAAGATAGGTGGTGTTCTCAGGCAATTCAAGAGAGGACCTCAGCCTCATGGAGCAGCTCACCATGCTATCAATTGTTTCACACCACAGCATAAAACTGTGAAAAATATCAGAATCAGAAGAGAGACAAGTACAGCAATTGCCTCTTTGCTCACCCAGTGCCCAGGAAGCTCTCCTGTGCATCCAAACCCATGAAATACCTCCCACCATCTACAAATTTCTGCCACTGGATGCTAAACTATTTCCCTGGTGTTTGTGCTCTCTGAGGGCTCAATGGTTTGCAAAGCAATGGGCTCACACAGACCCATAAATATTACTGTGAATCTACAGAGAATCATGTAATGTGTTGGGTTTTCTTAAAGGTTGTCTGGTCTGAGCCCCCTGAAGTGAGCTCTTCATCTCCTGCTCTTCATTGTGACACAGGTTGAGAAATCAGCATGGATCTGCTCCCTGTGTTTACCAAGAGGAACCTGCATCCTCCTAATTTAGAAGCAGCTAGAAGCTGCCAATATATTTACAGTCTGAAAGTCTGAGAAATGAACAGGGAAACTGTGTGAGGGAAGACACAGTTATCTGAAAAAAAGGGTACAGAAAACTACCCAAAGGTTTCACCAGTATAGACTAGAATAATCTTGCTAGAAATACCCTTGTATACAAAAATACATGAATTTAATAATCTAAACTTATCTCCAGAGTTTAAAAAAGGGTGTAGACAGCTGCTTTGGTTAATTTTAAATAACCCCAGTAAGTAAAGGCTTCTAGACCTCATATTGCACTCTGAATCACAGTGCTTGCAACAGCACTTGCTAGGGCTGTTGAGCACACAATGCATTTTCATGCCTTATCTTGCAAAGGTAACACACCAGGTTTGATACAAAAGGTTTGTCTGAGTTGGCCTCTGTTCAACACACAGCTCCAGTGCTGCATGGTTGAGCTGGGCCAGTGCTGCTTCTTGCTCCTCCTCATTGGGGATTGACAGGATAGCCTGATGGGAGAGAGAGAAAACACAAGGGCCATGGAGTGATACTTGAGTTCTCAGTCCCAGTCCACAGACCCTGATCTCAACAGAGCACACGAGGGCTCTCTGCCTGGACACCAGGCTGAAAATAAACTGCCCTGGGCACTTGAGCACCTAGAGGTGGCCTCCTGTATTGCTGGGATTTAGCCAAGGTGCCCATGCAACCTCAGATCTGGGGAGCAATTCCAGTCACCCCAGTTAGGGTCACACCACAAGTGTGCTGGGGAGCAGGGATTCTGAAGAGTGAGAAGGTCCCAGATAAAGATTAGTTATAAAAGTAGCAAGGAGGTTTCCAAGAGAGCACTACAGAAAAACTGCTGGCAGAATCCAAAGTACTCCTGCTTTAATTTAGGGAGGTCCTAGATCCTTTATCCACAGCCCCTTAGCACTCCAGTGAACAGGAAGGGCTCTCCAAGGAGAGGAGCCCCTGGGGAAGCCACAGGAGCTGTAGGATTAGCCTGCCCACTGCACCCAGTCCTGGGATGACATGAAGCTAATGGGAGAAGAGCTTAAAATATCTATTATGTTATGTGGTTCTCTTCTTCACATAACAGCCCTCAAAGTCTCTGTTGGGAACCTCTTTACAAGAGCACTGAGGCTGTGGTCAGCAAAGCTGAAATGCTTTCCTGTTACACACATCATGAATCACCTTTTAACCCACAGCCCATTGGAAGCAGCCCTTTGGGTGGGCTCACACTGAGTGGCTATTTGTTAGGGAATGAAAACACCACCAGCTTGGCACAGCACCAGGAGGAACAGGGGTGAGCACCTGTTTAAAGTCCTCGAAGGAGTAGTTCCAGCCTGGCTCTTCCTTCTTCACATCTGCAGTGTGACCTGGATCCTCCTCAAGTGTGGTCTTCCAAGATGGGACCTCTGTGGTGCTACCCTGAGGAGGCTGAGCCTCTGAGGTTCCCTCCTGGCACTCCGTGTCCTTCCCCATTCCCTGCTGGCCCAAGGGCACCTCCTCCTCAGTGGCTGAAGGAACAGTCATGTGCTTTCTCCATAGTTCATGCAGCTGCTTCACCACCTGATGCTGATAATGCAGCTGTGACAATGGGGAACAGGGCAAGAAGAAATGAGCTGTGCCTTTCCCTGACAAACTTCAGTGGTAAAGCTGCTGTGACAGACTATGCCAGGGGTGCAGCAGCCCCATGGGTCTTCCCTCCCTGCTATCCCAGTTGTGTAGCTCATCAAATAGCAAATGTCACCTTGGGATTCTTCAGGTGGAATAAATCTTCCTCTGTGACACAGGCACCCACAGGAGATGGGGCACGCTCAGGGGTCCGAATTTGGGCAAGACATCTCTCCAGACTCTCTTTTGCTATAGAAGCAGCCACTCGAGCAGCCAGGTCACACTGAGGCACCACAACAAGAACAACATCTGTTAGTACCTGTCCCATACACAGACACAAATTCACACCCATGCCAGTAACCACACGTATTTTAGATGGGGCTCCAAGGACAAGAATAACTGCAAATCCCACTAAGCAGGGCATTACTTACAACAGCTTTTCACATAAACCCTGCAGATCCCCCCCAAAGCATACTTTTCAAAGCATAGTGTAATTTTCTACTTATACCTTAACTGATATCAGAAAGTACAACACATAATCCCATCCCCACTAAGTAACTAAATCAATTCATTACCAACAGAAAATTAGCTTTCTTAAAGGACCAATATGAACAGTTTAGGAGACACTATCATGTCTTTCTGAACAATATGGCAGCAGACTATAGTTCTTCCATTTTATTTAGCAAGCCTGCTGAATGTACAGATGTTCTGTAAATAAATAATCATCTCACTGCCAGCCCTAATTGCATAGCAATAAAAATACCATGTCATGCACTCCCACCCTCATCCTCTATTTGCATTTTAGGTTCAAAGCTCACAGTTACCCAGTTACATGCTTGGTTACCTTCAGTTTCTCTCTTACATCAGCCCATTTATCCACATACTCAGCAAGTCCACAAAGGAGCATCTGCAGCAGAGCTCCTCCTAACAACAAAGGATGTGTCCTAAATTCCCAGTACTCGCTGAAAACACCTGCTGTCTCT